>NW_026020364.1:50000-561107 GCF_900185275.1 Solanum verrucosum
TGTATGCAAAAACATAATCCACCACTATTTCAGACCGATTTCAATTTGTTTCATCGTCACTTGATTTTATGGATAGTTCATTATTTTCTTGAGTCCCAAGTTCATCAATCCCTTCAAGGATACCAAAATTACTCACATCTTGACTTTCTATATGAGGTTTTTTCATAGTGTCATTTTAACCTTTTGATTTTCTTTTTCTAGGGTTTTGATCCTTTGCACTTAATGGTCTACCACAGGCGTGCTTTTGACTCATTAGCTATGACACTAGTAGATGGTCCTACAAGGACATCAATTCGAATTGGGACATTCTTTGCAGGAATATGTGATTTAGTAATCCTTTTCAAATCTGTAAATGCGTCTGGCATTTGATTTGCAATTTTCTGCAAATGAATGATCTTTTGTACTTCTTGCTCACAAATGGACGCACGAGGATCAAGATGAGACAATGATGGATTTTTCCACAAAATTTCTCCTTTAATTTCACTATTTTCTCCCCCTAATTTTGGAAAAAGTGTCTCATCAAATCGACAATCTGCAAATGGGGCTGTGAACATATCTCCATTTAGTGGTTCAAGGTAGCGAATAATGGAGGGTGATTCAAACCCAATATATATTCCTAACCTTCTTAGGGGGCCTATCTTAGTGCGATGTGGTGGTGCTACCGACACATATACAGCGCATTCAAATGTCATTTTAACACTTCCGTTATTTTTTATATTTTTATAAATTATTTAATAGAAGATAATTAATGATTTGATATAAATTTATTTCATTATTTTTGAGAAGCATCTATTAGGACATAATGAAATAAATTTATATCAAATCATTAATTATCTTCTATTAAATAATTTATAAAATATAAAAAATAACGGAATTGTTAAAATGACATTTGAATCATTTTAATGATCAATGAATAGATGAACGAATTTGATTTGGAAAGCTATTCGAGGAGGACTTACCTTGAAGAAGGAGAGTGAAAGGAGGAGAGAAAATCACTTTTAGGGCTTGAAAAAATGGCCAAAAATGAGAAAAAAAATCAAACTAAAACCAACTTAAAAGGTTTGACGAGAGCTCGACAATCTTGGAAGAAGTCTCAAAGCCTTTAATCTGGTTAATGGTGGGATACATAACTCTTCATATTCTAAAAGATATGTTTGAAGTTGACTGAAGAAAATCTTGTATCGAAACTGAACCCGTAAGGAAGCTTTCAACTCAACTTTGTACTAGAGAAGTATTGTGACCTTAATTCATTTTCAAGACACTTCCCACACTTAAGAATTGATCGTAACACCTATGCACAATTAAGAATCACCTGGAATAGACCTATATGCATATGCAGAATGGTTCAAATTTTAGCTTAGTAATTTTTGAGGTGTTACTGGTGCACACTATGCTTGTGCCAAAGCACGACCTACATATTTCTGGAATTTTCCAAAGTACGTCAAAAGTGTTAAAACTCACCTGTTTTACTCGGGTACCAACCAAAACCATCCCTGCCCATCTTAAAACTCAATATCAATTTACTTAAAAGTTTCAGAACACAGGATGCAATTACTAAATATAAGGATTTTGATTTATTACATAATAAGGGATAGGATAGTTCCATTCAATTGGTTGATACTCTTTCAATCGTATTAATAGAAAGCAAGTCACTGCTTTAGGTCTGAAAAATGCTAATGAAATGATGATCTGTAGAAAGTATAATCTCAAAAAACTCCAAATATTTTAAATTGGAGATTAGTTAAGGCAATTGTTCATCAAAGGGGGCAGAAAAAAAATCTGAAAAAGTTTATAGATAATGATGGTTATTAGCATCTCCTTACCTCTCTTCCCCCTAAAAAAATAATTACGTACATAAATTATCTTCACCAAAATCACTTCCTTGGTGCGAGCTGAACAACTATGTCCCAATTTGATATGGCAATAGAAGGTTGTATTCCAGTGAAATAAAATACAACATGGAGATAGGGAAAAAGAACTGGAAAATATGTCACTGCATTTCATTAGAATTTGGATTCCTCTTCCAAATCATCTCCAAGATGAGGTGCTTTGTCCTGTGTCAATCTGCTCATCATATCATGACTCGAACCAAAACAGAAGCATGAAATTTTTCATACTAAATTTTGATCTAGTTATAGCATTTTGAGAGGCATAAATTAATGAGAATAAACACTGAGGAACACTATAGTGAAAATGACTGAAGTAGTCATTACCTTGAATTTCTGTATTACTCCAGTTGAGAGTGTGGAATGCATTCTCAATATGACTAGCAGTAACTGCAACCTTGAATTTTCTTTTCATGTTCCAAGTATCAAAATTTTAGTGGAAATAGAAGTCTATATCTCATAAATCATGTCACAGCATGGTTTCTAACTCAACGGGATTCCCAGAATCTCGAAGAAAAAGAGTATGTAATGTAGATATAGTATTGGCTAGCAGCTATGTTATTACAAAATACGAGGAACCAAGTTAAGAGTAATATGGTGAAATAGAGGGAAATGAGAAGTGTAGAATCAAAATAAAAATTGTATCTTCAATAACATGAAGGAAAATTGACCACCATCTTTCTGTAGAGACCTTAGAGCAACTAAGTTTATCTCTTCAATAATGAGTTTCCCTCCAAAACATCTTTCAGATATACAATTGCCTCCTTTGTCATTCCACTGAGAAGATACCTTCATCTACTCATCCTATTTATATGCATGAGTTCTTCTTCCATGAACATGTCATCTCTCTCTTTGTTAAGTACTAAGTTACGTAAATACTGGGCATTTGCAGCACCTGTGCTCTGAACGATATTAGAGAAAACACTTCTTTCGTTAAGCAAGAGGTTCTGCGGAGTATCATACTCAACAACCTAATATAAGCAAGAGGAAAATGTTAGAAAGAAGGAAGTTAGAAAAAAGTATAGCAGGAAATGAAAGAACAGTGGAAGAACGAGATTCACAAGAATATACCTTCCCAGCATCAAGCACTAGGATACAATTAGTGTGAATTATGGTGTTTAGACGGTGAGCAATAATGAGCATTGTACATGTTTTGAATTCTTCTCTTATGGTTCTCTGAATAAGTGCATCAGTTCTAACATCAACAGCTGCTGTGGCTTCATCAAGAACAAGGATCTTTGACCTTCGCAGTATTGCTCGAGCCAGACTTAAAAGTTGTCTCTGTCCAACACTGAAGTTCTCGCCACCTTCTGAAACCTTGATTAAGCCCAAAACAACATTATGACCAAAGCAACATTTTTTAGAGACACACCTTCTCAATATGAGATAACACTTTTTCCCTCAGAATCATCCCAAGACTTTTTGACACATTCCATGTAAAATTCTATCCATATTAAACAAGTTCTAACAAATGCTTTAAACAACTGAAATATAATCCAGAACATGTTTTTCTACCAAACAAACTTGTCTAGTTATCATAACATTTTCTTCTACCAGAACATGTGTAAGACATACATCATACACTTCTTTTTAATATCTGCCATTTGATTTGCAAAGAATTACATAAATCTTTATGAACAACAACACAAACAACAATGCCTCAATCCAAACCAAGTTGTGGTCGACTAATTGAATCCTCATCCATGTTTCTTCACTAACAACCCATCTCAGGCCAAAAGTTTCTCCAACATTAAGCATTCCAAAGAAGATTATATTAGAACAATATACATTCACAAACCACACACCGAAATAAATACATACATGATTATTATACCACAATAGTATACTTGTGTGCGTATCAAGCATTTATTTCACTCTTTTCAAATGCATAATCCTGTTTATGTTACAGTAAGTAACTACCTAATGTTCAATTATGGTACTTTAAGACTATCAAAATTCATCAGTGGTATGAAAATATGGAAAAACATTCTTAATCTTGAAAATAATTCACCAATCACCATGACTTCCTGTGGCTCCAAATGGTTGAAGATGTTTTTATCATCCGAAATCACATTTCTGTCAGAATATCTTGCTAAGAATAGAATGATCGTTGTTCCACAATTCAAAGTCCTCAGTCCTCACATAGATTAACCAGTGTTGTCAAAAGCAAAAAGCACAAAAATAACTCTAAGGTTCGTTGGGGCTTTAAGCACAAAGTGCAAATAAAGTGTGGGGTTTTACGGAAAAAGGCACAAAGGGCGAAAAAATAAAATGAATATATTTAGTCTAAGACTAATAATTATAAGCAAGAATGACAAATATATGAACAAAGCAATTTAAAAAAATACAGTAAAGTGAAATACCAATTATTTAGTGTCACCGCTTCGTAAGAGGTTCAGTGGCAAGGAAAAGTATGTATTCGAACCTTGATGACGACACTAAACTGCACATTAAGCAAAGCGAGGCACTCAACACAATTTGAGCCTCACTTTAGGGCTTAACTCCACCTTTGACAACACTGGGTTAACCTCCCTCATCATGACCCCACCCCAACTTTCTTTAACCTAATAGAATTAAAAAAAAAGGGCAGCAAAAAATAAAAAAGAAGACACTGAGTTATTTGCTAACCTGCTAGTGCTAGTGGACTACGGCTTTTCAGCCTCTTGCAGATCTATATGCCTGTGTAAGTCTTATAAGGACTTCTATCATGTAAGATATATGCTTCTACCTTACTAGGGCTTTTTTTTTTTTGGATGACAAGGGAAACCCGCAGCCGCTACCCTTTGGGTGTGCACAGGATAAAACCCCCGCTCCTACGCAATAGCTCGCAAACCACATAGGAGAGGTAACCCGCACTAGGAAAGCCTGATGCGACGAGCTCGACCTAGAAGGCAAACCCCTTGCTTTCGCTGGCAAGGGGTTTCGAACTTGAGACCTCCAACATGGAAGTCCCAAGCTCAAACCACTGGGCCACCCCGAAGGGTTACCTTACTAGGGCTTATTAGGTACCTAAATAAGAATTTCATCTAGAAAGAGTGAAATCTAAACTTTTGAGTTTATCTTTTATGGGTCTGGGCTAATTCTCGATAGCAGCAATTTTCCACACCTACTGATCATTTTAACAGTAATGAATTCAACTTAAAGCAGATTGAAAGGAAATAAGCTCACCTCAGCATCTAGACCGAAGGTATTCCTGCTTATGACATCCTTCAAGTGTGCCCGCTCTAATGCCTCCCATAAGTCAGCATCATTATGTTCGTTAAAAGGATCAAGATTAAATCGTACAGTACCTAATGAAAATGAAAAGATAATTAATGTGAAAAAAACATGCATACCAGTAATACATTTTGGGGATAATCCGTAGTCATGCAACAATATCTTCAGCATACATTTGAATATAAATAAGGGTTCACTAGGTCTGGGGCAAGATTTGGTAGTCCCAAATTATATCAAGGGCAAGCAAGATCAGGACCCATGTATGCCTATTTTTCATAATAGCTATAGAATGAGAATGAAGGGAGAAGGAATTGAAAGAAGAGAAGGAAAAGAATAAATGAAAGGGGACTAATTCTGAGGATTATCGAGTCCTGGATTACAATATCACTCTTATACCCAATATAGATTAATAGATTAAGGATCTCTATTTTCCCAATACCTTGTGCTTCCAGATGCAGATGCAGGATAACCCGAGATAAAATTTTGTAGAAGACTTTATCGCATATGTGATTGTGTGCCGCAGAGCTTGGTTTTCCAGGGAGAAGATTGTAACACACTAGAGTTTCACCTCACAAGTTATCATGGAAATCTACATAAACCTACTCACATATGTACTAATTGTCAGATTATGTGAATTTGTTTAAGGAAAAGAACATGGAGTACAAACTCATTCATCAGCACCTAGCATAATGAACACCTCGAATTTTGAGCCTATGAATATTTAGCACTTACCACAGGTAAACCAGTCTGAAATTTTGCAGTCCCAGGTTCCACAGATTGGTTCATGAGTAGTTAACCAGGTCCACGATCCGTGGAACCACTCGTGGAGCTAGCCTCCAATTAGTTCAACTCCCAGGTTCCCAAGACACACAATACGACTCGTGGAATGGGATCACTAGTCGGAGAGTGGCACATGGAACGTGGACAGAGAGTTGACAAATTTTCCTCAGAACCACAATTGACAGCACGAGTCGTGGAAGGCAATCCACGATCCGTGAAGTGGATTCAAAAGATATGCAAAATCCTCTGGGAAATCACGATCCAAACCATGATCCGTGGAATCAGTCCACGAGTCGTGGAGTGACTCATGGGTCACTACTTTCAAAAATTTTAAAACTTTTCCACATGGGCAATTTCATCCATTCCTTACCTTTTTACACCTGAACTACAATATTTTAGCTTCTCCTAGGAGAGAATATATCAGACAAGTCGATAAGTTCTCTCATATTCAACATTATAACTCTCACAGTCAGAATAAACCTCTCTCAAGTAAAAGCAGACCTAGGGTTCCTCTCTCAGCCTTATCAATTCAAACTAACAGTCAAAAGTCCTTGTGTCTACCAGATATGTGAGGCATCAATGAGGGTATCGTTCCACCCTCATACAAAAGTTTTATTTTTCAGAAGGTATTACAGAATTTTGATGATTCAAGTTTGGGCTTTTACTCTAATTAAGCAAATTCAACATAAATTTCAGTTCTCATTGATTTACTTGATTTTTAATCTATATTGATACAGTTTGCAGATTAAGTACATATTATTCGAAAGATGAATTTGAGCCAAGTCTCATACCATACTCTCAGACAAACTGAAAAACAGAAAAAAAATTCATTACTTATGAGTAGGAGTGGCAAACGAGCAGTCGAGTCGAATATGAGTCGATCAAAAACAAGTTAAACAAAAATGGATAAAGTACTCGATTCGATTCATATTTTAAATGGGTAAAAGAGTTACCCAATGGATAATATGGGTAACTATGAATACCCATATTATAGGAGGAATTTTGTTAAAAACATTAAAAACAAAATCTTTTTAAAGTTTTATTGATCACCCCAACCCCCTACTAGCCCCCCTATCCCAAAAAATTGTAAAATATTTTTTATCACTCCACCCCCTACCAACCCCCTCCCCCTACTAGCCCCACCCCCACGCCCCCCTAACCCAAAAAAAATGTAAAGAAAATTAATTTTTTTAAAAAAAATTTAAATGTTTATTTACCACCCTACCCTCTACCAGCCCCCCTCCCCCCACCGCCCCCACCCCCTACCCCCATCCCCTTCTAGCCCCTTCCCAAAAAAAAGTTAATTTTTTTTTAAAAAAAATTCAGAATTTTTTCCTTATCCCACCCCACTTCAACCCCCTACCCCAACCACCTATAGCCAAAAAAAATATATTAATACTAGCCCTTTTCTTTCTTTTATGAATGAATATATTTTACCCATTTAACTACCCATTTTTAAATGGGTAATATGAGTATTATTCATTTTTTATCCATTTTAAATGAGTTGGATACCCAACCCATCTAGAATGGACAAATATGAGTGGATACCCATATAAATTACCCATTCTGCCACCCCTACTTATGAGCATTTGATTCTACTTATGGTTTTGGAAGGATTATTTAGCACCAAGAGGAAGTGGGTTTAGAAAAACCAAGTCCCATAACTGCGTGCCACTGTAGGCTTTGACCACACCGCGAGTTGATTAGCTCTCTTTAGCTCAAGAGGTTCTTCAGTATTAGATCCACATTAGACAGACAAGTTTTACACCCAATGTAAATTCTATACCTAGCAATGTTTAGAGTAGCCCTTCCAGCTGGGACTATACATTGGACATCATGACCTCACATCATGTATATCGGTTGTACGAAACTCCCCACGTAAAGTGATATTATTTCAATACATCTGAAATTTACATCATGATTTCTCATATTAGCAATTCTAGTCGTATTTTCAGTTCAGAGCTATAGAAACAGATTTACCTTTACAGAATTTGAAAGCCGACTCTCAAATGATCTTTATATACTGATTTTGAAATATTCATTTCATTTATTCATGATTATTGAACTTCATTAGTCTCTATAAACATGTTGTTACCACTATGATTCATTTCACTTTAACCTTACATACTCAGTCCACATACTGAACACATTCTTCTCTTTGCGATGCATCTTGTCATTGATGTAGATTCAGGCTTTTGTTCTCAGGCTCGTGGCTAGACAATTGCATCTTCTCCGGTCAGCAGTTGGTGAGTCTCCCTCATTCGAGAACTTCATGGAGTAGTTTAGTATTTTAGATTTATTTCAAACTATTATGTCATTTTATGGGTAGCTGGGGCCATGTCTCAATGAATCTATTTCTTTCAGTTATTAGAGGCTTAATTCAGACATTAGTTGTTTCAGATCTCCATGGATTTAGAGTTGTTATATTGTTGTGGATGTGAGGAAGTCAATTAATTTAAGTATTTAATTATATTTTTAAGAAGATTTATTTATTATTTATTTATAATTTAAGTAACTTTATTTATTATTCTAGAATGGTTTATGTTTCATAGTTTTATAAGGATTAGGTTAAACTATAGTTATTAGTTTGGAATAGGATTTAGGTCTCCTACTTTCATAAGAATTAGACTTCCTGTTGATGTAATAAGACTCCTATTTAAAAGAGTTTTTGATGAATAAATCAGCAAGTCACATTTCAGCAAAAAACAAGAGATTAGAGTTTTCTCTTCAGTCTCCCTTTGAAGAACTGAAAAGATTGGAGTTCTCTCTTTTAATGAACTCTAAGGTTTCAACCTCCCTTTAACGAGCTGAATTTATACATCGCCATGTGAATTGATCTCTCCCTAAAGATCCATAACAATTTGGTATCAGAGCCTAACACAATAGGCAATGAGATCCCAGATTTCAAGAAGAGCGTACCATTACAGAAACCCTAATGGACTCTAAAATTGCAGCAATGGAACAGTGCCTCGGTGAAAGAATTGTCCAAGTCATCCAACAACAATTGTCTAGATTTGGAGTTCGCTCCACAAAACCAGCAACCCATAGATCAACAAATTCTGCTACTAAAGGCAATACACCACCTATTCAACTAGTCGATAAGAATCACCCAACAAGTGATAATTCACATTCGATAATACCAAGTTATGCAAAGATGAATTTTCCTACTTTTAACGGTACCAACAACCCATTAATTTGGGCACATCGTTGTGAACAATTTCTTGAGCGATTTGGACCTCATGAAAGTGGCAACCTGATGGTAGAATTATTCAAGCTTCAGCAAGCTGATAGAGTTGAAATTTATCAATGTCAACTTCAAGATAAATTGGCTAGGGCTGGAATTGGATAATTAAGTTGACACTATTCCAGATCTTTTGAATGATTGGCCTGAAATTTGAGCTTGAGGACAAGCTCTTTCACCGTGAGGGGAGTAATGTTGTAGATGCGAGGAAGTCAATTAATTGAAGTATTTAATTATACTTTTAAGTAAATTTATTTATTATTTATTTATAATTTAAGTAGCTTTATTTATTATTCTAGAATGGTTTATGTTTCATAGTTTTATAAGGATTAGGTTAAGCTATAAGTATTAGTTTGGAATAGAATTTAGGTTTCCTACTTTCATAAGAATTAGACTTTCTATTGATGCAATAAGACTCCAATTTAAAGGAGCTTTTGATGAATAAATCAGTAAGTCATATTTCAGCAAAAGCAAGAGATTAGAGTTTTCTCTTCCATTGAACTCTAAGGTTTCCATTTCCCTTTGAAGAACTGAAGAGATCAGAGTTCTCTCTTTTAATGAACTCTAAGGTTTCAGCATCCCTTTAACGAGCTGAATTTATATATTGCCCTGTGAATCGATCCTTCCCAAAAGATTCATAAAATATAGGGATAAGGGTCTAAAAAATATCCCAACTTTGGTCGGATTTGCTGTTGTGATACTAAACTTTCATGAGGACCTATTATCTCCTTAGACTATTTAATACCGTATTTTAAACATATATATTTTCCCACGTGGACATAAAATATAATGCAAAATTATAAATAGTAATGTGTCCACGTGGGCACATATATACCTTTAAAATACACTATTAAATAGCTCAGGGGGTAAAAAAATACGGTATTAAATAGTCTAGGGAGGTAATAGGTCCTCACGAAAGTTTAATATCGCAATAGCAAATTCGATCAAAGTTGGGGTATTTTTCAGACCCTTATCCCAAAAATATATCATGTTAAAAGTTAAAAGGATTATTGCCCATTTATTGCTCCTTAGATATGCTATATGCCAAGGGTCAACTTGGGGCTACTTGTGGTTCCAAGTGTTGGTCAAACCTAGGGTGTAGACTCAGTTTGTGACACATAAACACTCATATTTGCTTATAATATAATTCCAAACAGATTGAGTAGACTATTCAAAATTGATTAATGCATGCATTAATTTTGAGTTGCATATTATATTTTTCCAATTTGTGTCAATCCTGGGCTGTGGAAGAGTGACGTAGTATCGAAACAGCTGAAAATAAAAATACGTACCAGAGAAAAGAACTGGCGATTGAGGTATGATACTAAGAGCACTTCGAAGATCTGTCAGTTCAATATTAGCAACATCACAATCATCAATCAATATTCTCCCTCTTTCAAGTTCCACAATTCGAAACAAAGCGTTAAGCATGCTCGATTTTCCAGCACCAGTTCTTCCAACAATGCCAACTTTTTGACCTGAAGAAATTTCGAATGACAAACCATGCAAAACAGGAGGAAGTCCAGGTCTGTAACGTAGGACAACATCCTCAAATTTGATGAACCCTGATGATGGCCAATCTGGAGGAGGCTGGCTGCTAATAACATTTTGAGCCTCTGATGGCAAATCAATATATGTACCAACACGCTCAACGGCATTTAAACTATTTTCAGCTCTGCTTGCTTGTCTCAGAGTATTACTGAGTAAGGTAGTAATATTTAAAGAATAACTTAGGAGCAGACCCATAGTAGCAGCAACCGCGACCTTGTCGTCTGCTCTCCCATTCTGTATAACAGCAAAAGTTGCAGTCAACCAGATCATTATGCCTCCTAGTGCCTCAAGCCTTATGGTAAGCCAGCGGTTTGTACTTGTGTTGGCAAGAGTGAATCTGATATTGTTGTCCATAGACTTCCCATTAATGGCAGCTAACTGGTCATGTGCTTTATATGCACGGATGGTTGATAAACCATTTATAGCTTCTCCAAACTGTGCATACACAGGGGACCTGGTAATGGAATCTAGACGTTTCACTTCGCGGGATGTATTCTGTGAAACATACGTTGTAGTAGTGGTATGTCATCTGATCCTCATAATAGAATAATGTAAAATCAACAGTTGATAAATTATCATAGATAGTACATATGATTCGGTAATATGCCTAAAAGAATGGGAAGAAGACAAAAGAAGTATCTACTTAATCAAGAACAACGGCCAGAGGCACACAATCACTTATGAGGTTAAGTAGAGGTATCTGCTTCATCAAAAACAACAGCCAGGGTACGCAGGCACGGATGAAGTGAAGTATTAAAAATATAGAGAAGACAGACTTTTCACATGTAGTCCTGAAAACTAAAAGGGAAATACAAGGGTACAGGACTAATACAAAAACCAGTTTCTATATAAGAATCAGAGCAGGTTACCCCAAACCTTGAAGTAATGGATGGAGTAGCCTAGTATCATTATAATCAATTTGGAAACCCTTAGGTAGCTGAAAGGGACAATGTAGCATTCTTTAGTACCCTCCTGTATGTGTAACCTGAGTATGGGATTTACACGTGAATCTGATTTTGTTTTCTTTTCTGTTGCCTCCATTTGGTCTAAAGTAGAAAGTGATGAGGCTCAACATGAGCGGGTCTGGAGTGGAGTAAAAGATATTACTCTCAATAGGCTAATGAGTGGGCCCGGAGCAATACTAGTGGCTCGATGGGTTGAATTGAAAGAAAATCCCAGAGTAGCTTATTGTCTCAGCTGAGAGAGGAGAAGCCAAGATTGATAGGCATGAAGAGAGAAAAAGGGCTCATCAAAGTTTGACTCTAGTACCATGTGAAAGAATATAAGAATTCAACCCAAAACTTAAGGTAATGAATGGAGTAACCTACACAACTGATGAGAGACAAATGTAGTAATCTCCTACAATATCTTAAGAGACATTTTCCACATAACATTGTGACTCCTACAATCTATCAAGCATTGTCAAAAGTCCAACCAAACAGAATATTAAATGGTAGCAATAATCTCAACGAATTAGCATTTTCATCATAAGAGTTTGTCCCCTACATCACCAAAGTGTGTAGTACATACAAAACTGGAAGTCAGCGTGGGTCTACTATACAATTTTCACCCCCTTTATAACTAGTTTGACCTTTGATTTTGAATTTGAGTAATTTTTACTATTCATACTCTAAAATCATTAAAGAAGAATTAATCTGGGTAGTTTGATATATTATGGTTAATCCTCCTCCTGCACAAATATGCATTCATTTTGTTCAGTCTGCGATGCTTTATGATACTTGTTCAACACTTTCTGGTCATGCCATTAACACATAAGATGCCGTTTCATCAAGTTAACAGTTACTTTGACATATACAATTTAACATTTTAACAATCAAGCTTCTAAGTGGTATTGACTGAGTGCAAGACCAGATTTTGGCCAGTCCGACCATACTGACAATAGATTATTAAGCATTCTCTTGCTTACTATGTCTTACTACTCCTAGTCACTCAATGATCTCCCACCATCAGTGAATTCTTCTGTTCTATCATCTCAAATTATGAAGATAAGATATGGTTAAGGAGATTTTCTTGATACACTAGTGGTACTTGGGAACTTATTACTCCGCTCAAAGTAAAACTATTGTACACTACGGGGCTATGCGCTGAATCAGATGGTCAGATTGATCCACATAAGGTCCATCTGGTGGCTGTAGGAAAGTCATTTTCCTTAAATTGGAGGAAAATATGTTTATTTGGAAAACATTTTCCAAATCATTGACAACCAAACATGAGAAAATTGGAAAGAAAATTTCCTTCATACCAGAAACACACTAGATGTTCCTTTGATTTTTATATTTTGCCCATATATTACTCATGTGTACTCATATTCTTACCAGTCATTGAAGCCAAAATTTTACCCATTAAAAATGGGTGGGTTGTGCGGGTTGATTATATATGGGCTCCTTTGACCAGCACGAGGCGTATGTAAATCACAATATTTCCTTGGTATTGAAGCAGTTTAATTCTGGTCAAACATCGCCATTTCACAATAGGCATATTTAGACATTGCCATTTCACAATGGACATATTTAAGGAGATAGGGACAAACTGTAGATTTCAATATTCCTAATCGTGAAATTTTAGTCAGGTCAAGAGAAGTATGACATGACCTCAGGAGGGAACATGAGATTAGTTGGGAAGTTGAATTATACCACTATAAGTGTAGCTTCTTTAAATGGTGGAACTTTCTACTCCCTTTTGAGTTTTTTGAAGTTGCAAAAATTAATAAAGAAATGGAATTTGGGGTAATTCAACTCCAAAAATCTAGCTAATGATGGAAGGATTGCTCAAGACCTTGTAAAGAAACAGTTCCCCACCTCTAAAGCACTAATGTTGGACTAAACACTCCCTCCCGCCATATGTCTGATCGAACATTTGAAGCATGGACAAAATATAAGATGGAGTTCCAACATTAGGCAAACAAGAAATTGGAATAAGCCTAGCTCTGATACCATGATAAATAAATGGACCTTGGGCCTAACTCAACTCCAGAAGCTAGCTCATGAGAGAAGCCCAAGAGACCATCCCACCCCTAAAGCACCAATGTAAAAAAAAGGGGGGCTTAAGGCAAGAAAAGAAAACCATTTGTAGAGGAAAAGAGAAAATAATGGGCAACCAAAAATATGGAGTTTAGCGAACCTGATAATATAAATAGGCAGCATAAAATAGAATTAGAAGTGGCATTATGGCCCACAAAGATATAGTGCTGACGACTCCAATTAGAACAAAGGTCGAGAGCAGCTGCCACAATTGGCTGAGACACATATTACCAATATTTGCCACATTGCGATCAATATCTCCAAGATCCTTTGCAAATCTGTTGATTATTCGTCCAGATGGATTAGTGTGGAAGAATACCATTGGTGCTCGAAGTATCGAATGCAGCATCGTGTCATGAATCCTTTTAGCTGCATTTAGACTTGAGATAATCAACCAGAAGGAATTTGCCAGTGTTACAAACACCTGTAGAAAGTGAATCCAGAATGAGCCTCCTTTAATTTATATTCATGGACTTAAGAGTTACACAATACTCTTCTGAAGAAACATAATGACATTTAGGAAATCTCCTGTTCCTTTGTCTTCATTTTCAACTGAAAAGCTAAAATACTAAGCTAATGGAGGAGCTCCCTTATATACAAATATATTACTGGGCGTCGTGCTTATTGAAATGAATTCCGTAGCAGGAAATTTTCTCCTTTAAATAGGGCTAGGTACCCATCTTTAGATGTAGGGAAGAGAGGAAAAAGAAAAGTAGATAAAGCACAGCAACCTGAATAACCAAGGATGATCACCGATGATTGCAATTAATTAAGGTGGAAAACTGCACTCGTACCTGACTGAATGACAAAATAGCATACACCAAAATATAAAATCCAGCTCCATTGCTCTTTGAGGAACTTGCTTTTGTCCAGACACTTAGCCAGGTGCTACTCAGAATTCGAAGAATTTCAGTCAATGTGTAGCAGCCAAACAGAAATATGACAACCCACAACCCTCCCAAAGCATCTTTGTACCTGAAAAGGAAATTTGAACAAAAGCACATTTCAAACCATAAGCTAAGGGTTTCTATTAAACATAGTTAAATGAGAATTTTTTCTTGAATCTATGATGATGAATGAAACATTGGACTCCGTTACTTTATATCATCTAAACAAATGCAATAAAAATTGTACAAGGGGATGATATGGTGAAATCTCCCTTAAATCTATTATAAACAGTCATATTTGCCCCTTGGTTCAAAGTTGAATGGTATTTGTTAGATATTTAGGTTAGATATGGTTTTTATTTGGAGATGTATTGTTGTTCTATCAAATCAATCAGATTCATCTTGACCAGATTAATTTCTTGATTTGAATGAGAGATTGTTCTCCACCAATTCAGAAAATCAAATCAGCAAGTTAAAACTTTTGTTTTCTGTTTTTTTAGCAAGATAAAGTGTTGTAACTAGTTTCATAGTTCAAGCCTTGATGTAAGGTAGTTTCTTCTTGTGATATCATTGATTCCTTTTTGATATTCTTTAGAAGGCGAATAGATTTTACATACTAATTGTTGTTTTAAGTTATCATAAAGTGGAGTAGTGGACAAGATCCGAATCAATCGTTTTGATTCATTTTCTCAAGCAAAGGTGTTATATTTCTTCTCATAATCTATATTTTGTTACTCTGACCTTGTCAAAGCTTTAAAACATCGCATTCATGGAAATTTGTGGATTGTTCCGTCGAATTCCCATATCTTTATTTCTCATATTCCACATTCATTCATATTTTTCTTCCGCACATCTAGTACTCAAAACTCTAAAACTGGGATCTCCCTAACCTCGTTGTTATCACTTACCTTAGATAAATAGCACATCAGAATGGGAGAAAAAAATTAGGGGTTATACAGAGCGAGGTCAGGAATTCAATTCTGGGATGCCTTTTGGTACCAAGGGGAGAAAACCGCAAGGACTCAAAGGTTGCGTTCGGGAATACCTTGGCAGTTGGGGCCTAGCTGTTACAGGTGGTATCGGAGCCGATACATCCCCTAGTATGGAGGTTAGGAAAACCTCAATGATGACGTTGTGTTCCTAAAGGAGGTAGACAAACCACTAGAAATAAATGGAATATTCCATGCTAGAAGCTATTGCACTACAGAATATAACATTTTCTTTCCACCAGTGTCTAGATGCAATGGGAGAAGCAAGAGAACGGAAATATGTGAGAAAAGTTTGTGCCTAGAATTTTTCTCTTAATAAGTGTTGTAACTCTCTTTATAAAAATTGTGGAAAAGAAATTAGGATTCTAAAATTGTTGAATGACCAGGATATTCATGTACGAGTGACTTGATTAAAATTTCCAAGGATAAATGTCTCAAAGCATATACTTCAACTTATTACCTCATCAAAACACTCCAGTTGATAATACCAGTTTCCCGCTCTTCCTGCCTGATAAGAACAGATTTACCAGCCTTCCTTTTGGTTACGGAGGTTACATCTTTTTGGAGCTCATGCCTTATGTTCGAAGACTGTGAACTCTTACTGTCAAAGTTTGGGTCATATTCAGTTTCAACACCATAACTTTCCATTTTTCCAGCATTTTCCATTAGCTTTGGAAAAAGTGTGCCATGTTCCAAAAGCTTCTCGAAGGTCCCATCTTCTTTCACCATTCCTTCAGAAACCAAAATGATCCGATCCACCTGAGGTAGAAAATGCAGCTGATTTGTCACAAGCACCCTAGTCTTTCCTTGCAATTCTTCCTTTATACAGTTTTTAAAAACCTGAAAAATCCCATTGCACTGCAAGTTAGATCCAAATTGAATCTACCATATGCTTACAAACTGCAACGAGAAGGATGGAACAATTGCAATCAGTGAATTATGTGAAGAAACCAATTACTGCAAATTAGTCCTGTACATATACACGTAAGAGGTTAGTCAATTTGGAAAAATCTACAGGTGGTGGATATGAAGATTGGATATTGAAGGAAGGTGTTCTCAGGTAAGTTGATATCCCTTTTCCCTCGCTGAAATGGTGTTGTCCTGGCATTCATACAAGATAATTACCTCATGGGAAACATGTGCATCAAGAGCACTTAAGGGATCATCAAATATATAGATATCGGAATTTTTGTAGACTGCCCTAGCCATTGACACTCTTTGTTTTTGTCCTCCGCTAATATTCACTCCTCTTTCGCCGATTTCTGTAAGGTCCCGACCCTGAATATTTTAGATGTGTGAACAACTGAACATAGATGTTTCATGAAGACCAACTAGTAAATAGAGAATTCCATACATCACAAAGATATATTGACACAACTACACTACCATCAAATGTACTTAACTGGAAGTAACTCAAGATCATGGTCCAAGGCAGTGATGTCTATTGCCTTCCAATATCTTGTTGGTTCAAAGTTGGAACCAAATAATACATTTTCACGTACCTAAAAAACAGTAAGGTAAAGGTAATTGCATTGTTCCATATAAATACACAAAGATAATTTAACACATTTTAAAAATATCTACGAAATATTATAATGACTCCCAGAAATAGCATGTTCATGTAAACAGACTTATGCTACAGGCATTACAAGGAATGGGGATAAATTGAAGCTCACAGTGGCATTGAAGATCCAGGAAACTTGAGGAACATATGCAATAGAACCTCTGATAGTGACACTTGCATTGCCTAAGGGAGGAAGCTCCCCAAGAATTGCTGAAATCAGCGATGTCTTTCCTTCTCCAGTCCCACCCACAATAGCAACTAGCTCACCAACTGGTATATCCAAATTAATATTTGACAAAGTGGGATGCTCAGGCTGTAAAAATAGGAGGTTAATATTGGATGTATAAAAATTGAAAAAGAAACAAAAACCTCCAACCTCGTGACAGTTATCCGGGAAAACAAAAATGTCAGTGTGAAAGAACAATTTGAGGAACATGGATCGAAGTTCTACCATGAAGTAATCATTTTCAAGTTTTCACAAGGCAATGATAGGTAATGGCCCAGTAGGTCGTTTCGAGTTCTAGGACCCAATTTCCTTATTTGCGACTTCCAGTGGTACATTTGGTAATTTATGACTTAGGTATGGATGGGACAGGTCCGAGAGGTCTGGAAGTGTTTTAGGATTCGATACACAGCTTCTTGGTGTTCTTCTCGTGGAGAATGCGTGAACTGACTGACTAGGCTCACAACAAAGGAAATTGGAATTCTTTAAGGTAATCTTGTTTTTTTATATCTTCGGTTCTAGTTTGGCATTCTCTGGAGGAGATCAAATATCATATAGTGATTGTTGCTTGAGATGTTTATCCAGGGTTCTAGATTTCTTCTTATTTTCGAGTATTTAAACTATTCTCGATATTTATTTGAATTCTATCTTTACTTTGTTTCAAATTATTATTATTTTTCTATTCCACTACTTTGTGTACCTCGGAGCATTTCGGGAAGACTTAAACTCTTCCCACAAAATGCCATTTATGTTTTTGCTTGTTTCTGCCTAGGGAAAATGCACTAAGCTCATTTGGTTCATAAAGGAATTTCGGAGAAAATTGTAAATCCCGGTGTTGTGAAAGGCGATCGTCTCGTCACCAATGGCAAGAGGCAAGGCGAGGCGACCCTTCATCGCCTTTTAGCTTTGTGGCGAGGGGATCTTCAAAAGGCGACGCCATGACGACAAAAGGCGAGAGGCAAGAGGCAAGAAAGGCTAGAAAGGCGTCATCTTTTGTATTTTCTTAAAAAAAAGGCGACCAATTTAGGGTTTCAAAAGTTAAAAGGTAATTTTAGGGTTTTTCAACTAGACTCCTCCGGCAACTAGCCAGACTTTTCCGGCGACTCCAAAGTCTAACCAATACATATTTCTTCTTTTCTTCTTCAAATTTCTTCTTCCTCTTTTCTTTTTCCTTCTTCTTCTTCCGACTTTAGAGTCACTTCTACCTTTGTTTTGACTTTTGTTCTGTTTTTTTTCTCATTCAAGTTCTAGACTTTTAGTATGTACCATCTATTTTTAGTTTCTGAATTGAAATTTTTTTTAATATGTTATTGTTTGATCATTTACATATGCAATTAAATATTTTAATTTTTTGGTATTAAATGGTGCCGCACTTCAAAAAGGCGAGCACCTAGCCGCTCGCCTCGCCTTGTGGCGAGGCAGACCCTTGTCACCTTTTATCGCCTTTCGCCGTCCAAAACACTAGTAAATCCTCACCAAACAAGATTACCAGTTAGAGAACAAACAGTTTAGGTGAAATTATAAACCCCCGCCAAACAAGATCAACAGTAAGACAACTAAGTGCAAACATGTCTTGAAAGTAAAAAAAAAATGGCTAAATTTAATTTGGAAGGATTATAAGAGTCTTAGAGGCCAATCGAACGAGAAAATGATCAAAAACAATTGATATCCTTTCCCTTGGTTATCTTTTTTCATACATTTCTCCACATTCTCAGACACTTAAGAATACTTTTGTAGAAGAACTTGTGCTGTGTAATTGCTTATCTTCTGCATAAATTGTAACATGTGATAATAAAAATGAAAAAATATGGAACATGAAAATGAAGTGAAAGCCCTCTCTTCACTCAACCTCAAGGTTCAGAGACAAGTTACAAATTCACATATTTTTAGTGCTCCAGGTATTCTAAACCAAAGAAATGAATTTATAAACAACAAGCTTTATAAATTACTTTACTTATTGGATTTTCCACACATTTGCTACACTAGAGAGATCCCATGCAGCAACCATCAGATAATTAATGATTTGTAAGAGTTCTACAGTAACCATTGGCAAGCATACACTTGAAATGCATTAAAGCAATAGGGATGCATTGGTACTAGCAAGTAGTTTCAAGGCCTTTCTGTGCATTAACACAATATTCCAGATCCACATGGACTTGCGCTACAAGAAATACTTCAGCTAGGAAAAGTCAAATGATGATAAAGGCAAGCTGCTTAGAACTATGCAACCACCAGTTTCATGAGTAAAAGAATACTCCTCCAGTGGCTTAGTGCAACATAACAGATAGATAAAGAATAGTCAGACCTTAGAATCCCATGAAAAGAATCCCCCCCTGATTGAAATCGCAGGAAGCCCAGGTTCAAGTGGTGGATTAGGTAAGAGCACTCTCTCTTCAGCTAAGAACAACTCCTCCATTCGTTGCAATGATACATTTGAATTTACAACCTGTATGTAAGATAGACGGAACAATATGTAATAACCCAATTTTCGATAAATGATTATGTATTATCCTTTACTTATATAAGGGCACATATGTGTAATAACTAATAATCCTCCAGGTTATTTCCTCTGTTTTCCGATCTTTTCAGCTTTTAGAGCTTTCTTGTAGCGATCTCAAGTCATTTATGACTTGCTGGGACTGACAGTTCGTTTGTCTGGTTGTCGTTTAAGTTTCGTGCAAGTTTCCGTGTTTTGGAGCTTTTGAAGTTTTAACGGTTGATTTCGATCAAAATCTCAGGTGGGCGGCTTTAGAATGGAATCTAACGGTTTGTTAGCTTCGGAACGTCGTGTTCAGTCTAGAAGGTCCTTTGGTTTGGGTCCCGAGGTTTCCGGGCTCATTTCGAGCGTCTTTGTGGATTTTAGCTAAAACAGGGTCATGTGGTGTGGGGCCACTTCTTGCCAAGACGACCTACAAGGGAAGTTTTGATGGTTTCGTTGAGCCCGAAATGTCTAATTTGGTGGGGCATAGTTCGTTTGCACCCACGGGGTCCCGAATGAATCAGGAGCAATCGAACATCGGAGCCTTTAGCTGATATTTTTGGCTTTGCGCCTAGCATTTTATTCATCGGAATCGCGACCCTTGGCCTCGCGATAGCGATGAACAAATTCTGAAAATCCATTTTTTCTTCATCGCGGTCCCAACCCATTGGGCTCGCGATAGCGATTAAGTATGAACAATTTTTAGGCCTTTTAAGATCAGTCCCCTGCAATTTTCAGTCATTTCCCAAATCATTTTTCTCCATTAAAGATCCATCCGTTGGAGCTTGCTTTTGGTGGGAATTGAAGTGTTTGATTTGGGGGTCTATAATCTACTGATAGTCTCGTACATTTTCGTCAAATCCTCCGTTAATTTCCTTAAAATTACTGTTCTTAACTTTAATTTATTGGACTGATTTGGGTGGGTTTCCCAGCTCCAATTGTGCTCAAATTTTGAGCACAAATTCCTTGAGCTATTTGGGAACTTAGTGACGGTTTCAATTTCGAAATTCATTTAACGGGTCCCACGGAACCATTTTTAACCCGATTATGGGCTCGAGATATATTGTAGCAATATAGGTATTGTTCTTCTTGTAATGACGTGTAGTTTACAATATTGATAGTGGTGTGGGATTTTGTGGATGTGAGAAGAGACAGACAACTCATGGATGGTTCGAGATTGCAGTTCCTCTTTGAGGTAGGTTACAGTCTACTTTTCTTGATTGTGCTCTATCAGATAAAGTTTAATATGAATTGCATGTGAACTAGAAATGAATATGCCAGGCTTAGAGATCCCATCCTTTTTTTCATTTGTTTGATTCCCATAAAAGCTTTCAGATTGTTTTGGAAGGCAGGATCCTTAGCTTTGGCTAGTAGCCCTTGCTTATAGCATAATTGGTTCCCTTATCCTCCTTAGGATTGATACTTCGGGCCTTAGCCTAGGTTGGGACCTAGATGTTGTAGTCGTGTTTCAGCAATTTTGATAGTTATTTATTGCTCCTCGCAATATACTTATTGCGGTTCTTGGTACTTTCTGTTATTGCTTGGGCCTTAGTTTCTTGTCGTAGGTATAGGTTGGCTTAGGCTAAGCTCTGTGGTTGTTGGGTGGTATGTTTGGGGTAAGGTGTCGATCCTTGGGTCCCCATTGTCTTGTTGAAGCCCCTCCTTTTTTCCATTGTTTCATGAGTGTTGGTGAGCTTGTTATGCTATTACTGTTGAGGATGTTGGTATATTGTTGGGCCCGAGGCCTTGGTCGAGGACCAACTGGAGTTTAGGATAGTCTTCTTTGCTCTGGGAGTGTTGTAACATTGGTAGTGTTTATCTAGCTCTTTGACTACTATTGTTTGGATTCTAGTAATGGCATGCATTGGATTTGACACTTGCTTCACTTATTTTTTGGTACGATCCTGGTCCATTGGATTATTATTGCCATTTGAGAAAGTTGTATTCATACTTTTACTTTTTTAAAACTGGTTTTAACGGGAGTCGTACCACCTCGATTACTTTGATAAGTTGGTTTTTGTTACATTAAAGGCTTCTAGGATGTGCTCAGGTTTTACTTGATTAGTCGACGCGCCGTCTCCCTTTTTCTCTACTAATTTGGCTACTCGTACCTCTGGTACCATGACGGAGTAGATCTGGTACCGCAACGGATATATGTATATGTGGAAGTCCTGGATCGAACTAGGCAGTGTATATGTACTTCCTGAGTTCCCTATGAGTCCCTCTGATCGTGTAACACATTTAACCGGATGAGGGTCCCATGTAGGTCCTACCTAGCTGAAGGGACAAAATGTAGGTATATATACGTGGTTGTGTGACAATTGGTGTTGATGGCTTAGCTGGTTTTTACTGCATTATCTACATTCATATGCACTGCCTATCACTATTGTTGTTTGCACCCATCGGTGTTATGGGGGTCGGTTGGGTTCTGTTTGTTGTTTGTTCTTTCCGGACTTATCGGGGTCCGATTAGGTTGTTGTTTGACTATAATTGTGTATATTTGTTGGATTGATCGTTTGTTGCTTAAGTGATTGCTTTTGCCCTATCTTGATACTCTTGATTCATTGTGGTTATGTTGAGTAGCGGTGTTACCGTGGGTCTTCCCTTGGTAAGTTGACTTCTATGGTAGGATCTTATTGTGATTAGGTTGTTGGGCTTACGACTCTAGGTATGTTCCTTTGACTCGGTTTCTTACATAGTGTATTATATTTCTTCGTTCTTGTTACTTGTATTATCATGTTATATATCATCGTTAGATACATGTGTTGTACTTTCCTTATTTACTTGTTTTTATTTGTTGTCTTTGGAGCTACTGAGCTAAGTTGCTTGGACTCTCCAAATTTGTTGCCACACCCGTGTCGGATCCTCCAAAAATGCACTACTTTTGAAGGATCCAACACACAGTCGACAACATTTTTAAAGAGTCCGAGCAACTTAGCTACTAAGTACCACTTATTGTTACTCAAATTACATTTTTGCACCCTGCAGATCATAGTACGAGTTATCGTCGTTGATTTGGATCTCGTTCAGAGCAACTTTTGGGATTCAGAGACTGGGGTGAGCTCTTAACGTTCGGAGTCACCGATTGGAGATAGTTCTGCAGTTATAGTATTTGTAAAGCCTTGTACTCTTATTTTGGTCCGAAGCTCAACTACCGACTGATGTGAGGTCTTGGGATTGTCTTGTTATGTATATATATTTTTTTATTCTTCTCGTTGTTATTGTTCCCTGCTTCCTTAATCTGTTCTTCCACGTGATAGCCCATTGCTTCTAGATTCGGGCTATGGGTTAGGCTTACTTACTGGTGGGACATAATAGGTGTCAACATGACCTGAGAGATCGTATTGTGACAATATGTCATTTAAAAGTAGCAAGAATTAAATTCTTTCTTTTAAAATAAGACCGAGAAGGGAAAAATATATATTTGGGCTAAAGCGAGAAACAATGGGCAACCTGGCAGTTTTAAAAAAATAAATAGAGAGAGGGATTAGGAATAGGAAACTTTAATGCGTACAACAACCAAGGAGAAAGAAATCAAATTGAATAAAGAGAGGAAGAAAAGAAATGTGAAAAAGAAAGGGGGCAAAACGCAAACAAGAAAGGGATTTGTCGGAGTTTTCTATGGGTTAGAGGTAATTTTGTTTTGTTTAGTTCAATTGCTTTCCCATGAATCGTAGTCTAGGAAATTCACTTTGGGTGCTGATATCTAATTACCAAAGGCAAGAGTTTGGGCAGTGAGGTGTAGTTCTTGATACAAAATTAGATGAAATAAGGTGGATAAATTAGTCGAAGTTCGTAGATTTTGCACCAATTAAATTACTCATGGCATGGATACATATAATTCATCAACTTGATGAGAAAACAGGAAGTCCAAAAGCAGTTGAATAATCTTTTATTTTTATTTTGTGAATTAGCCTTAACCAGGAAATTAACTCGAGATTGATACGAATAATTATAGATTGATTGAAGGACGTCTTATGGATTGTTTGAGTGACAAGTTTGGTACTTCAACACGAGTATTCTGAGTGGTTATCTTACCACAATTTGTGTTTTATAACTTTCATGGTATACACATGGTTTATAAAGTGAATATGTAACCGAATATTTTGAATTTGCATGTGGGACAAGTCGTTTACTTGATATGGTATTGAAATGATTATTTGAGATGTTCTAATTTGTCTAAGATATGTTTTTGGTTAATTGAGATATGATTATCACCTGGTCGTTTGGTTATTTTAGGCTAGTAGGATAGTTGGCACGACTCCCGAGACTTTCAGTGCGAGTCTATGCGATTAGGTGTTTTAACTTTCAAGTTGAGGCCTACATTCTGAGTAAATGAGCTTGGATGAGAATTCCGTCAGTGCAGTTAGTTTCGGAATGTTGAGTTTGACATAAAACGACCATTCGTTTAATCTTGAAGCTTCTGTACTAATTTTGAGCCCCCTTGTGAAGTTTGGTTTAAAACAGAACTTGGGTGTGGAACCTACTTTTCATCTAAACGACCTCGGATGGAAGTTTTGATGGTTCTGTTGAGTCTGGAATGTCAAAATTGATGGGGTAGCATAGTTCGTTTGCACGCACAGGGTTCCGAACGAATCCTGAGCACCCCATCGGAGTTTTGGTGCCTTAGCACATCAGCTGAAGTGGTCTCAACTGAGGCATGCCTCGCGTTCGCGCGCCTAGGGCCGCATTCGCAGAGGGCTGGCACCTTGGCAGGCGCATTCGCTCCATTGGAGCTGGATTCGGGGCAGCAGCCTGGCCTGCGCATTCACGCCAAAGCTGTTACGTTCGCGGTGCGCAGCTGGCCTGGCACGTGCGTTCGCGAGGGCCAGCTGTATGGCCTATTTATTAAAGCCAAGGTCGCGACCAGCCATGACTTTAGAGAGTGATTTGGCGATTTCTCCTCCGTCTGAACTCTAATTTTGGCGATTCAAAGTCTTGTGTGTTCGTTGGAAGGGTGGCTATGTGGTAGAGTGATTGGAGAGCGTTGAGGAACCTCCGTTTGAGGTGAATTTCTCCTTATAGCTGCTGCCCTTTCTCTGATTGAAGCTTAAATTTTAGATTTCGTCTAAGTTGCTCGGACTCATCACTTTTGGTCCGCACCCGTGTCGACACGACATGGTTGTGGGTGTGGGATCCGTGTCCGATTTGGTCAACCAATTTTGGTTTCCATTGTATATAGTTTTGGTTTGCTTCTGTTTTCGTCTTTTCTTATTGTTAGTGCTATTTTTTGTTTAGTTCTACCCTTGTACTCACTACTTGTCGTTTTGGGTACGGGTTGGCTTACCTACTGGTGGGTTAGTAGGTGCCATCATGACTCGAGAAGTTGGGTCGTGACATGTGTCTTTTTCAATAAGGCACAATAAGCATTTATTGATACTACCATTGTTGGTTATAAATAGAAGGGTTCTGTCACATTTTTAAACTACGATTTTTCTAAGTTTTTTAT
The DNA here is from genome assembly GCF_900185275.1 of Solanum verrucosum. Taxonomy (NCBI): domain Eukaryota; kingdom Viridiplantae; phylum Streptophyta; class Magnoliopsida; order Solanales; family Solanaceae; genus Solanum; species Solanum verrucosum. The sequence goes on from NW_026020364.1 coordinate 75,307, forward strand.
TTTTTTTCTTCTTAAAACACCAAATTTAGTACATATTCTATATCTCATACTATATTTATTTATATTATAAAATATATTAAAAACAAACACCTTTTGTGACTTTTACGAAGGATTGTAATTTTTTCAAAGAGTTGTGACTATTCTGAAGGTTGTGACTTTTCATAAGAGTTGTGACTTTTCCAAAGAGTTGTGACTTTTCCAAAAAGTTGTGACTTTTATGAAGGGTTGTGACTTTTCCAAAGAGTTTGACTTTTTCAAAAGGTTGTGACTTTTCAAAAAGTTGTGACCTTTCTAAAATGTTGACTGTTTTGATAAGGAACACAAAGCACCTATTCATCCTACCCTTTGTTGGTTATAAATAGAGGGATCCTCTCACATTTTTAAACTACAAATTTTCTAAGTTTTCTATTCTTCTTCATAATACACTAAATTTAGTACAACTTCTATATTTCATGTTATATTTATTTAATTATTCGTTATTAAGTTTTATATATATATATATATATATATATATATATATATATATTATATTTAAAGAAGACAATTTTTCACATTGAAGGGTTATGACTTTTCCAATGAGTTGTGAACAGGGTTATAACTTTTCCAAAGAGTTGTGATTGTTTCGATGAGTTGTGACCTTTTCAAAGGGTTGACTTTTCTAATAAGCACATGTTCATTCTACTGTTTGTTGGCTATAAATAAAAGGGTTCCCTCACATTTTTAAACTATGAATTTTATAAGTTTTCTATTTTTCCTGTGCTGAAAACATCCAATCCAGTACATCTTCTATATTTCATATTATATTTATTTATTTATCATTTATATTATATTATATTATATTATATTATATTAAAAGAAGACACCCTTTCGTATTGAAGGGTTGTGACTTTCCAAAGGATTGTGACTTCTCACAGAGTTGTGACTTTTTCGATGCATTATGATCTTTCTAATGGATTGGTGACTTTTCTAATAAGGCATAATAAGCACATGTTCATATTATTCTTTGTTAGCGCTATATATACAGGGTTCTCTCATATTTTTAAAATACGAATTTTCTAAGTTTTCTATTTTTTTCTTAAAACCCCCAATTTGGTACATATATTATATTACATATTGTACTTATTTATTTATATTATATTACATTAAAATCAGACACCTTTTTACATGGAAGGGTTGTGACTTTTCCAAAGGGTTGGACCTTTTCAAAGAGTTGTGATTTTTCTGCTGAGTTGTGACATTTCGAAAGGATTATGACTTTTCTAAAGGGTTGTGACTTTTCTGATAAGGCGCAATAAGCATTTGTTCATACTACCCTTTGTTGGCTATAAATTAAAGGGTTTCCTCACATTTATAAACTACGAATTTTCTCAATTTTCTATTCTTAAAAAATTCAAGTGTGATTTGTAGGTGTTGAGTGAGTTAAAAGTTCAATGAAATTGAAACACCCCCAAACTTGAATGTTAAATGATTATAATACTCCAACTTAAAACACTCAATTTAGTGTATCTTTTATAATTTATATTTATACTAGTAAAATTACCCACACTTCGTGCGGCAATTTATAAAATAATACTTAAAACCTATCAATCATTAAAACTAAAACATTATATTATCTTACATACAAGATTACGTAGTAACAAACATTAATAATGTAAAGGAAAATGAAAATTATTACATCTTCTCATGTATCCTTAATAACATAAGTATAAATTAATGACTCTAAAAATGCATACCAGGATCTGTAACATAAGCAATGGTGTCAGTGAGTCACTCAACAAGAGCGAAGTACACAAATATTTAATTGTGAAGAAGAAGAGGTTCAAAATTTTCGTTGTTTAAAAATGAGAGGAAATCCCTCTATTTATAGACAACAAAAGGTAGCGTGAACAAATGTTTATTATGCCTTATCGGAAAGGTTACAACTATTTGGAGAAGTTGCAACCCTTCGGAAAGGTCACAACCTTTCATAAAAGTCGCAACTCTTCATAAAAGTCGCAACTCTTCATTAAAGTCGCAACTTTTCATAAAAGTCACAACTTTTCATAAAAGTCGAAATTCTTCATTAAAATCGCAACTTTTCATAAAAGTCACAATTTTTCATAAATGTCACAGCTTTTATAAAAGTCACAACTTTTCATAAATGTCACAACTTTTCATAAATGTCACAACTTTTATAAAAGTCACAACTTTTCATAAAAGTCACAATTTTTCATAAATGTCACAACTTTTCATAAAAGTCACAATTTTTCATAAATGTCACAACTTTTATAAAAGTCACAACTTTTCATAAATGTCACAACTTTTCATGAAAAGGGAAGGCTAGTTTTGGGAATCATATATCATATATCATATCATATCATATATATATATATATATAAAAGAGAACCTTAGGCCCGCCTACGTGGCGCTACCACAAACAAGAAATCCCTTTTAATTTATTTATTTCCAAAACTAGTCTTCCCTTTCATGAAAAGTTTTGACATTTATGAAATGTTGTGACTTTTATGAAAAGTTGCGACTTTAATGAAGAGTTGCGAATTTTCTGAAGAGTTGCGACTTTTATGAAAACTTGTGACTTTTATAAAAAGTTGCGACTTTTATGATAAGTTGCGACTTTAATGAAGAGTTGCGACTTTTATGAAAAGTTGCGACTTTTCTGAAAGGTTGTGACCTTTTCGAAGGGTTGTAACTTTTTCAAATAGTTGTAACCTTTCCGATAAGTCATAATAAAAAATTGTTCACACTAAATAGAGCGATTTTCTCTCATTCTAAAACAACGAAAATTCTGAACCTCTTCTTCTTCTTCACAATTAAATATTTATGTACTTTGCTCCTGTTGAGTGGCTCACTGATGTCATTGCTTATGTTACAAATCCTGGTATGTATTTTTACAGTCATTAATTTATGCTTACGTTATTAAGGATAAATGATAAGATATAATTTTCATTTTCCTTTATATTATTAATGTTTGTTACTACATAATCTTGTATGTAAGATAATATGGTGTTTTAGTTTTAATGACCGATAGATTAGCAATATTATTTTATAAATTCCGTAATATTAAATTTCCGCACGAAGCGCGGATAATTTTACTAGTAAATAAATTAAAAGGGAATTCTGGTTTGTGGTGGCGTCACGTAGGCGGGACTAAGGTTCTCTTTTATATATATATATATATATATAATTTCTATTTATTTATACTGTATTAAAAGCAGGAACTTCAACAATACAACAATAACTAAGCAATGAATTATAGGGAGAGAGGCGGAGGTATATTTAAGAGATGTAATTAAGAAATTTTAAGAGTGACTTTTTTTTATTTTTACACATCACAATTGATTTAAAAGGAGAAAAAAGTCAAAAAAGGAGAAAAAAACAAATGTAATTGGAGGCCATAGAAAACTGTCACATTACCTTAACTATATAAATGCTTTATATTATAAATAGTTATAAATGTTTTAGGATATTGATTTCACAACTTTCAGTATGCACACCGTTAGTAACCATAAGAAAGTTTACCTACATTATTCATAGAAACTTATGCTTTATTATTTAATTTATAATTGTCTACTTCAATTATTGATTTAATAATAGAGAAAAGACATAAAGTCACAACTAAAGTTGTCCCGTATTTGCATAAAGATATCTTAACTTTGAAAGTGTCCTATCACCCCACATAACTATTTAATATCTTTGTAAATGGGCCATTTTGACCCATTTCCTCGTCTGGGTTGTTACCACGCACATGAGGCACGTGAGACAGTGTTTTCACTGCCATTAACCAGCTATAAAGTGCCACGTGTCATTTTATTTCTTTATTATTAATTATTTAATTAATTTACATCATCTTCCCCAAATTTAAAGAGAAAAGAGCCGTTGGTAGCCCTAAAATCGATTGCAACTTTTTTTTCCAAAGCAAGCTCAACGTTGGTGCTCTCTTTGACGAATTCATTCTTTTCCATTATCTTCTTCACCCAAATAAACCCAATTACCTTTTCTTCATCTTCTTCAACTTAGAAGATCCATTTACTTCATCCATTTTTATCACTTTTTTTCTTGTCTCTTGCTTTTCTTTGTTTCTTTTTCTTCTTTTATCCTTTTTTTAAAAAAAACAAATGTGAACTCCATTATTCAGTTGATTAGAGAGTACTATGAAACTCCATTTTTATTCTTATTTTTGGCCTAAATATATAACTCCATTACCTTGCTTTAGTAACTTGAGAGTTGAATTGATTTTTTTTAGTGATGATTTAGTGACGGAAACAGTGTTGTAACAGGGAAGCATCATGGAGGCCACGTTGAAGGCGACAATGGCGGCTACTTTTGGAGGATTTCCAGCAAAGAACGAAGGATTTGAGTAATGAAGGTTGAAGAAGAAAGAAGAAAAAAATGAAAATAAAGTTAATAAAAATAGAAAAAATGAAAATGAAAATGAAAATGAAACTAAAAATTAAAAATTAAAAGAATTTAATACGTGGCAAACAACAATTGGTGCGTGATTGCACTTCTTTTCTTGCAATTGAGGTTGGGTGAAAAGTGGGATATTTATAACACTCTTAAATTGTTCAATGGGGAAATAGGACACCCACAAAGTTAAGGTGTCTTTTTAAAAATTCGAGACAACTTCAGTGGAGGCTTCATGTCTTTTCGCCTAATAATATTGACATTATTTTTAAAAATAGTGTTCTACATGATTTAATATTCACGTGCAACACACGTATATCAAAACTAGTGATTTTGATAAGAACTAAATGGCCTGTTCTATTTTTGGAAAATGCTTTCATAGAAGTACCTACGGTTCATAAAGAAAAAGTATAAATGGGAATAGACCTTGATGGATTCCATAGCTAACGGCGGGTTTGTTAGACCTAGTGCACCTTGTATTTACAGTTACTCATATAGCCCTCACTAGTGGGAAGGTAGAACTAGCATACTGTTACTGATCTCCTCAAGTAGGGACCTACTGATATGGATATTTGACTCATTTATAAGGGGTCCACTGTTATTAGTCATATCTTAAGTAAAAAGCCACACACTGATTACATGATTCTTTCTTGGAAACCTCCCAATATAAGATTTGATATGACAGTGTCTACTGAATTTATTACTAAATGGTTAAGTTGATTTTGCTTACATGAAACAAACAAGATTGATTATTGTTATAGTTTTTCTAAAAGGGCATTTATTTCATGATTTTGATTATCATACTAGCATATTTTCCGACTTGTCCCTTAAAATGGTTGTGGTTAAAGTGTAATAACTCACTGACCTAGCGTCTAACTCCCGCTAAATGTTTTTACAGAGAACACAGGTGACGTTGGCGATGATTTCATTAACTAGAGCTCACGAGTTGAAAATCCATAGTGACTTGTTATGGACCTTTTTTTGAACTTTTAGAGTCGCTCCATAGTCACTTCTTTTACTTGAGTCATGAGTATTCTTTCGTTTTTTAGACGTGTGACTAGTATTAAACTTCTTTCCATATTTGGAGAGGAATTAGTATTTTCTGTAAGTTTCTGTTAAGGCTTGCTTTGAGGTTCTACCCCCTTAGCACCGGTCACAATCTTGGACTGGGTCGTGCCAGATTTGGTAATTTTAGCCAATTGAAAAGGAAACAAAATTGGTAATCTTGTCTTCCACGTCCACAACAGTACATAGCAAGTCTGTCAACAAACACTTGCACACATTCTCAAGAACTTTCTCATTATTATTATAGGACGTTGATATCAAAGAAATAGTTTTGGATGATTTATGAGTTCCATGTAGAATGCTGAGATACTGAGGCCCACATACCTAAAGTATTCCTCAATAAAGAGAAGTATTGTTCTGCATAATCTTCTACTCACGGTGGTTAATGTTAGTAAAAAATTGCTGCTAGTAAATTGCTGTAGACAAAGCACAGAGGGAATAACTAGGAAGTGATGTTTAGGGAGATTCACGAGAGAGATTGAAGTATACACAGCATCAGAATTAAGCAGACATATGAAGAATACTATATTAAAGGAAAGAACTCCACGCAGCTAACTTATAAGAAAGGACAATTCAAGTAAGCTGAGAAAAAGAACCTGAGTTATTATGTTTGGAAGCATGTTCAAAGGGAACCTCAGAATTGCGAAGAGAGAAAGTGATGAAAAAGCTCTGGCAGCTGTCAAATTTCCACCAAGCAAAGTGAAACCTCCAAATGAAATCACTGTCACGAGAACGGGAATGCTGTTCAGCATGAAATTGTTGAACTGTTGATAGAGAAGGAAAGAAAAGAAACAATGAGAAAAAGAATGATCCGCATCTCAAGCAAAATATGCAAAGTCATTTGAGTCAAGGTCCCCTATCTGGTCATGTAGAGAACATGTCAAACCATCATTATGCAAAACCTAATTCTCCATCTCTAAAAGATAACCCGGTTCATTATTCCTCTACCATGTCCTATTTTCACAATGCTTACCCACTAGATTATTCCAGTTGTTTGGTTTGTATAGCTTCAGAAGTGTCTAATTAAAAACTCTACGTAAAATTCTCGAAAGTTAAAATTCTCTTAAAGATCAGGATTTCTGAAAAACCTTGACAATTACTGGATCATATCGTTTCAATGAAAAGATGAGGCATATAAGGAACCAAATGCTGAGGTGTCACTCCAAAACAAAAGAACTTTCTTGAGGCTAATTTAGTTTGATTCTATGCACAAGCGGGTTATAACATACCGCTGCCAATAGTTGTGCTTTCCTGAACCAAGAAAGTTCACCATTCCTCAATCCTTGGACTTTAGATTGGAAGCTCTTCTCCCATGCGTAACATCTATATCAATCAGCAGAAAATCAAACCCATTTTCAAATTTTCTGAAAAAGGAAGGGAAACAGAAGGAAAAAAGAAAACATCATACTTCACTACATCCATTGCAGCAAGTATTTCATTAGTTAGACCAACCCTTTTGTCAGTATATTGCAATCCTTCTTTGGATAGTTTTCGCATATAGCTAACAATAATTGTCTGCGCCAAAAGGATAAACACATGTTTTAGAGACCAGTTGAAAAAGGAAATTGCATAGTGTTGTGGAAGATAACAGTTTGAAATGACTAAGATTGAGTAAAATAATGAAGCTTCAGATCTATAGTTTATTAGTGCAATGTGGGCTTCTTTTATGAAGTGATCAAATTTATTAATTGAAGAGGGAATTTCCTGCATAAATGCATAAAGAGAGTATTGTATCTCATACAAAAGCATGATTCTCAATTAAAAACACCCTATGGTTTATATATTTATAGCTGTTCCAAAAATGAAAATAAAAAAGTAAAAGTTCTGTTAAAGAATGACAAAAGTCCCACATTGGTGGTTAATGAGATGAGTGGGATCCTTATAAGGCTTGGACAAACCTTTCCTCATGAGCTAGCTTTTGAGGTGTGAGTTAGGCCTAAAACCTAATTTAACATGGTATCAGAGCCACAAGGCTTTTTTTTCAGCCCTCTCTCTCTGAATGTTCTCTGCAGTAACAAAAACTGAAAAAAAAAGAAGGGAGGGATCGATCAATAGCTGTTAAATCAATCATATCAGATTCACTTCATTCTCACCTCCCTCTTTCTTCTCTCTTTCTCCAGGTCATTTAAAGTCTGTTTAATTTCTTTCTTTCTTACATTTGGTTGTCTACTTCTTTGTTTCTCCATATCTGTTGAAGACGCTTACTTTCTTACTTCATCAGTACCTCTCATGTGACAAATAAAAATGCCTCATAACCAAACTGATAATCAGATTACTCCAAATCAGATTGTTTAAGTCAATTGTTTCTTCTACACCATCACTGGTAATTACTACGGTAAAGTTAGATGGTAGTGGTAATTACACCTCCTTGGCAGCCTCTGTAGAATTGTGGTTTATAGGTCAAGGATTTGAAGATCACTTGCTCAAAAACAGTAGTAATATTGGAGCAACTGATAGACCTGCTTGGGTTAAAATTGATGCACAATTGTGTAGTCTTCTGTGGAATTCACTTGATCCTAAGTTGTTAAATTTATTTCAGTCTTGTAAAACTTGTTGCAAAGTGTGGAACTAAGCCAAAACTTTGTATACAAATGATATACAACTCATTTTCAAAGTTGTGTCAGATATTGTTCATTTACAACAGAATCAACAAGACATGGCAACTTATTTGGGTCAGGTAGAATCCTTAAAGGATAAATTTGATTCTCTTGTGCCTTCTACTGACAAATTAAATGAGCAGGAGACACAAAGAGACAGGTTCTTTATGGTCTTGGCTTTGATTGGGTTGCGAGCAGACCTAACCTCAGTTCGTGACCAAATCCTTTCGCCCATCTATTCCTACCTTGGAAGAAGTAATTGCAAGATTACTACGCATCACATCTGCACCACCAGAGGTAAATTCTTATGATGCATCTATCATGGCTGTCCAAACTAACAATTTCCAAGGTGGATACAGGAAAGGAAAATAGAGGAACAATAAACATTGCACTCATTGTAATAAGGGAGGACATATACGAGAGGAATGTCGACTTCTCTTCTTACATTGTACTCATTGTAATAAGGGAGGGCATATAAGAGAAGAATGTCGGCTTCTTCATGGTAAGCCTCCACACAATAAAGATCGTCCTCGACACACAACAAATATGACTCATAATGGAGATGGTATTCTACCTATACCTAATGCCAAGGATGGATCATCTCAATCAGTCACATTAACTGGAGCAGACTATAATGACTACCTTCAGTACCAAACATCAAGGCAACAATTATCAACCTCATCGGTTGCTTGCACAACACAATCTGGTAACTCCTTTGCTTATGTCGCACAATCTTCATCTCAGGGACAATGGATTCTTGATTATGGTGCTTCTGACCATATTTCTGGTAACAAAAATACTCTCTCTACTCTTACTACCCCTTCTACCTTCTCTACTGTTACTTTGGCTAATGGATCAAAGACTATTGTAAAAGGGATAGGTGTAGCTCAACCTCTACCTTCTATACCTTTAAAATCAGTCCTTTTTGCAAATGCCTGTATAATCTTATTTCCATTAGCAAATTGACAAAAAAAACCTGAAATGTGCTATAACCTTCCTTGATGATTCTGTTATTGTGCAGGATCGGAGTACGGGACAGATGATTGGAAAAGGACATGAGTCACAAGGATTGTACCTGCTATCTATTCCAACACCACATGTTGCTTTCACTTCCGCTGTTTCTTCTGAATTGCTCCATAGTCAATTGGGTCATCCAAGTCTCTTGAAATTGCAGAAGATGGTCCCCTGTTTATCTAGTTTATCTTTGTTAGAATGTGAGTCGTGTCAACTTGGGAAACATACTTGTGCCTCTTTCCCAAAGCGCATCAATAATAGGGCTACCTCTATGTTTGAAATTGTTCATTCTGATATATGGGGTCCAAGTCGTGTCAGTTCTTCCTTAGGCTTTCATTATTTTGTTACTTTTATTGATGACTATTCTCGATGCACATGGTTATTTTTAATGAAGAATAGATCTGAGTTATTCTCTATCTTTCAGAAATTTTGTGCTGAAATTCACAATCAATTTGGTATTTCCATTAAGAAGTTAATCAGTGATAATGCCCGAGAATACTTCTCTACTTCTCTCTCTTCTTTTATGTCATCCCAGGGCATATTACACTTGTCTTCTTGCGCACATACTCCTCAACAAAATGGAGTTGATGAGCGAAAGAACAGGCATCTAATTGAAACAGCTCGGACATTGCTCATTCACAATCATGTCCCTTTATGTTTTTGGGGTGATGCCATTATTATTGCTTGTTATTTAATCAATCGCATGCCTTCATCTCTTTTGCAGTACCAAAGTCCACACTCAGTCCTCTATCTGGACCAAAATTTGTTTCCTCCTCCTCCACGTGCGTTTGGTTGCACCTGTTTTGTCATAATCTTACCCCTGGAAAAGATAAACTTCAGCACAAGGCATTCAAATGTGTCTTTCTTGGGTATTCTCGTCTACAAAAAGGTTACAAATGCTTTGATCCCTCTACTAATAAATACTTGATCTCATCAGATGTTACTTTTTTCGAGACTTCTCCGTATTTTTCTCCTAATACGGAAAATCAAAAGGCCATATCAGTCCTTCCAATTCCAATTATTCCAATCCCAGCTCCACCTCCGACTCTTAAGGTCTATTCCCGACGACCCCAACCTCCTTCTGAGCCTCCTAACCCAATTAGTATTTCTAACTCTGATACAGGTACACAAAGCAATCCCGGTGACTCATTACTTGCTCCAACAACGTCTTCTGCTTCGGTCGAGCACTTATTAGATGATCTTCCCATTGCTCTTCGCAAACGTACTAGAACTACTGCCAATCAAACTTCCATTTATGCTTATTTAAGTTATCATCTCTGTCACCATCATATCATGCCTTTCTCACTAGCTTATAATCAATTCAAGTTCCCCATATCTCTTCTTTTCTTCTTCTAATTTCTCATGGTATCAGAGCAGGGCCCCCTCACCCAATGTTGGGCCCCCAAAAATCAAATTGCTCAAGCACCAGATGATAACTACTGGGGGTGAGGTGGGGTGTTAAAAATGACAAAAGTCCCACATTGGTGGTTAATGAGATGAGTGGGCTCCTTATAAGGCTTGGACAAACCTCTCCTCATGAGCTAACTTTTAGTGAGTTAGGCCTAAAACCTAATTTAACAAGTTCTATCGCCAGCCTCTTCTACTTTCTCGAAGATAGCATGTCTTTAACACGACTGTTAGATAGTTATTGGTCGTTGTTTCTGGTTAAGAAGTAAATATTCATGTATTAAAATCAACATAACTAATACTACGTTTGGTAACATTTAGTTGTTGTGTACATAATTCAACATACCAAGTGTGTGTTTGGTTACCGGTTTACAATCCCGCGTAACTAATACATGTATAAGTCATGAGGGAATCTATTTATAATCTTATGCATGGTGAAGATGGAATAACTAAACCCTGCATAATTAAACTCTCCATTACTAATCCCTTTATAACTAATCTTTACATTTTTAATAATTTCATAATTTTAACCAAAAATCACACCACCCCTAATGTATTTTAGTGGACTTTAGTGTCCCATAATGGAAAAGGTGTATAATGTACAATGTAGAATTACTAGAATATAAGTATAAACAGGGTTATACAATAGAGAACATATATTAATAATATATGCTCTCGGGCTATGTTGCTCGGATTCTTCAAAAATGCCAACGAGTGCATGTCGGATTCGCCAAAAGTAGTGTATTTTTGAAGAATCCGAGACGGGTGTGGCATCAATAGTGAAGAGTCCGTGCAACTAAGCTCTCGGGTCATTATTACTCACATGGTATTAGAACTGGAAAAGTAATTACTATGAAATTTACAAGTGAACTATGGAAGATCATCTCTATTTCCACTGGTGTTGAGCAAAAATTAACACCGCCATAAGGTTCATCATCATCTGGCAATAAAAACCCAATCAAACCTCCCAACAGAAACTCTCATGCACCCTCATGCGCCCCCTAAAACTAAAGTTGCGGGGAATATTTTTCTCCATGGTGACCTTGAGGAAGACGTTTTGTTTGGAGGGGGGAGAGTCTAGTAGTCTTGTATGTCGATAGCCCCAATCAATCTTTCTGAAACAGTCTCCTCAAGCCTAGTTTGAGAGTTTTTTCTTTGTTGAAACTGGTAATTTAAAAGTTTGGCATGACTCAGTGAAATTAATCATTGTGTTTTATCGACATTCTGATCCAGATCTATGAATTTATTTGGTTTAATGTTCACGAAATCGTTATCACCAACATTGATCAAGATGGTATCACTAACTTTAGACAAAATTTCTTGACAAACTGGAGTATTTTCTAAGTATTGAGGCTGCTCAGTCCAGATTAGGTATTGCTATTTCACAATGAAAGTATTTCTTAGATAGTCTGGAGGAGATATGATGTAAACCCATTGACACACTTATACATCTGAATGCTAAATTCCTTCCGGGAAGGGGGGAGCCACTTAATTATCCCAGAAGATATAGATGGTTGGTTGGTAAGTTGAATTATCTCACGGTGACTAGACCAAACATTTCTTCTCCTGAATGTGTTGAAAGTCGGTCTATGGATTCAACCTGTGATAGTCATTGGGATGCAGTAGTCCGCATTCTGCAACATGTTAAGTACGCTCTAGGCAAAGGAGTACTTTCCAAGGATTGAGGACATCTACAGATTGCTGGATATACAGAAGCTTATAGGGCAGGATCACCTTTTGATAGACATTCTACATCTACATATTGAGTTATAGTAGGAGGTAATTTGGTGTCTTGGAAGAGTAAGAAACAGAGAGTGGTTACTCGATCTAGTGCAGAAGCATAATATCGACCAATGGGTGTAGCAACTTGTAAGCTAGTTTGGGTTAACAATTGCCCAGAGAACTAAAGTTTGGAGAAATCAGTTAGATGTAGTGGCAAGACTGCAACAGGAAAATAGTTTTAATAAGCACTCCACTGCAAAAAAGCCATTCTAAGTAAAGATTAGATGATGAAGCTACTAGTGGCAAGTTATAACTCAAACTTGGAGGAAGAATAGACCACCTGCATTGGGATCATCAATACCAGCATAAGAGCACCCAGAAGTGAAGCCAGACCTAGTTGCTGGTAAAGAAGAACCATGGCAATGACAATCCGAAATGGAGCTGACCATATAACATGAAGCTGCTGGCATACTTGCTGAACAAATTAAGAATCATATTAGCCCTTATCCAACAAAAAGTGATTAACCTCCATAAAAAAACCACAATTTTTTCTAGTCATCTGTAATGCATGTAAATAATAGCCATACAATCTTGTCTAAGATCCTACACGAGATACCCAAAAGCAAAGACTTCAACTAAAAGCCTTGGGTTCCATTAATTGCTAATAAACAATTTGGAGGCATCTGTTTTATATTGTAGTCCATCATTACGGATGTTAAATAAAGCCAATATATCATTTTAATAGATTCTTCATAAGGAAAATATAATAACATAGCCATAGATCATTATAAGAGTAAGTTAAGTATTGGGATGTGTGAGCATCAGATCATTGACTAGTTGCTGAGACTAAACAAAGGGATTTTTTAAATAAACGTGTCACAAGCTTACTCTCCTTTTTTTCGTAAAGTTTTTGTAAAAATAAAGAATTAAATTAGATTTTCTCTCCTATTCTACAGCGACGAAGAATATACCTTTGACTTGCATAAGGAACAATATTGGAATAGTTGTGAATAATATTTGGAAAAGAAAAAACTGTATCATCATATCATCATCATCACACAATGCTAAAAGTGGGAAGCTCCTAACTTCAAAGTTGTATTACAATTTTACCCGTAAATATCTAATTTGCAAAAAAGAACATAGTTAGGTGGTAAGTGGGATCATATTAATGGTGAATTATAGAATTTATTTACACAACCTTTTCACCTCCTATATTATCTTTATTCCAAGCTAAAGATATAGATCAAACTTTCCGCATTTCATCTTCCACATATTTAACTGAAACTTATTTCTCCATTAAGCATTGTATGTACTTATCCATATCATATTTTATGAATTGAAATAATATGCGATAAATAGCTACCAACATAAAGTCAATCATGTATAAGTTTTATAAAGTAGTAAGCGATAAACGTGCAACGCACGTTCCCAGAGACTAGTATCATTTAAAATATTGAATAACAAAATGAATTTCAATTCTTGAAACTTGTGAAAGTTGTAGAGAATGCTTGTACTTCAAATGTGTTGGATATTTGTTATATTCCCAAATAGAAAGCATAACATAACATGGGATATAAGGGAGTGTACTAGTTTCAATTTCAACATTGAACATTTAGTCGAATATGTAAATCTGAACTTATCTCTGCTGTCATTCATATTTGCACCACTAATATATGGTCCCACACTTAATTACTAGTAAACTGAACCTTTCTTTCATGTCTTAACTAAATTTTCTATCATGTGGCACCATTGTACACATTGAAAGGAGGGATGGAGGCATAAGAGATTCTTGTTCCATGCATACCTGAAGTGCATTAGCATCTGTTGTGATCATATTTGTAATTTTTCCAGATGGAAACTGCTTACGGTCTTCAAGTGTTAATCTTACAGATTTGCGGAATATGGCTGCGACCTTAAAGCAAGAAAATATGATTTTTATTAAACTCACCCACAAAACTTTCAAAAACAGATTAGATGTGATCCTCTCTACAACTAAAAGATAGAGAAAAATACAGCTCAATATCTTTGGGCCATCAAGTTTACAAAATATGTACACAATGTATAGGTAGTGTATACTTCATACTAATATACATATACTATACAATTATACATACATACATATACATATACATATATATATATATACATATCTTACATACCTATACATATTTATACAAACCTATACATATATATACACAACATATACAACCATGTGTATATTTAGAGTATACTTCGGCCTTTTTTGGTACACTAGATGGCCGAATAGTATACATCGGTAACTATCCCATTAAGATATACAGCTTAATATTTTATAGGCAATTTTTTCGAAGTAAGAAACAGCTTCTAGAATTGTCATAGTTAATAATCACACAACATTTAAGATGCCAAAAATAGCAGGAAAATAAGTACATTGACTAGGGTAATGTGTTTGCACCAAAGGTGGAAGGTGAATTGGCTTATCTTTTGTCTCCACAAAAATTATGATTGTCAAACAAAGTATACTGAAGTTTTGTTTATGCTTTACTTTTTTTACTCTGCATTTACCAAAGAGCATAATTTTGTGTCGTAGGATGTCTTCATGGTGTTCATAGCCATATTGTCATTGTTGTTGCAACATGTGGAATTTAATCGTACACAAAAAAGAAGGGAATAAAAAGGAAATTGGTTATACCATAATTTATCTTGGCAGTGAAGCAAAGAATAAGGTAAATAAAATATCATTGAAATCAATCATGTGGGCAGTGTGCTCAAGTGTATAGAATCATTTAAAAACATAAGAGACTGGAGGATAAATCCAAAAATAAGAATAGGACATGCACTGTAGAATTAAGAAAGACATTACCAGAGTTGATCTCATCCTGAAACCAACACGCATGACATTTTGAAAGTACTGAGCTTCACATAGTACTCCAAATGACTGAATCAAGTAAAAAATACAATTGAGAAATTATATACATAAGCAGTTAGATTGTACAATATTCTTAAAGTATGCAAAGTTAATGGAATTCCCAAATATTCAAGATATTCAAGTTCTGAATTATCCAGTGGTGAGCAAGAAGAAAACCACATGATCACCGTTACATAATTTAGATAATGTAACTTAGTTCAAGATTGTATGCTAAGCATCAAAAAAGTTGTTTGGCTTCTACATAGTTGAGTTGGGAATATCAAATGAATATATATATATATTTCCTTCCATTACAATGAACAACAATAACAACATACCCAGTATAATCCCATTAAGTGGAGTCTAGGAAAGGTAGAGTGTACGCAAACCTTACCTCTACCTCAAAGATAGAAAGCTTGTTTCCAATAGATCCTCGGTGGATCTCAGTTGGATCATCTTACAGAAAATCACCAAGGACACACACTCAACCAAGCTACTGGCCATGGAAAATGATCTAGAAAGTTAAGGTGCCCACCAAGGTGGCATGTTTTACTTGGCTCTTAGCAAAACAGGTTGTTCTCACACATAATAACCGTATGAAGAAGGGCCCCCATTTGTGCTCCAGATGTTTTTTTGTGAATGTGAAGCAGAGACAATAAATCACCTCTTTTTACATAGGAAGGAAGCAGTGAAACTTTGGCAGATTTTCATCAATATAAGGGGCATCAGTTGGTCTATGCCGAATCTTTGGAATGTTGGAATCGGGATGGAAATCAGTCAGGGCATAGGGAGAGATGGAAGATTGTCCCAGCCTGCTTTTGGTGGACTATTTGGTGGGAAAGGAATCAGAGATATTTTCGGAACAAGAGTTGCTCTATGGATAAGATGAAGTTGAATTGTTTAGCTCTTTTCTATTTTTGGTGTAAACATGAATATCCTTGTAACACCCCGTATCCGAAAACAAACCAACCAGCAGATATCCAGAAGTTGCAGGTGCAACCCACGGACTGTAGGGTGACCCACGGTCCATCCTGGTAGTCCGTGGTGCACCACCTGCAGCCCTTCCCAGAATCAGCTCAAGAAAATCAGCTAAGTGTCAACCCACGGCCGGACTCACGGACCGTAGGTCAGACCACGGCCTGTGGTCTTGGCCCGTGGATCGAAGCCCCAGAACCCCGTCGACGATTGACCAGCATGGACCGTCGGTCCACCCATGGTCCGTCGTTCTGGTCCGTTGGTGGCACCGACAACTTTTAAGTCACGGGTCGTTTGGTCTTTTCCCTATGCATTGAACCCCTAAACTACGTCGTTTTGGTCAGTTTAAGCCTAGTAAACTAATTAGAACCTAACCTAATCAATTATTCACCAAAATTTCATCCAACTTAGAGCAAAATAGAGGAGGAAGTCGAGCAGCCCTAGTTCAAGAACGCAACGAGTTTTCATCAGTTCCAGCCCCGAAATCGAAAGATTTCTCCGTGAATTTCGTCACCAGGTATGTGGGATTTCACTAGTGGGTTCCTTTCGCCCATTAGGTCCCTAGAATTCAGTCAGATTCTTGATTCCCTTAATATTATCTAGACCTAGGGTTTCTAGAATTTCAGCAGATTACTACGAATTAGTTACTTTAATGTTCCTAATCAAATTATCATGATATTAATATTGTTTTGCGTAGGTTCTTTCATAAATTCAGAACCCTGGCTATGTAGTTCTTTTAGTTCATAAATTACACATGCTAGGTCAGATATTTTCATATATACATGCCTCAGATTTGAATGTTTCATTATCAGTACATTAATGTTGCATTTTCAGTTAGCATGTCAGTATTTTGAGCTATCCAGTATTACAGAAATTCAGTCATAAATTGTTAATTACATAATCAATTGGGAGTAGCTTAATACCGAGTGGACTAAGGTCAGTCACCCTCAAGTCCCAGAACTACGTGCACCATAGGTTGTAAGTCCCCTCTGTGGGCATCAATTTAGTGATCACGCCAGTCATGCCTCTATACCTCTAGCAAGGTAGATTGAGTCCCCTCGATGGGGCGTATACATCATACTCCACATTTTAGTTCATATGGTTTTATGTCGATTATTAGTAGCTCCCTTACAGTCAGATTCTATTGCATTGACTATGTTATCAGTTACAGTCAGATTTCAGTCTGAGCATGTTATTAACTTGGTCATTGCATTTAGTTAGTTCATGTTCAGTATTCTCAGTATAGCATCATGCTTATCTCTTATCATTGCTTAGATATATTGCTTTGGTTCAGTTATGTTTATTGTTCAGCTTTATTCTATCCTGCATGCTCAGTACCCTTCAAGTACTGACGCATACTCTGCACTACATCTTCTCGTGATGTAGGTTCAGGTCCTCAGCTTCCAGATCACGCATAGATCGGTTCCCGATCTTCAGCTCAGCAGCATCAGTGGTGAGTCATCATTCTCCGAGGACGACAGACATGTTTCTTTTGCTTTTAGTCTTAGTTTCAGTTTTGTTAGATTTAGTTGGGGCATGTCCCAGCATTTCTAGTTAGTTAGAGACTATTTTCAAACATAGTTAGTTTCAGCTTTAGCATTTGAGTTTGACTTTTCAGTTGTTGTTAAACTCTCAGTCTTTATATATTCAGATAGATTATGGGTATTCCCCATCATTTTCAGCATAGCTTATGATTTAGCTTCCGCACAGTATTTCTTTACTTCAGTTTATTTAGTATGCTTATGATATGCCAACAGGGTTAGCTTGGGTCACTCGTGATCCTAGGTCCCGTGTCCGCGTCCTGGGGTAGCTTCGGGGCGTGACAATCCTTATGATATCCCTAGTATCTCAGAATACTTTATGAGGTCATAGGAAAACAACAACACTTTTGTATTTCTGATTGTAACTATTATTGGAATACGTCCGGAGTATTCCTTTGTTTATAATACAAGTTACCTTTTCTCAAAAAATTAGATCCTCAGCTCAAGAAAAATTGTCCAAAGCAGTCGAAAAAATAAGCAACAGGTGCAGAGGAAATAGAAGATAGTAACAATAACAGCAAATAGTAACTGGACACTAACTACAACAAAATAATGTGATAGTTGAAATACAACAAACAATAACAGAAATTTAAGAACAAGAAACTACCAAGGGAATACTACAACTACTAGTATAGACGAATAACAAGACAACAAACTGCTACCTTCTAACCTTTTATCCTAATGTGCATCCTCCACACCCTCCTATCTAGGGTCATGTCCTCGGTAAGCTGAAACTGCATCATGTCTTGTCTAATCACTTTTCCTTAATACTTCTTTGATCTACTTCCACCTCTCCTGAAACCATCCATAGCTAGTCTCTCACGCTTCCGCACTAGGGCATCCGAACATCTCCTCTTCAAATGTCCGAACCAACTCAGTCTCAGTTTCTGCATCTTGTCCTCCACCAAAGCCACTAAACCTTTTTTCGAATATCTAGCATCCTCATTTCTGCAACTTTCAATTTCTAAACGTGAGAGTTCTGGACCATACAACACTCCGCCTCATACAACATAGTTGGTCTAACTACCACTTTGTATAATTTGTCTTTAAGTTTTGGTGACACCTTCTTATCACACAAGACTCCCAATGCAAGCCTTCATTTCATCCACTCTGCACCAATACGATGGGTGACATACTCGTCAATTTCCCCATTTTCTTGGATAATAAGGCTCAAGACACTTGAAATTTCTTCTCTTTTGGATGACCTGTGTATCAAATCTACTTCTACACCAGTCGCATGTGTTATGTCAAATATTTTGTTTTGGTCCTACTTAACCTTAAGCCTTTAAACTCCAAGGTCTGTCTCCAAACGTGTAGCTTAGCATTAACTCTGTCGCGAGTCGCATCAATCAAAAGTATGTCATCTGCAAATAGCTTACACTATGGCACCTTACCTTAATTTGACGCATTAATGTATCCATCATCAAGGCAAATAAAAACAAGCTAAGGGTTGATCCCTGGTACAACCCCATCAAAACTAGGAAATGCTCCAACTATCCTCCTACTATCCTTACCCAGGTCTTGGCTCCATCATACATGTCCTTGATCGCCATAGTATAGTCCACAAGTATACTCTAGTGTCCAAGCATCTCCATAGAACCTCCCTTGGGACTTTGTCGTAAGTCTTTTCCAGGACGATGAACACCATGTGTAAGTCCTTCCTCTCACTGTACTGCTCTACCAGTAACCAGTGTCCTTACCAAACCAATGAAGCATATTAAGATAGCACCCAAATGACATGCTTGATTCCAGCAGTACAGAGCCATACATATTGGCCCACTATTTTTTTCACAAGGGAGAAGATTTCTATTATAGGGAATAATTTAGTGTGGAAGTTACATTTAAGACATGAGAAATATCACCAATCTCATTAGATATTAAGGTTATCTGTTGGTATAAAACCACATCCGTATGATGTAATATTTCTACTCTATCCCATGCTAAAGGAAAGATCTCTTGAAAATTAAACAATGTTGTTTACTACAACCAAATAGTGAAGCATCAGGTAGATAACCACTACCAACAAATAAAGCGCGAACCTATGTTACTCAGACTCTCCTAAGATGATGTCGCACCTGTGTCGGATCCTTCAAACAAGCACTAGTTTGGAAGAATCAGACACGCACCCGTCGACATTTTTAAGGAGTCCGAGCAACATAGCAGCAAAGAACCACTATCATCAACAACCTTAATAGCCAGCCACCTCCACCATGAACATGCATTGCATAATGACCATTGACAACCACCAACACCATTAATCACCATCTCCACAATCTTTACTTCAACTGGCAACCACCACCACCAACCATATTCACCACCACCACCAACCATATTCACCACCACAACCAACCATGTATACCACCACCAGCCACCTCAACAACCTTGGGAGGTAAAGAGGTTGTTTCCGATAGACCCTCGGCTCAAGAAAAGAATAGGAGTGAAGCAACCAAGGCAAAATATTAAACAAGGCAAGAAAGCTTATGATTATGTGAACTAAAATTTACTCATTTTCTAACCCTGTCAAACAGTCCTCCTAGTTTGGTTTGACGCGATCTTTTGGGCTACACATTGATATGATGAAGTCTCAATTACTCTCAATGAGGAAGGTTCATAATGGGCACAATCAGCCTATATCCTTTAATATCACAGTGCTTCAGTATCAAAAAAATATTTGGTAATGTTGGAAATATTCAAATTAAAACAATAGTTAACATACTTGAGAAGAGACTAGGAGGATAGAACAAGCAATATGTACTTAATTTGGGGCTCCGATAAAGTAATTTTTCAACCAATCCTATCAATTACCTTTCTTTAGTGGCCAAGAAACCAGATTTATTTATTTTGGATAACCATGGTGTTCGGGCCAACTTCTGCATACCTCGACTAATTCCACAGGATACCTGTCACCTCTCACCAGCAACAACAAATACTAGGTAACCAGCAACAACAAATACTAGGTAACTCTATCCATGAAGGCTAGGACAGATGGGAAGAAATCACCTAGTGTTTTTGTCTTTTCTAGGATTTGAATCTGAGACCTCATGGTTCTTACCCACTTCATTGACCACTACGCCACACCCTTGGGTGCGAAACCAGAGAAATTAAGAGTGAACTCTATGGGAAGGGGCCAATGGAGCTCGTTTACCTTGTGTGTGCCTGCTTATTTGCAGATTACCCTTGTTCAACCAAGCCCTATTGCTTAAGCGGTTGTCAACATTTGCTCATGAAGATGTTTTTATTGTTTGCCAGAATAGCAAATCAGGGATGTCTCAGAAATGGAAGGTTATTAGAGGAAGCCACAAGTTCACATGGGGTGAGGAAGATAAGGACAGAAAAAGTCCCTAAAATTCATGGGTCATGTAGTTAACAAACACTAATCATATCCTTTTCTGGTTGGATCTGTGGTATGGTGTTTCACACAAAAGATGCAGTCATATTCAACTGCTACCTGACCCTTTATATGTGTTCATTCAGGAATGGTTTGAAATACATGTTTTAGAAACTTCCTCAGTGAAAGGAGTATGAAGAAGCTGCAGAATTGTCTGAAGACACAATCAAACACATTTTAAGATGAACAAAAAAGGTTGCTTTTGAAAAAATTGAGTAAAGGGGTACTTCCAGTCAAATCTTTTTACAGGTATCTTTACAAAGGAGGAGACAGGAGTGCCTTCCAGATGCTCATTGAGACGGAAAAAAGGGAGGCCTTCCTTTTCCTTTTCCTCTTCCTCTTCCTCTTCCTCCTTTTCCTCTTCCTCCTTTTCCTCTTCCTTTTCCTTTTCCTCTTCCTTTTCCTTTTCTTTTTCTTTTTCTTTTTCTTTTTCTTTTTCTTTTTGGTTGTGTATGACCAAAAGTGCAGTAATAATTTCTGGCAACTTTTGGAAAAGAAAGTCAATTTATGTGAGTTGCACTGATCTGCAAAAGACAATATTGTGGCCTATCTACTTGTAACACTGCCCTTTTCGTGCTGAATTATGAGCTTTAGCAATTCTGTTGTGTTCATGGCATTAGTAAAGACAAGAGCAGACTCTGGCAAATTGGAAGCTACAAAAGATTAAGGGAAGCAGACAAGAAGTGAATCCACTATGTCATTCTAGATCGACACAGATTGACAATAGACGAGCATTAAGTATATCAAGATCTATCCTATATCATAACTTAGTCCTTTATTTTATTTTATGTTATGATAACTATATGAATTCTCTGAGTAAATGAATGTTGATCTTCTAAGCTCCACGCTAAATCATACACATAGTAATTTGGTACACCATCTTGGTGCTATTATAGTGAAAGCAATGAAATATATGCTTTTAATATGATGAAGATTGAATCTTACCACCCCAACAAATATCAGAAAAGCATATAAGTGGCCAATCCAAGCTGGATCACCGCGTTCCAAAGACTGTAAGCAATATCAAGTTGACAATGAGGAGATATAATATCAGAAAACCCAAAAAAGTGCACTACTTCCATGCATAATATGCAAAGCAAAACAACAATGGCATACCAGAAACAGGAAGGTAACAGCTCTACGAGGAGGAAACATAACGGGGATTAGTCTCTCTTATAGGCTCTCTATCCAAATTTCTTATATATTTAATATTTTTAACATCACTTATGCTTGTCTATATCTAGTGAAGACACAGTAGATTGAATCTCAATATTAAGATAAGATGGCTATTAAACAAATCCACCACTAAACAAAATGCACTCTCTTCCATAATATCATAGGCAAATCCACAATTTTAACTTTATAGGTTCAAATTCGGGAATACCACAGCCTATTTGTTTTATAAGGTTCAAAATCAGTATGTGTAATTGTTTAAATTTTTTAGTACATATATGAAGTCTGAGACAAAGCTATTGGGTTCGGATGAACCCATAACAATTACACTACATCTGCCCCAGTATATTATGTTCTTTAATTTGTAATTACACCATTGTCCCAATTGAGAATATATTTAACTAATAAAAGTGTGTTTTCTCTCTAACAGTTGTCCCTGTTGAGAATATATTTAACTAATAAAAGTGTGTTCTCTCTAACAATGGTGTTGAAGTGGGTGACCATCCTCATCTAAAAGCTTAAGATGTTAGAGAGAGCACACTTTTATTAGTTAATTATATTCTCAACACGCCCCCTCACGTGCGGACCTGATTCTTTTTCATTGGCCAAACACATGGAAATTCTTTTTGATATGGATGACGGTGAGATTCGATCCCAGGACCTCAGTCTGCTCTGATACCAAGTTGAAGTATGTGACCATTTCATCTAAAAGCTTAAGCTGTTAGAGAGAGCACAATTTTATTAGTTAATTATATTCTCAACAGTCCCATTTGAAATTCTTTTATCGAGCTTAAAATTAACTTGAATATAGATTTGAAGAATATGTGCATATTATATTAGCAGTGGTTGAAAAACATTTGGAAGTAAAGATTGATAAGATGATTAATATGACATGTAAGACTAGTTAGATTCCCTCATTGAGAATGTATCACAAGTGTAGACTTTTGTATTCCTTATTAATCAGTCATCTACATATATTAACTTTTTTCATACTTGTTACTTGTCAAACAACATAACAATATTCACAAAATAAGAATCAGCAACTTTTCTTATGTATGTGTACTAATTATGAGAAAATGGCCCACCAGATTAGAGATCAAAGTAAACAAATCCCAGCAACCAAAAGTTACCTCTAAGAGACGATTCAGTAGTAGTGGTCCCACAAACTGACAAAGATCACTACCAACCTGAAAATTAAAATAGGAAAAGAACATATTCACACGGAATTCAAAAATCAGAAATGGTAGAGGATTAAAAGATGACTCAATTAAAGAATTTCAGATCCAAACAGGAAAATGTAAGCCTAAAATATCTTGTCATGGTGAGAAAAGTAACCAGAGAGAAGATTTCAGCATGCTTTTTTTGAAATGGAGTGATGGAAAGGAACCTGAATGTCAGGATGAATTCAAAACAAGGAAGAAAGAAAATCAGGCATCAGAGAAAAAATTATTTTCCCTTTTACTATTGTGAGAAATATATGGGAAAAATATTATTGAATTGTGTATCTAAATAGTTACATTGAGACCCTATTTATAGACACTACATTGGAATCTTTTTCCAACTAGGATTCCTATTCTTATTCCTATTCCTATTCCTATTCTAAGTAGGAAATACTTATTTCTATTCTAACACTCCCCCTATTCATATGTACCTAGCTTGTTACAGATGTAATTAATACGAGGACATGTGAGGGACTTGGTGAAGATATCTGCAAGCTGATCATTTGACTTCACAAATTTCGTAACAATATCTCTCGAGAGTATCTTTTCTCTGACAAAGTGACAGTCAATCTCAATGTGCTTAGTCCTTTCATGAAACACTGGATTTGATGCGATATGAAGAGCCGCTTGATTATCACACACAAGTTTCATCTGATCAATTTTGCCAAATTTTAGTTCTCCCAGCAACTGTTTGATCCAAACTAGCTCACAAGTTGCTATCGCCATTGCTCGATATTCTGATTCTGCACTAGATCGAGCAACCACATTTTGTTTCTTACTCTTCCACGACACCAAATTACCTCCTACTAAAACACAATATCCGGATGTCGAACGTCTGTCAGAGGGTGATCCTGCCCAATCAGCGTCTGTATATCCACTGATATGCTCATGGCCTTGATCCTCAAAGAGTAGTCCTTTACTGGGAGCTAATTTTATATATCGCAGAATACGAACAACTGCTTCCCAATGACTATCACAAGGGGAAGTCATAAACTGACTTACAACACTCACAGGAAAAGAGATGTCAGGTCTAGTCACTGTGAGATAATTCAACTTTCCAACAAGCCGTCTATACCTTTCAGGATTACTTAGTGGCTCCCCCTGTCCTGGAAGGAGTTTAACATTCGGATCCATAGAAGTGTCAATAGGTCTACATCCTATCATTCCTGTCTCCTCAAAAATGTCTAAGGCATACTTGCGTTGAGAAATAACAATACCTGATCTAAACTGAGCAACCTCAATACCTAGAAAATACTTCAATCTGCCAAGGTCTTTAGTCTGGAAGTGCTTAAAGAGATGTTGTTTCAAATCTGTGATACCATCTTGATCATTACCGATAATAACAATATCATCAACGTAAACAACCAAATAGATACATCGACTTGGTGCAGAATGCCGATAAAACACAGAGTGATCAGCTCCATTACAAGTCATGCCAAACTCCTGAATTACTGTGCTGAACTTCCCAAACCAAGCTCGAGGAGACTGTTTCAGACCATAGAGTGACCTACGCAATCGACATACAAGGCACTAGACTCCCCCTGAGCAACAAAACCAGGTGGTTGCTCCATATAGACTTCTTCCTTAAGATCACCATGCGGAAAAGCATTCTTAATGTCCAACTGATGAAGAGGCCAATGACGAACGGCAGCCATAGATAGAAAAAGACGAACTGATGCTATTTTAGCCACAGGAGTAAAAAGTGTCACTATAATCTAGCCCAAATATCTGAGTATACCCTTTGGCAACAAGGTGAGCCTTAAGTCGATCAACCTGACCGTCTGGACCAATTTTGACTGCATAAACCCAACGACAACCAACAGTAGATTTACCTGCAGGAAGGGAGACAAGCTCCCAAGTACCACTCTTATGTAAAGCAGACATCTCATCAACCATAGCCTGCCTCCATCCAGAATGAGAAAGTGCTTCACCTGTAGTCTTAGGAATGGAAATAGAGGACAAAGACGACACAAATGCATAATGGGGTGATGATAGACGATGTGACTGAGGAAACAGTATGGAATGTGGAACCTGATTCTGAATAGAAGAAGACGACATTCTATTAATTAAATAACAAGATGAAAGGACTGCATCACCCCAAAAACGCAGCGGAACATGGGATTCAATAAGGAGAGTGCGAGCAGTCTCAATGAGATGCCTATTCTTTCTTTCTGCTACACCATTTTGCTGAGGAGTGTATGGACAAGATGTTTGGTGAATAATTCCTTGGTGAGACATAAACTCCTAAATTTGGGATGATAAGTATTCTAAGGCATTATCACTATGAAAAGTACGAATAGAAGCACCAAACTGATTTTGTATTTCAGCAAAGGAACTTTTGAATATAGAAAATAACTCAGAACGATCTTTCATTAAGAAAACCCAAGTGCATCTCGAATAATCATCAATGAAACTAACAAAATAACGAAATCCTAAGGTGGAACCGACTCTACTAGGACCCCAAATATCAGAATGAACTAATGAAAACATAGACTCTGAACGATCCTCAGTACTACGTGAAAATGTAGCACGAGTGTGTTTCCCAAGTTGACACGACTCACAATCTAATGTGGATAAACTAGACAAACTAGGCACCATCTTTTGCAGTTTGGATAGACTTGGATGTCCTAAACGTTTGTGAATTAGATCTGGGGAATCTGTAACGGAGCATGCTGTTAAGGAATTTGAAGAGGTAAGATAGTAAAGGCCTTGTGATTCATGTCCTGTTCCAATCATCTGTCCCGTATTGCGGTCCTGCATGAGAAAAAAATCATCAAAAAAGGTTATGCTACAATGTAGGGCTTTCCTCAAACGACTAACCGATGCTAGATTAAAAGGAGAACCAGGGACATAAAGAACAGAGTCTAGGGTGACAGAAGATACGGGTTTGGCTTTTCCAACCCCCTTTGGTTTTGTTTGGATCCCATTGGCTAAAGTAATAGATGGAAGAGATTGTGAATAAACAATATCAGACAATAGTGATTTATTACCAGAGATATGATCAGAAGCCCCTGAGTTTATGACCCATGATCCAAGAGTGCTAGACTGTGACACACAAGTAAATGAATTACCCGCAACAGAAACATCAGGTTGTGCAACCGAAACTACTTGTGGAGACGTTTGTTTATTTGCACGATACCGAAGAAACTCTTTATATTCCTTTATAGAACAATAGGATCACAACTGGGTGGTGGACCATGCAAAATATAACATATGTCACGAGTATGTCCAGGTTTATGACAATGACTACACTTGGATCAAGGTTTTCCAAAACGTTGTTTACTTGCGCGATTTCGAAGGAGCTCATTATATTCCTTTAGAACAACAGGATCATAACTAGGTGGTGGACCATGCAAAATATAACATACGTCACGAGTGTGTCCAAGTTTATGACAATGACTACACTTGGATCGAGATTTTCCAAAAAATTCTCTCCTTCGTCGATTCTCCATAGACTGGTATGTATGCTGGAAACTGACAGAAACTGCTACAGTGGTTTGGAAATATTGGAAGCTGCCGGAATCTGCCCACAGTGGCCTGAAATTCTAATTTTACCGGGAACTTGCCGGAAACTGCCCTACAGTGGTCTGCTTTCACCGGAAACTGCTTGTAAATCACCGGAACCCTAATTCCGGTGATCGAATCTGGAGAAAACTGACTGGGTTCTGGTCGGGAATACTGGACAACCCTAACAGAAGAAAACTGCTCGAAAACAGATGACCGGAGCAGCACTCACGCGCCAACGCGTGACCAAATCTTGCCGAAAAACTTTCACCTTCGAACGGCTCGTGAGGGGCTGTTTTCCGGTGGATCTAATTGGGGTTCGGTCGCCTGAGCTTCCCGAGCCTTGTGATGGTGTTGTCTTTCGCACAACACCTTCAGAACGAAAGATGACACAAATCAGTCCCAACCGTCGTCGCCGGAATTTGACACGGTGACTTGAAGTTTCTCACCAATGCTCTGATACCATGTGAGAAATACATGGGGAAAATATTATTGAATTGTATATCTAAATAGTTACATTGAGACCCTATTTATAGACACTACATTGGAATCCTTTTCCAACTAGGATTCCTTTTCTTATTCCTATTCCTATTCCTATTCTAAGTAGAAAATACTTATTTCTATTCTAACAACTATATTGTCCACTACATCTCCAGTTAAAAAGAATTATATCCATTTGATTAGTTCTGTTATCACATTTAATCTTTACCCTTAACGTTGACAGTCATCTCCCTCAATACACAATACTCTATCTTGTCAGATTTCTTTATAGCTACCCTGCTGGTTTTATATTTGAAAAGGGAGCTTTGTAAGACTCCATGAATTCAAACCTTGAAAACCAAACAAAACCAGATCATGGGGACCACCAATGTAAGATCATGAATTTGAACCATGAAAACCACACCAAAACAGGAAGGTGGGGACCACCCAATGATTATGAGGTCAAAAGTAATTAAACGGACTAGGAAGGATGTCAAGGTACTTTGCAATAAAGGATGAAAGCCCAAAAAGATTTTAAAAAAATTTAAGTGTGACATCAATGATTAGAAATAATACCTTTGTGTGCCAAAGGAGGCTACAGACTGGTACCTTATCAAACAGGAATGATAACTAGAGTAGGAGGTGTGCTGGAAGTAAATTAAGGTCTAAGGGGAGCTCTAGCACAAGGTCGATCGGAAGCTATGCCGCGGATTAAGTTTTCGAATGTTGGCACAAGGTACAACTTCTAACAAGCATATCTTCCAGTGTATAAAGTTTTATGTGGTGAATTACCTATCCAACTAAAGGTCTTCGAGTCTACATTCAAATTCAACAAACTGTTCATCAATCTAAGCTTTGTACATAATTATATGTACATTTAGTGAAGTTCATTTGAAATGGCCTGGTGCGAGCATGGTAAACTTCTCGAAATCGATTTTTTTTCATTATGCCTCACGATAGGCCAAAAATCTACCTATTTCTTCCATTTCAAAGGCTACGAAGTAAGAGAAAGAGGGAATGGACTTATATTCTCAATGTTTCCAGTTCAATAAACCTTTAGATGTCTCTTACGATATCCTACTATCTGTGTATTGACAAAATCAATGATTTCACTTAAAAGTTTACATGATGACCAAAGATTTCTCCTTCTTACATTGTGACCCATGAAATTATGCTAAAGGGATATAATAAGCCAAAAGAGCCACATTATTTACTGTTAATGAAAAAGGGGCCAATGAGCCATATATGTTATCAAATGTTTTGGGAGTACTACTTGGTTAGCCAAAAAGGTTTTAGTCTACGTCTAAAGCACTCGAAACTACGTAGGACAAGGCTGTACCATTGGTGCGGGCGATACCTTAATGTTACCCAAAAAGAGGGTTTTATGATGTGGGTCCAATGGTAGAAAAAGTTATGAATGTGTAGTCATCCCGGCAAGGTGGGATGGCCTAGTGGACCGGGCCAAGATCAGACCCCATATATATTACATTGTGGTGTCGATGACTAGATAACTCCCACTACAATTACTTTTGTTCATTTATGTTTATTGAATCTTATTTTGATGATAATGGCTCTCTTAGTTCTCATGATACACTTATAGAAATATGGAATGTCCTTTCCTTTAATATGCCCTCACATTTCTTTACTATGTTGATTATGCTCTATCATACAAGTGTTATTCACCGGTGTAAAGATATGACACCTGGGCTTAACTCAACCCCAAAAGCTAGCTCATGAGGGGAGGATTGCCCAAGTCCATATAAGGGGACCACTAGTTCATTCCCCAACCAGTGTGGGACTTTTACCCACTCTAACAACCCCCTACACGCCCAGGCACGACTGAAGCGTGGACCGGGAGCCCAAACGGGGTTGGACCTGGCTCTGATACCATGTAAAGATATGACACATGGCCTAACTCAACCCCAAAAGCTAGCCCATGAGGGGAGGATTGCCCAAGTCCATATAAGGAGACCACTAGTCCATTCCCTAACCAATGTGGGACTTTTACCAACTCTAACAAACGGTTCTCGCATCCCTTTTGTTGGGGATGCTGCATTTCATTATGCAGGTTTCGAGACTTCGGGTAACAAGATTCCACATTAGGCATCTCTCTCATCTTCAACTGCTATTGGTGAGCCTCACTCATCATTCGGGGTATTTTTCTTGTCATATGTATATTTAGCTATTTTGGGTACGTTAGAGCCTTGTCCTAACACTTTTATTATTGATGTTACGTCTTAGAGGTTTCGTAGACTAAACTAATCATGCCATGTACTATATATAGATATATACATACATATATATATATTGGGTTGTTCAGAGGATTGGGCGTCTTTTGTAGAGAACCATGTTGTGTTGTAGGTTCTTTACTTTTTGGTATCTCAAAGTAACTTTTAACATCCAGTGGAAAAACTAAACATTAAAGGAAAAGCGAACTAGATTTTATGACAATCCAGGGAATAAGCACATTACTTTGAAGAGACCTCCATACCAGAACCTGTAGAAAATTGCAGAAAGAAATAAGAGAACATGCAGAGGAGGGAAAAGAAGCATGGATATAGTTTCCTCTCACAAAATAGGCAAAAGAAGACTGTTGGGAATAGAATGTAGAAAAAATCATACCTGCCTCCAAGACTGCAATTCAAAGCGCGTAGAAGCCATGGTTTTTTCCTCTGAGATTCCTCAGTCCAACATCTTTGGAATCTAAAGAGTTGAAATGCATAAATTGTGACAACGCTCTTACAGTTGATTATGCAAATATTGAGGGAGAAAGATACACCGATTACAACCTTGCACTCAATGTCTCTGTCTTATCCCATGAGTCTAACTTCCAAACATCCTTTTCAGTGATTGGTCTGTTATAACCTTGTCGCAAGAGGGGAGTTATCCATCCAAAAGATATCCCTACCACAGTTAAGCAACTCCAATTATCATTTAGCTATTGAAAAAAGATAGTTCAATGTCCCACAGGACCTACCAGTTTTAATGAAAAGTCATAAGAAAATTAGATTCAGGTCATTAAATAGAGAAGGCATAAAGTCATTGTATTCTGAAAGAATGAACAAGAGATGTATGCAAAGTCCATCAGTGCAAATCATTCATATTGTTTCTATAAACTTTCTTATAGTACAACAAACCAAATGAAAGTATGAAACCATTTCAGGATTAAGTGGCCATGGTTAAAATTAATAAGCAGAATCCACTGACTTGACAAAATGCTTGCATATCTCTCAGGACAAATATGGTCTTCTCCAAGGATTGTTTCATCATTTTTATCATCAACGGACTCACTCCTTAATGGAATATAGCCAGGAAAAGGATTCAAATGAGGAAGATGGACAAGAAGCAGGGCCCCAAATACAATCTGCATAAAACATTTCAGATTTTGTAGTTCAATCTCTAATGGAACAAAATGTAGGTAGTTAAGATATAAATGTTAGTTTTCCATGCATTTCAGAATAAAAGATAAACTTGGTTACCAGAATTGTGTTCCAACTGCAGCCTGATACAAGGCACAATTTCCTCTCCAACCAATATGATTAATATTTTTCCGATTCTTCAACTATATAAATTGATTTTACAACTGTTCAAACTACTTGAATGTAATCTTACATAAACTGATATTCAGGGCACAATATATTACAGTCAAGAAATACTCCTAGACCTCATGCAAAATCAATATATCCTTTCATCAATATAAATCAGCTCTAATCCTAGGTAAATCCCCTTGAAGAATTATATGACTGATTAATTTTTTAAAGCTAGGAAAACATGCAAAATGCACCCACTAAAAGCTAACAGATGATAAGGACAAGATAAGTACCTGACAGATGACTGAACTGTAATAGATGTACAGTGTAAACCTGCACAATTTAGTAAAAGCTATGAGTAAAGTACTGATTCCTTTGATAGCATAAGTCCACATATAGAAAAGAATCTTTCAACGCAATCAAAAAGGTTTTCTTATAAATCTACTGAGTGAATGAAAAAAAGTTGCAACTCGAGATTATAAATCCTCCAGTACAGAGAACAGTCTAATTCTTATAAAAGAGGTTTTCTTATAGATCTACTGAATGAATGTAAGTAGGAAAACAATTAGGGTGGTGGAGTTGAGGATCAGAAGGGGTGTGTCTATTACGAGAACCAATTTGGATTCATGTTGTGACATTCAACTACAAAAGTCATTCATCTCATAAGGAGGTGGTTGAGAAAAAAACAAAGAGGAAGAGAGACTTACACATGTTGTTCATTAACCTAGAAAAAAAATACGACAAAGTCTCTAGGGGTTCTATGGAGATGTTTGGGAACTAGAAGTGTATTGTAGCTTACATTAGGGTGATTAAGGACATCTACGATGGAGCCAAGACACGGGTGAGGATGGAAGAGGAAACTCCGAGCACTTTCCAGTTGTCATAATGTTGCACTAGGGATCAACTCTTACCCCGTTTTTATTCGTTTTGGTGAGAACTAACGCGGCGTAACCAAAGAGAGGTACTATGGTGTATGGTTGTATGCTATTTGCGAATGACATAGTACTGATTGACAAGACACACAACGCGAGTAAACAATAAGATGGAAGTTTGGAGATAGAACCTAAAGTCTAAAGGGTTTCAGGTTGAGCAGGACTAAGACGGAGAATGTAGAGTGTAGTGACATAACTCATGTGAAGATCGAGACTCATGGCATCTCCAAGAGAGGAAGTTTCAAGTATCTTAGGTGTACGATCCAAGGTAATGGTGAGATCGACGAGGACGTTACATATCGTATTAGAGGGAGGGATGAATGGAGGCTTCCGGTGTTTGTGAGATAAGAATGTGCAACCAAGAATAAAAGATGAGTTTTATAAAGTGATGTTAGACCAACTCTATTGTATGAGGTGAAGTGTTGGTCAGTCAAGAACTCGCACATCCAGAAGATAAAAGTAGAGGAAATGAGGATGTTAAGACGAATGTGTGGGCATACTATGAGGTATAGGATAAGGAACAAGGATATTAGGGACAAGGTGGGAGTGGCCTCCATGGTGGACAAGACGAGGAAAGTGAGGTTGAGATGGTTCGGGCATGTGAAGAGGAAATGTGTAGACGCCCCAGTGAGAAGGTGTGAGAGGTTGGCTATTGTAGGTATGAGAAGAGGTAAAGGTAGGCCCAAGAAGTATTGAGGAGAAACATGTAGCTCATCACTGAGGACATAACCTTAGATAGGAGGATATGGAAGTAAGGTTTGTAAGTAGACTTGGGCTATATAGTTTACCTTATTAGTAGTATTAGTACTATTCTCCTATTTTCTTATTCTTTGAATGTATTATTACATGTTGTTTTCTTTGCTTCGATTATCGTATTATATTGTTTCTAATGTTTTTTTCTCCATAATCCTTTTACTGTATTATATTTTCATAAACGTTGTGATATGCTTTACTTGAGCCGAGGGTCTATCAAAAACAGCCTCTCTACCTCCATAGATAGGGGTGTGTACACACCACCCTCCCTATACCCCACTTGTCGAATTTCACTGGGTATGTCGTTTTTTTTTTTTTTTTGAGATAAAGGTAACTGTGTATTCACAAAAGGCTCATCATCAAATAAATGATGAGCATAGGTCACTTACAATCTCATCAGAGCATATCAAACTACCCTATGGGAGATTACAAATTACCTATGAAGTCATCAAAAAGTTCTATATCCCCCATCATATTTTGTTTACACCAAAAGTACAAAAGACTAAGACAATTCATTCTAATTTTCTGGATGTTGTTTCTCTTATCCTCAAAGCATCTTCCGTTCCTTTCTTTCCATAGGGACCACCAGATGCAGGCTGGGATTAACTCCCACCAATCTTCATTTGACTCCCTTCTTCCTATCTCCTTCCAGCTGTAGAGCAAATCCTTAGTGGACTTTGGAATTGTCCAGCATACACCAAGAAGACCAAGAAACATGTTCCACAAGCTTGTAGCTACTTTGCAATGAAGGAATAAGTGACTATTAACTTCTGCATCTTGATCACACATAAAGCATCTTGAGCATAATTGTCTGCCTTTCTTTTGAAGCACTTCATGTGTTAAGCAGGCCCTTTTGCACACTAACCAGGCAAAACATGAGATCTTCAATGGTATTTTTATCTTCCATATTAACTTCCATGGCCAGTTTCTGATCTGTGTTTGGCCAATATTGTATCTGCAGTAACATGACTTTACTGTAAACACACCTTTGCTTTGCCATCTCCAAATAGGCTTATCAGGTTCAGTGGAGGTGCCTGGGAAGGCATTGAGGATCTGAAACAAATTAATGACCCTCTCGATTTCCCAATCATTCAAAGCTCTCCTGAAAATGAGATTCCAACCCTGAGGACTCCATAGTTGTGAGATTGTGGCCTTGTTTTGAGTGGTGAGCATAAACAGGTCTGGGAAGAGTGATTGCAGGCTTTCATCCCCAATCCAATGTTCATTCCAAAAATCAATTTTCCTACCATTTCCCACCTTTAGTGAGATGTTGCCTTTGAATTGGGGCCATAATCTTCTAATAGTCTTCCACACACTGCATCCAAAAGTTCCAAGAGCCTCCTCAGTAATCCAATGGCTTTGTAGTCCATACTTCATTGTGATAACTCTTTTCCAGAGTGACTGATCTTCAATGCAGAATCTCCACAACTATTTTTGAAGGAGACAGTTGTTCTGAAGATTGAGCTTTTTTATTCCCAGCCCCCCTTGCTTTCTGCTAAGAGTAAGAGTATCCCACTTAACTAGATGGCAACTTTTGTGCTCTTTATTTCCATTCCATAGGAAAGACCTTCTGAGTTGATCGATCTTTTTCACAATGTTCTTTGGAATTGGAAATAGGCTCATCATATATGAAGGAAGGGCATCAAGGACAGATTTAACTAGAGTCAACCTACCTCCCAGGGAGAGGTATTGACTCTTCCACCTAGCAAGCTTCTTGTTACATCTCTCCAAAACTTCACTCCACACAGTTGTCTCCTTATTTTGTGCTCCTAAAGGCATGCCCAGATACCTTGTAGGTAGGGTTGCTATTTGGCAGCCAAGATTTCTAGCTAGCAACTCCATATTATCCACTTGATTCACAGGATAGAGAAAACTTTTTTGCCAATTTACATGCAGACCAGATATACCTTCAAAGATAGTAAGGATTGCTCTGATGTGTCTAATTTGTATCACCTCAGCCTCACAGAAAACTAAAGTATCATCTGCATATAGTAGATGCGTAATCCCCACCTCATTGTCCCTATTCCCCTGATTCTGAGCCTTAAAGCCTTTAATCCATCCATTAACATTTGCTTTTCTGATCATGTGATTGAGGCCTTCCATGGCTAACAAGAAGAGAAAAGGTGAGAGAGGGTCACCTTGTCTCAAACCTCTTTGTGATTGGAAAAAACCTTCAGAGTTTCCATTTATGATCAGGGAGAATTTAACAGTGGATATACAGAACTTTATCCAATTGAGCCATTTCCTCCCAAATCCCATGTCCTTTAAGACCTTCAGCAGAAAAGCCCAATTGACGTGATCATAGGCCTTCTCTATGTCCAACTTACATAAAATTCCAGGAATTTTTTGCTTAACTCTGGAGTCTACCAACTCATTAACAATTAGTGCAGCATCCATGATTTGCCTTCCTTTCAGAAAGGCCATTTGGTGTACATCAACCAGTTTCCCCATTACTGTCTTCAACCTCTCAGTAATCAGTTTGGAAATGATCTTGTAGACTCCTCCTATCAAGCTAATAGGCCTGAAATCTTTCAACTCTTTTGCTCCAGGTTTTTTAGGAATCAGTGCTAGGAAGGTGGCATTGAAAGACTTTTCAAAAATTCCATTTTGATGGAAGTTGTGAATTGTCAGCATCAGATCCTCTTTTACAATTCCCCAACAAGATTTAAAGAAACTCATTGTGTAGCCATCTGGCCCTGGAGCTTTATCTCCATCACAAAGTTGTAGGCATTGCAAGACCTCTGATTCAGTAAATGGTCTTTGCATCCAATCCTTTTCTTCCTGAGAAATAGTTGGACATTCCATAAGGTCAAAGTTGGGTCTCCACTCCTCAGATTCAGTGTAAAGTTCTTTGTAGAAATTAATCACGGTGTTCCTGATCTCTACAGGGTCTTCTACAACCTCTCCTCTGTCTATCAACCTATCAATAGTGTTGATCCTTCTGTGGGCTGTTGCCATTCTCTGAAAAAACCTTGTGTTATTATCTCCTTGTTTCAGCCATAAAACCCTTGATTTTTGTCTCCATTTCGATTCTTCATTTTTTGCCAACTCTTCCAGCTCCACTACTATGGTGGCTCTTATTATCACTTCATCTTCAGTCAATTCCCTGGTTTCTTGTATCAAATCAATTTCTGCGAGTTCCTCCAGTAAGCTATTTTTCTTACTAGTGAGCTCCCCAAAATTTGACTTGCTCCACTCCTTGAGTTTCTGCTTTAGCATTCTTAGTTTAATATTCAATATGTAATCAGGACAACCGAGCGTGTGTGCCACTTCTGGACTTGTTCCGGCGAGGAAACTTGGTTCTCTCCTCATTCTGACTCAACTCATCTGAGATTTTGCAGGCTGTACAATTCAGAAGTTTAAATTCGTGCCAAGGCTCCAAAAAGACAACTAGCTTGTTTTATTGTTTTCTTACCATCTGATTTCTCAATTGCTGCTTCCTAGAATATAATGCCAAGGGTTTCACATGTTTAAGCTCTTTCTAATTTTTTTCTCCAGAGAATATCTGACAAGATGCAGACTTCTCTTGCATATACAGGATCTCTTTTTCATACCATGAGATTCATCTCCTGAGTGTTTTTTTCTTTTTAAGTTTGGTGTGCAACCCTTGTTTGCTCTTAGGGGAAGATTGGTGGAGAGTTTTGTTGATTTCTCAAACTCATTAAGCCTTTGAAATTGTAGGGGATCCTTCATATTTTACTTCTTACTGCCACGTTCATTAATCAAATTCTTAAAATCAATGGGAGTATAATTATCCAACGCAGTTATTTTATCTGACATGTTGGCATGTAATTTTTTTTCCTTAATAGAAAAGCCCTTCATGGGTCATCCAACATTCATGAAGTTGACCAGATGACTTGACAACATTAATAAGCCTTGAGAAAGGAAATTACTTCAAATAGCGATTGACCAAAAATAAAAATATCAAACTCACCTTGAGTAGAAACTCTGCATTGAAAAAACGAAGTTGAGGATCACAAGTTCACCTACCAAGACATACATTACTCCGAATCTGACATACCATCGGAACTCTTTGATATAGACTTTAGTTTCCACTAGATTCATAACAATAATGGACATCCAAGCAAGTGCCTCTATGCTCAAAGAAACCATCTGGAAGAAAAGAGTACATATGTCAGTTGACTAGATATATGAAGCAAAAATCTCACTAGACTGGTCCACAAGTAGGAGTAATCAAAATTGCTGCTGTTATGTATAACTAAATGCAAAGAACTGATCAGATCTTGGATGAACATGTAAGTTATCATGCTAGTATTTTCTTCTCCAAAGTCCAGACCAACTAATCATATTGTAAACTAATGACCAACTGTCTTAACTGTTTGATGTTTCCAAGAAGCATGAGCATCATTACTTGAATACCCAGCAAAAGATGATCCAAGCATCTTTGTATCAACATTATCAAAAGAAAGAGCATACTTCATCAAAAAATATGTGCATACCCTAAAGCTACTCAATGACCTACCAAAATTTCTCACCAAGTGGTAATCTTTCCTTAGTAACCTTCCGTCTATACCTATTCCAAAAATAAGTCTATAACTTGTCTAAAAAAAAAAAGTCTATAATTTACTAAAGGAGACGGGGAAACTGGGGAATACACCTATCGAGTACAATCATGGGTTGAGTGAAGCACCAGATGATCTAGTAGTTGATAAAAGGTCATAACAACGACTTGTTGGAAGGTTAAATTACCCATTCCACACTAGACTTAATATAGTCTATGTCATGAGCATGGTGAGGCAGTTTATGCACAATCCAAAGGTAGTCCACCTAAGAGAAGCACACAAAATAAAGAGAATCTGAAAAGGATCTCTTAAGAAGACTTCAATTCAAAAGGGGAAGCACCTTGACTTTAGAAAATTATACGGATGCAGACTATGCCGGGTCCCTATTTAACAAGAAGTAAATTTCAGGGTATTGCACTTTCTTGAGTAGTAATCTGGTGGCATGGAGTAATAAAAAGAAGAATGGTGTGCCAAGGTCAAGTGTTGAATCAGAGTCCAAAGCGATACATGGATGTTTGTGAGCTACTGTGGCTAAAATAAAATCTTTGAAAGTAAAGTGGGACCCCTTCTACAAAGCTATAATGTGATTCTAAGTCAACAATAAGTATAGCCCTGCAGCATGATCGAACAAATTGATTGACACTTCATCAAAGAAAAATTGGACAGTGGTCTGATTTGTACTCCATTCATGTCACCCAGGCACAACTAGCAGACAATCTTTTAAATAGCTGAGATACTTTTTCCATGTTTATCCTAAGATAAGATCTGATTTGTATCCCATATTTGTAGAGATTTATCACTAACTGGCATTATTAGCCTCATATATATAAGCCCCTGCATTGTACATTGTGATGATAAAAAATACAGAATAACTTTTATCTCTCGTTTTAACAGTTACTTCAGAAGGTTAAAAAAATAGCAGGAAAAATGTAAAAGAAAAGCTTGCACATTTCTGGCCTCTACGCTTGAAAATATTTAAAAGAGTGTTATGAAGTAAAGATCATAAAAATCTTCATTTCACAAGGAACTTTGCTTCGCAATTTTTTTTAAGAAAAGACAAAACTTCAGTTGGATTCTAGATTTCTATTGAAACTGGTAACTTGTGTCTATTTCTATAAATGAGCAAAACAGTTTACAATAAGACACTAAGAAACTGAAGCTATTTTGACCAACTAAATTGAATCAGCACATCCAGAATTTCGACAGTTTCTCTCAGTAGGACTGTTTACACCAAACACAGCAGCAGCAACATACACAGTGTAATCCCACAAGTGGAATCTGAGGAGGGTGAGTGTAGGCAGACCTTACCTCTACCTTGGAAGGTAGAGAGTCGGCTCAAAGAAAAGCATATCCAAAAAAAATTGAAAAAGAAATAATGAAAGTCAAGAAATTATAGCAATAAATTATAGAAATCATGACAAAGCATACTGGAAAAAAGAACAAAACAACTACAATAAAATAGTGCGATAATAAAAGTACAAGCGACAGTAAATAGTAGCAGAAATTGAAAGACAATAAACTACAGGAGAAATACTATGACTACCAGTATGTAAGGATAAGGACAAGGGTCTACTAACTACTAGCATTCTACCCTAATTTGTATCCTCCATAACCTCTTATCTAAGGTCATTTCCTCGACCACTCCAACAGTTATAATATAGGATAATGTCGGCGACTCAAATCTAGGGTTTCTCTCAACCCAAATTGGAATAAAAAACTTGACTCCTTCTCAACAATGACCACTTCGTAGAGGATATTCCAGACCTCTCCATTGATCAAGGTCCTCCCATTTGAGGTGATTTTTCAGTTAGGTCTCCTCCTCGGTAGCAATCCATTCCTCCGCATTTTTCTCCTATCTTGTGGTTGGACCAGGTGAGAGGAACTCCAATAGCCCTCTGAGTTGTTGGGGTGCATCCTGCTATGGATCTCCGCCATTCTAAGAGAAATCTGGAGGTTTTTCGAGAAACGGTTTCCTTGAAGAATCTTCTTTTCCATATTTCTATGAGAGAAATCTATACGAAATAGATTACCCACCATCTCAAATATGTTTACCCTAAAAGTTGTTTTCCAGTTGGAATATGTCCACTCCTGAGGTCTGCTAGAAAAGGTTTCTCCTCATCTTCCCTACCAAAGTGGCTAACCAAACATATCTTTAGCAATCCATCAACCTTTGTCCCTGAGGATTCAGAATTAAGAATATTCTCCTTCTTAATCTCTATGTCTGCTTCCCAAAGCTTTTGGATTGCCATTTACTTTCTTGTACTGTTTTAGCATATGGATAGTGGGTTTCAGTCAACATAGGGGAATGGGGACCTACCTAATCAATAGGTGGAGAGAAAGAATCTTTCTACCTTAAATGAAACATCGAGCCAACCAGCATTTAATGCTTTTTCTTGAATGATTAGGACCAACCTTTGATCCCCTTTAAGGATAAAATGCTCATATATCTGCAATGTGCATTGAATTTGCTCGTATGAAAGTTGTATGTGACTATATATCCAATTCTTTGGTTCTCCATCTCTCTTACCACATTATTTTGGTGCTTGGAGGCTTCCTTAAGATTATGACAAATCCATTCCATGGCTTTACTGCTCATTGAAGAGCTTCTCATCATATGACCACTTCTCTCCACCCATTCATACCAGATAGCTCAATCGTAGCGCATCTTGTAATATCAAATGATTTAAAGCTTGCATTGAAATATATCCTATTCTCCCCCATATTTGTGATCAGAACTTGACAAGAAAGAAACGAAAAAGGTTGGAATGCTACCATTGAAGGTGATAGCTGAGAAGAAGGTGATGAAAGAAGAGGGGTTCCAGCGAGGAAGTCGATGGAAAAGGTGCTCTCCACTCCTAGAAAGTAGGAGAAAGGAAGTTCTTCACAAGAGTGCCTAGGAACATTTCTAGGCTGAGGAATGCTGAAAAAGACTAGCAGAATCGGCAGGAAAAAGTTGTCAAAAATCTGAAATCAAAACAGTAGGTGAGTTGCAGGGGAGATAAAATTTCGCCGGAAAACATCTGTAGGTGTTAAAGAAGTCACAGAACAGATCTAAGATCAGAAACAATAGGTGAGTTGCAACGGAGAAAAACTTTCAT
This sequence comes from Solanum verrucosum, assembly GCF_900185275.1. Classification (NCBI taxonomy): domain Eukaryota; kingdom Viridiplantae; phylum Streptophyta; class Magnoliopsida; order Solanales; family Solanaceae; genus Solanum; species Solanum verrucosum. Next base: position 115,520 of record NW_026020364.1, read on the forward strand.
AAGAAAAAACCTGTAGGTGTTACAGGGAGGCCATTTCCTGTGAAGATAGCCGGGAAAGGCTCACATTCTGATGTGTTTCTACGAGTGTTTATAAAATATTTCTTTAAGGTTATCTCTACCTCCAGTTGGATTCCAGATTGAATGAAGCAAGAGAAGAAAGTTTTGCAAAGTGAAGACTTAAAGCCTTCTATTGAGAAATCTATAGTATTAGGAGATGCAGACATCTTAAATTTGTGAAGAAAATTTATGAGTATATCAAGATTAAATGCCTCTCTAAACATCAAGTTTATGGAAAAGATAAAAGTTCCAAGAAAATGTTTTACCTTCAGAGATACAAAAATGATGAGAGTAGAGAATCATGTAAATAAGAAACAACGAGAGGAATGTCACCTATCCACATATCGCCCTAAACCAAACTCCGCTACCGTGACCTATTCCGGCCCCCGCCGATACAAGAAGAAGGAAAGGAGAGTAAAATTGCAAGTTGAACTTCAAAAGACTACACATATGCCTTTTTATGAGGTCAAATATTCAATAATGTAACTGAATGAATCATAGCGACTTTATTGACACTGTCTACTGTGTGATGAATATGAAATTCAGTCACCTATGCAGAAGCTATCTGGTACACAAAGTGAACTACCCGACAAATGGTATGAGATTTAGAGAATCTTTAGCTTCAGGAACCCTGACCTGCTTTAGAAAACAAATTACTTTATCACTTTGGAATTAAAAAGGACCGAATAGAGTAGTATAAATAGGAACTCATATATCCGACTCCAACTACACTGGGATTCACACATAGTGCATTAGTTCATAGTTCATGTAGTTTTGATTTCCATTATTAGTCCTTTGGGGTGATTCTGATCCAAAAAGAAATTGAAGAATCACTAGGACAAGTACTTCAAAGTAAATTATTGAAGACAGTTAAATTAAACAGTATGACAATAATTCACCTACCATATACCTAAGAAATGAACGATGAAGATGATTTAATTTCTTTGAAAGGAAAGTGGTGCATAATTTTGAGCCATGATTATACATGCCAACTGCAAGTTTCTTCATTTCTGATAGGTACATGCAATTGCAGATACATAAACAGTTTGGTAAGATTTTTTTATTTTTTTTTATATGTGCTAAGGGAATGAAAACAAGATGAATTTCGTATAAACAAAAGGAAATGCTGATGTCAGAAGAGCATGGGAGAAATAAGAAAACAGATAAATTATAACACGAAGTAGATAGAACCTCAAAAGGAGCAAGGTCAGTGTCTGCATCCAGATTGAAGATTGAAATGCCCATAAACAATCTGAGCAAGGGCTCAGCAGCACAACAACTTCCCAAAAGGATCAATATGTAATTGTAATATTTCGACCTTAACTGAAATCTGCGAATGTTGTGGTCCATCCTGACCAGCCATAAGCGATACACACAAAGCACAAAAAGAACCACATTAGATATGCAATCAGCTGATTCAATAGCACAAGGTGTATAAGCACCAAAAGCACTGTTAGTTTCTTTGGCCCATATCCCATTTGCCACCGGCTTGCAATACCAAACTAGTGCATCGAAAATCATTTTCTGTAACTACTCTACCAAAATTTCACCACGTTAGAGGTCCACTGTACTGTACAACAAAAACAACACGCCTCAATCCCAAGCAAGTAGGGGCTAGCTATAAATAGTGGTCCTCTGTATGCCAGTGAAATATTCTGGAGTGCACTAAGGTCTGTGCATATTCAAACCTTCATCATTTTCAATCAACCAAGAACTGCTCACAGTTGTGCGTAAAAAATTTACTGCAATTAGGGAAAAAAACATACGCAGCCATTAGCTAGATGTGGAGCAATCAAGCAACGAAAATTGCACCAATGGTTATGACAGAAAGACTAGAAAGTTGTAGCTTTCTAAAATATGAGAAAGTTAACAGACAGAAAGTAGACAATGACCAAAGTCCAGATGAGCATAAATGGAATCAAAGGCATCCATATGAAGATGATTTAATAATGAGAGGAAGAATTAAATACTTAGTGATCTAACAAAACCAGACAGTGAAACTGAATATTTATAATGTACACACAATACATAAACACACTCAAACTTCGCCTGAGCTAAGAAGTAAGCACTCCAACTTTGAGAGACCACATGTAGACACCTCAACTTGATCTCAACTGGCAACTACACACTCCAACTCATCCCCACTATATCTCATGGACCCGATGCTAACATGGCACATAAAGTTTCTAGATGATACAGTGGAGACAAGTATAGATATGCATACTAATAATTGGTTTATGCATTAAGCGGGAAAAGGAGAGAGTGAAGTTAAATAGCATGACATCGACATAGGCTTTACAGACACTAACCATTTAAGCCCTTAGCCCCAAAAGTTGTTCAAATTTTCAAGTAAATAACTTCAAATTGAGATAATTAAACAAGAGAAAGAATGATACCTCTCCAACTGAGACAGTGAAGTGAGCAAATGAGCATCTGCAGCCAGGAGGAAGCAATACATGAAGGAAAAAAAAAGGTAAGAGTGGAATCTGAAAATGGTCCAAACTCCAAACAACAACAATGTTGAAACTGCTAGCGTCATTGCTTACGGTGAAGGAGATGCCACTTTAAAAATATTACTGAAAACAAAGGAGTATATATTTTTTTTTCTCTAAAAATTTTGGAAGCATACGGTCTGGGTCCGAGGGATTGGGACGAAGCCCAGCAGCTTTATAGTACACCATGTATTTTTATTTTATATATATACAAGAGAAGTGATAGCGCCTACGTGTTAACCTATAAAAAAACATTTATATATCTATTCATATATAATACGAGAAGAAAAAATGTCACATATTTCACAAATTTTAGAATTTTAAATAATAAAATATCTTTTATCTATATATAAAAGGAGAAGAAAAAAAATACATGTCAACGCTATATTTATTCTTCAATTTTTAATTATTTAATTAATATTTTATTAAATTTTTCTAAAGATGACACATGTTAGAGGTGACTGATCACCATAATTATTCTTCAATTTAATATTTTAAATATTATACCCCAAATATGGTTAATTTTTAATTTATTTAAAATTTCAAAATTTGAATAAAAAATGACACAATCTCAGCATACGTACGTTTCCCTATATATTCAATTAGTTTTTAAAATAAATAAATTATTGTTCCTTTTTTTTAAAAAAAATAATAACAAATATATTTATATATGCTAGGTAAATAATTCGCACTTCGCGCGGTGGTGAACTACCTTATGCTAATAGCATTCAATGATCTATGTGTTTCATCCAAAAAAAAAGCTTATTTTGTTTTATACCACAATTAAGAGTCAGAACACAATTTTCAGAAGTTCTCAATCAAAATATTGGAATTCGAATTCACATAAGCGGGGTTAACATTTGGGAAAAAATAATCATCTACAAGATTGGCTAGTATCCCACTTTTTCGTTTGTGCCAAAAAAGTGAGCATGATCAAATGTGAATGTGTTTTTACTAAGCCTGGCTAAATTGTGTGCCTACAATTATCCCAAAATTTATCAAGAAAAATAATCAATAGGCTTAGTATATCTCTTGAAGGTTGAACTACATAAGATCTTTGAATGATGTTGGATCCATATTGTATTATACGTTGGCATGCTATATTTCCTTGATTTTGAAACCTGCCATGAGCTGTGAGGAAAGTTTAGTTGCCAAAAGAATGTTTAACGACTATTGCAACATTATTTTGGTAATTTCCCAAGGAAGTTCCAAACAAATTGAGTCATTTTCAATTTTTTTTGTTAGTTCGAAAGAAAAAGATGTTATTGCTATCTCAAAAACAATAGAGAACAATGGAGTAATGTGCTAAGAACAAACTTATACTTAATTTTGTAGCAAATAACTGCAACTCAAGAGAACCACAATAGGACATTAAGATATCTTAAGTATCTCTTTCGCAACCTAGGTACAAAGGAAATTAGGTTCATATCTACCTATCGATCTAATTCCACCGAAAAGAAAAAATTGTAATTTTAAAGTTACCATTTTCGTTGAATTAGTTATTCCTTAGTATTGCCAACTAAATAGTTGAATCAATTATTCCTTAGGATTGCCAACTAAATAAGTTTGTATAAAAGCAAAGTAGAAAGATGCATAAGCAATTGACACACTCCAGATCAAAATTTTAAAGTTAATTTGACAAACTAAGAGCCAAGAATATAACCCATCATCCTTCCAGACATGTGGACACCAGATAGAGAATACTGGTTTGAACTAAATACTAAGTTTCTCTGTCAATCTAATGTGAAACTATCAAATCAGTCACAAATAGAAGTGAGTGATTCAACTTCATTCATGACAAGTAAGAAATAAAACTTTGAGAAATTTCAGTACAAAAAGTACATAATTCACCACTTATACTAAAATAGAAATATCATTTATGCATGATTTGTGATCTCTGGCGTGAAGATATTATAAAAAAAAAATTCTCAAAAAGGGCATATAAGTAACAATTATCTCCTTAAAGGAAAAATATTAATACTGCAATTTCTTGATGATAGAACGCATCAATAAATAAATTATAATAAGTAAACGAAGAGGAGTCTTCAAAGCTTACAATGGCTCAATCAATTGAGAGAAGAAATCTGTAACACCCCAGAAATTTTTTTGCGCTAAGACCCGAACCTTCCTTCGTAGTGAGTGAGATTTTTGCAAGGAATTAAAAATTTCTTAAGTATTAAGGTCATTAGATGTAGCACCTTGAGTTCCAAAAAGAATTAAATTGGAATTTTCTAAGTTAAGCTAAGTATGAGTTTTGGGTCGACTTCAAATGACCATAATTCCTAGATCAAGATGAATTAGGTGTGCTACCAGATACCGTAGCGAAGATCTTTAAATTATCTTTCCAACGCCGCTGAGTTTGCTAAGTTTCGAGGTCGGATGAGTGAGATATGACCTTTTGAAGATAGGCTGACCAGTTAAGGAAGGTTAGCCGAAAATAGAGAGGGGTATTTTGGTCTTTTCCTTACCCAATCAGATTTAATTCGTTTTTAGTAATATTTTAAGGGTCTAATCCTATTAGGTTCAGTTTTATAATCCTAAAATACGCCTAGGGTTTTAGTTGAGAATTCAAGAAGAGAATTCAAGAAGAGAAAAGAAGAAGAGAAAAGAGGAGAAAAGAGAAAGGATGAAAGCGTTCGTCGAGATTCTTGCATCTTGTTGCGGATTTTCGCCATGGGTTTAATCCCTAAGAGGTATGTAAGCTTCCATAGTGTTGGGTTCTTTCACCCACACACCAATCATGATTTATTCAGCGTAATTTCGTTCTTGAAATTTAATGATTAGAGTTCTTGATAAGTGTTCTTGAAGTTTCATTAAGTTTTGATGTAAGATTCTGCTTGGGTCAACTTTAAATGACCATATCTCTTAGAATATTAAGAGTTACGTGAGCCATAACCTATCCAATTAAAGGTAATTGAATCTACTTTCCAACCCCACCAATTTCGCGTCAATCCAATTTCTGAGCAAAAAGTTATGACTATTTTAGTAACCTATACAGTGCTGTTACGAATTAGCCGACGGGAAAATATTAAAAAGAGTCGTTTTTGCCTTTTACCTCCAAGAAAACCATCAACGAATTTCTTGACAAATAAAAAGCTCAAAACAATCAGATTTTCATCTTCACTCATGAAAATCATATTTTTGGCCATAGAGATTTCAAGAAACTAACTCGAGAATCTCAAGAAAGGTTTTCTTGATTGTTTACCTTCAAGCTAGGGTTTCAAGGATTCTAATCAAGTTCTTCTTCAAGATTCTTCAAGAATCTTGTTCTTCTAAGTATGTAAGGCTATCATAGTGTTGGACTAGTTCGTCCTCACGCCCTACCTCTACTTTCAGATTAGTAAAAGAGTAATCTAAGATACTTTCCCTAGATTTGAGTATTCTTGAGATAAGTTGATTTTGGGTCCTTGAATTCACGTTTCTTTTAAAAGTTATATTCCTTATTATCGAATAGTTATATTGTTATTGAGATCCTTCATATCATGAATCATAACTCTTGAATTCATAATTCAAATTCAAGAGAGAGTTAAGAGTAGAGTTCAAGAAAGCCTTTGAGATCAATTGTGAATCCTTTGAGATCAACTATCGATTTGAACTAAGTTTTGAGCAAGTAAGTCAGAGAATGAGAAGAGTCACATACATGAGTTTCATAATGTTATGTAGACCTACGAGTCAAGTCGTTCATGCCCATAAATTCCGCATGAACTCCAGAAGTTGAGTATCTTTGAGAGGAGTAGTATCTTCAAGTTCTAAGTCTTGAGTATTGAGTTCCTAATCCCCTTTGAGATTATATTTCTAAGCATGGGACTATTACATGTTACCCATAAAGTCTTTGAGTTGAATTTTTCATGCCCATAATTCGGCATGAATCCTATAAGTCGAGCAGTCTTGAGAAGAGAAGTATCTTTGAGTCCTTGAGTTGAGTCGTTCATGCTCATAATTCCGCACGAACCCTTTGAGTTGAGCATTCTTGAAATTAGTAGTATCATTGAAGTTCTTGAGTTCTAAGTATTTGAGTTCTATCTATGGTTATTGAAAATCTTGCATTGAGTAGTTCATGTACATAATTTGGTATGAACCATATTTTAAGAAGTCTTTTACAAACGTTTTAACTTTGTTTTAAGACTTAAGTTTTGAGTTCAGTAAAGAGTAAAGAGTAAAGTTTGAAGTCCTTTTCTTCAAAAGTATATGGGGACTAAGTATTCCCAAAGAGTTTATAAATATTTTCACATTTAAATAAGAACGGAAACTGAGATTTCCAAAGGGCCTTCGGGCTAGTTTTCACAAAAGAGTAATAGCTTTCTAAATAAAGCAAGCAGGGAAACTGAGATTTCCAAGATAGCCTTTGAGCAAAGTTTTTGAGCAATTATCTGAAATCGGCAGAAAGAATTATGTTTTTAAAACATAAGAGCTAGTATATTTTTAGGAGTAGTATTGAGCACCGATATGGGGGAGAGTTTAGACAACTCACAACCTCCATAAACCATGTAGCCACCATGGGTAGAAAATGGTCATACTTTTTAGATGAACCTTTTTCGAAATAGACTAGTGGATCCATTAGGCAGTTCAGGTCCTATACCTTTGGCCAGGTATAGGATGCGCTGGCAGCGTGAGGAAGATCGTTGTATCATCACAATAGCTCTTATGTGATGGTTGTCGGTTAGAGAAACTCCCACAGAAGTTATTGTATTTTTATATACATCAGTTTATTGTATTTTTATATACATTTCAGAGTTATGTTGTATCCTTGCATACACACAGATTTGACAGCATATTTTTAAACATTTTGTTTCTTTATATTGCACTTGTTTTAAATTGCTTTATATTGAAATGAGTTCAGAGTTGAGTATTCAAAGTTGAGTATCCAGAGTCGAATATCATATCTTTGAATCGAATATCATATCCTTGAGTTGAGTATCTAATCTCGGAGTTGAGTATCTTATCCTTGAGTACTTCTGAGTTGAGTACGTTTGAGTAGTTTTGAGTACCCTTGAGTATTCCTTGAGTTGAGTAAGTTTGAGAAGAGGTAAGTATGTTTCATTTCTATCAAGTTTCAAGCTTATGTTTATGTTTTAGAATTCCTCTTACATGCTCGTACATTCCACGTACTGAGCCATTTGGCCTGCATCTTCTCATGATGCAGACACAGGTATTCAGGATCATCAACAGGAGCTTTGTTGATACATCAAAGAGTTTGATTTAGCTATGGTGAGCCTCCTTGCTTTCGGAGGACTTCATTTACCTTTCAGTTATATCAGTTGTTAGGATGTCGTGGGTCTTGTCCCGACTTCCATCTTTATCAGTTAGAGGCTTTATAGATAGTCAATATAGTTGAGAAGTATGTATCATTTATTTTATTAAATGTTTTAAAGACTAAAGTTGCATTTTTATGGCGAGTTGTATATATTTTATTATACAGAGTTTTCTTTGGACTTAAAGTTTATATTTAAGTTTTACGAACTTTTATTTCAGTTTTTAAGCTTTGTATGCTTGAATCAGTTTTCCGCTTGTAGTCAGCCAGGATGAGGGTTCGCTTGGGGGCCAACAAAGGTCTTCGAGTGCCAGCCACGTCCAGGGTGTAGGTTCGGGTCGTGACAAAATCTTAGTCTTCTTTTCTTCTTTCGATGCCATAACAGGATCTCTAAACTCCAGGGAGAATACAATATAAACATCCATCTCAGAAAGAGATTATAAACAATTGTTGACGGAAAGAGTACTAAATAAAATAATTATACCTGAAAATTTATGTGAGATTGAAACATTATGTCCTTGACTCCTTGTACATACAGGAGGGATAAAAATAAAGATTTTTTTAGGGTTTTTTTTCTCTGATGAGAGGCAACAGAACTCTGTTTTTGTCTGTCTTCTTTCTGGTGAATCACCTAGTTTGGTGGTATAAGTTTCTGGGACAGAATTATGGAGACTTTCATCTCCGTTGAGTCTCCAACATTCAAATTTAAAAAAAGAAAGATGAATAATGGACTTCAAGTTGGTCAGTATACATTCAAAATAAATTATATTAGGTCACTCAAATTATATTCAAACCGAGTGAGTCATTAAAATTGCAAACATGTTTCATAGAACATAATGTTATATTGGGTGAGATCAGAATTAAGTTGTACTTCGTTATTTCCCCCAAAAGTAGTGCATCATGTAAGGGATGTCTTCTAGATTTTTTAACTGCTCATACGAAAGCCTTAAGTTACATTTCAAGACACAAAAAAATCTCTAAGAGAGACACATTAACCAAAATACGTTAATTTTATAGCTACAACAAACCTAAATTTAATCAGATTTCAAATCTGGAGAAAATCTAAAAGCGCACATATTAGTGCTTGTACAATATTTATACAAAGAGATTCTACTTTATGCATCACTATATACCTTTTTATACATAACTATATACCTTTTTTTTCTCAAAAGATGAACAGTTAAGCCAACAATTTTCTTGACGAACTCAACTTCTTCATACACACAGAAACATACACACAAAAAGGAAAAAAAAGATTCCACTAGCAAAGAACAAAATAAGCAGAATATAGAAAAATGAGGATGAAATATTGAATTACTTTAATTATGAATTGTACAGAAGAGAAACCGAGATCTGATTGTTGATTAGCATTCTCGTCGTAGTCAAATCCCATTAGTAAACAATTTCTTCAAAAAGCCTTATTGGTTTCAACATTCACAACAGGGATGGGTTAGAAATTAAGAAAAAATATGTGTAGCAGTGAAACATAAGTGAACCCAGACTGAATTATGAAAATCCAACAAACATAAAAAGGGCTTTTTTAAGAACAGTAACAACTCTCATGCAAGAAAGAGAACCTTGGAATATGTACGACAATGCATCAAATAATATTTGTATGAATCTACGGATGAACTAAATCACTACATTAATTGCACTCTGGTTCAGGATTTGTTCATGTTGAATGCTCTGTGCAGAATCTAGTCCAGGTTTGTGATGAGTAATCGTAGGTGTAGTGCATAGTAGTGAAGGCCAAGTGTTGGTTTTATTTTTTCAGAGGCTACAGAAAGGGTTATTTTAGTGGAAAAAGTTCAAAAGCGTTTACTTATCAGTGAGACTGTCAGGTAGGCAAGATTTGATTCAAAGGTTGTCGTGAAGAAGGCCGGAATTTGTTTGGAGATTGTTTTTGGTAGAAGAAGGCGGGAAGGGAATGGATGTTGGTGAGGAGAAACATGGAGATGCAACAATAACATGAACAACGTTTGGAGAAGATGAATAGTCGGTGCTTCAATTTGTAAGATGGAGGCGTCCTTGTAAACAAACACAACTTTATGATAAGCAAAAATAGTTTAAAAACAAATGAAGCTGAGAAGCGTCTTTTGAAGGTTTATGAGGGTGAAGCATCGTTTGATTTTGGCGTTTTCAGTGCAAAGGGAAAGGGTAGTTGTGTAAATATATAAATAAAAGGAGATTCCTTGCTTTTGGCTGTGCCACGTCACCGGGTTGAGGGTTTTCCTATATATATATATATATATATATATATATATATATGATATATATATTATTACTTCCACTGCATAACCACACATACCATAAAAATAGGAACCATCAACACACGTTTTCTTTTTTTTTTTTTAAAAAAAAGTCTTACTCATTAATTCACTTGACATTTTTAGAATAATGCACAAAAAAATTACTTTAAAAAAAAACCTTACTCATTAATAATGAACGTAACCACGTTTCTTTACTCCTTTTTTTATTCAATTTAGAATTTGCATTTAATTTTAACCTAATAAATCATATATATATAAATGGTTCATCAAGATTCGAATGAGCAACCTGAGTCTTCTAAGGTTCATCAAGATTTGAATGATGCTTGCAAATGTCATGGTGATGTTTGTCACTGCGAACATGATGATTTCTACAAGCTACAATCTCAGTTCGAAGATATGAATATGTTCACTATCACTGCAGACAATGTGATAGAACTTCTAAAGGAAGTTACCGATAATACTCTTCGTGAAAAGATCATTCAATTGGCTGCTAGTAAAACTAGCTCTTCAACTGGTATTCCTAGTGATAAAAAGGTTAAAGATGAATTTAATTATTCTGCTCCTTACTCCTTGTCTGAAGTTCATAATAGACTCTCTTCTAAACAAACCATGGTTATTCGTGATATCTCTTTTGATGATTTAAAAGGAGAAATTGAACATTTGAAAGAAGAAATTAAATTTCTTAAACAAAATCATATTATTTATGATCACCGTCTTACTCAGATTGAGTCTACTAATAGCAACGGAAAAAATAAGGCTGATGAATCTACTACTGAAGAAAATACTCTTGCCAACACTTTGAATATCGATCCGAAACAAAATATGTTTTTAGGAATGATGCAAATTGTTACTGCTCATAAATGGTATGTTAAATGTACTATATTAATTGATAATACTTTTTCTATGACTAACATTGCTATGATTGATAGTGGCGCTGATGTGAGTTGCATTCAAGAAGGTCTTGTACCTACTAAACATTTTGAAAAAACAACTCATATGGTTAAATCTGCATCTGGTCATGCTTTAGATATAAAGTATAAATTATCTAATACTCGTATTTGCCAGAATAAAGTTTTTATTCCTCACTTCTTTTTCTTAGTAAAAAATCAGTTATACCCTCCTATTATTCTAGGAACTCCTTTTATAAATGCAATTTATCCTTTTACTAATATAAATGCTAAATGATTTTCTGCTACTTATAAAAATCAAGATATTAGTTATACTTTTTTCACCGAGCCTATTTCTAGAAATATTAATGCTCTAATTGAAATGAAACAAAAGCATGTTGATTATTTAAAGCTTGAGATATTTAGTATGAATATATTCGATACTTTAAAATCTGCTAAAGTACAGGAAAAGATTAAACTCATTTTTGAAAAAATGGCCATTGATATTTGTGCTGATCATCCTAGTGCCTTTTGGAATCGAAAAAAGCATATTGTAACTCTTCCATATGAAGATGATTTCTCTGAGGAAAATATCCCTACCAAATCACGTCCTTGTCAGATGAATACCGAATTGGTTGAATTCTACAAAAAGAAAATTGATAATTTATTACAAAAGGGTTTGATAGAGCCTTCTAAATCACCATGGTCATGTACTGCTTTTTATATTAATAACGCAACAGAAAAAGAACGAGGTGTTCCCAGGTTAGTTATAAATTATAAACCTTTAAATAAATTTTTAAAATGGATTAGATATCCTATTCCAAATAAAAGAGATTTATTAACCAGATTATATGATGCTAATATCTTTTCAAATTTTGATTTAAAATCTGGATATTGGCAAATCCAAATATTTAGAGACCATTCATATAGAACGACATTTAATGTTCCGTTTGGACAGTACGAATGGAATGTAATGCATTTAGGGTTAAAAAATGCTCCCTCAGAATTTCAAAAGATAATGAATGATATTTTTAATCCCTATTTGAATTTCATCATAGTTTATATTGATGATATTTTGGTATACTCAAAGACTCTTGAAATGCATATTAAGCATTTAGACATTTTTAAGAAAATAGTTATTAAAAATGGTTTGGTCATATATAAACCTAAAATGAGTCTTTTTCAAACAGAAGTTAGATTTTTGGGTCATTTGATTTGTCAAGGAAAAATGACTCCTATTCAGCGTTCTATTGAATTTGCATCGAAATTCCCTAATAATATTACAGATAAGACGCAATTGCAGCGGTTTCTGGGAAGTTTAAACCACATTTCCCCATTCTACAAGAATTTGTCTCGAGATTTAGCTCCGTTATATGACAGGCTAAAAAAGGATAATAAGAAGCCTTGGACTAATAGTCTCACAGATCTTGTAAAGACTATTAAAGAAAGAGTTAAATCTTTACCTTGTTTAACCCTTGCTAATCCTGCTTGGCCAAAGATTGTAGAGACGGATGCGTCTAATATTGGGTATGGAGGTATATTGAAGCAAATTAATCCGCATGATAAAAATGAATATCTTATTCGATTTCATTCAGGAAAATGGAGCGATGCTCAGAAAAAATATGCGATGGTAGCTCATGAAATGTTAACTATCGTTAAGTGCGTTTTAAAATTTCAAGATGATTTATATAATAAAAAATTCTTGATAAAAACTAATGCTCAGTCAGTCAAGTATATGTTTTTAAAGATGATGCGTCTAAGTTAATTTTTGCTAGGTGGCAGGCACAATTAGCCCCTTTTGATTTCGAAATTCATTATAAAAAGGGAAGTGATAATTCCCTCCCAGACTTCTTATCAAGAGAATATCTTTCTTCTAATGGGTTTTCTTGACTTATTTCCTGATAAAGATTTGGTTACGATTTTGAAGGCAGTTCCTCTTAATAGAAATTTAAAGGAACTTATATTATGGAAAATTATAGACGGAATGGTGATAGATATCGTCAATAATTACATGATTGAACAAGAGCTTTATGAAAGATTTTATTGTAATGAAGTTTATAACCTCTTGAATGATTAAAAATATAACCTCTTGAATGATTAAAACTAAATGTTATGTTTGCAGGATGGATCCTCCTTGGATAACCAAGGCTAGAGGAAAAGACAGTTATACTTGCGGAAGGGGAAGATCATCCCCAAGTTCATCATGATCATCATACGGATCTTCATCATCTAGTACTCCAATTATACAAAAGGGAGGAATGAGTTTATATAATTTAAACTCTAGAGCACAAGAAAAAGCTTCATCATCAATACATCTGGAAGATATTCCAGAAAGTGATCCATTATATGCTAAACTACAGGAGTTTCTAACTCAAAAGCAAGGTGATTCTTTTGCTTCAATCGCCAAAGAAGAAGTTGATGATATCAAAACATATGAAAAGGTAGAAAAAAGAGAAATGATATTTCTCTTAGAAAACCCTGACATACAGAGAAAAGAAGAACCTTGGAAGATATTCCATAGGTATTTAGTTAATGGGCTTTATTTCCCGGGTGAGTCATACAAAGCTCGAAAATATTATGAGACTCTGCTGATAAGCACAGGTGTTGAATTTCAACATTTTTCAGGATATAATACAAGTGAGAATGTTTATAATTCTCTAAAATGATTATAAAACATGTCATTCATATTGAAGATTGGGGTATTTCCTCAATGACTGAAAGACAATTCAGTCTGAACAAAGTCATGGTAAAGCTTTACCTATTGGGATTATATTCAGGCATTTAATAAAGTCCTATGTTATAACAATGAGAGGCATAAACATACTTGGTTTATAAAAGTATGTGCCAAGATATTTGCTAACTCTATACCAAATTGGTTTTTAAATTGGTGGTCATACCACAGGCCAACCATAAAAATATTGCCTGAACCATTTCTCAAGTTATACAAAGAATGGGTCAAGATTTCCCCAGATCTCAACAAGTTATATCATCAAGAACATATTTGTTATTTTCAACAAATTGAACATATATACTTTTTTATAGAATTCTCTGTTCCATGGATTCATAAATGGGTTCTGGAAGTAGATTTCACTGAGGAACAAATCCCTTGCCTATACAGAACTTATTATAATAATTTTTGGGACAAGTTGATGAAGAAAGATCCTCAAACAAAGTCTTTATACGGACAAGAATTGTTGGATCTAATAACAAAAACCATACACAATTGTAAATCGATTCCTAATAAAGGAATTATGACTGATGACTCAACCTTCGTAAAATATATGGCTAGAAAATTTCTAATCATGATGAAGGAGAACAAAATGAAATGATTATGAAGTATCTAGAAGAAGTAAAGAAAAAAATTCTTCTAAATATAAGTCATTATGCAAAATCAGATTCATCAATGCGTAGTGAAACAAGTGAAGATATGCACGAAGCACAACCATATGAAGAAGAAGCACCAATGGATGCACTGAAGAAAGCCGAAGATTTTTTGGCAAAATTAAAGGACAAGATGTAAAAAGAAGTGTAAAGCTTATCTGCATCGGTAGTAGGCCCGCACTACTGTAGCAACACTGTTCACCTACAGTAAATACACTGTTCACGTACAGTAGATACACTGTTTACCTACAATAGATACACTATTATTAGGACCCAGATAGGGGCCCAGTATCCTGTACAAAGATGCTTTCTTTTTTCTATAAATAAGTTTGTTTTTCTTTAATTGAGGGCAGGTTTTAGAAACCACCTCTTCTTGTTTACGTTTCTCTCTCTCTCTTGTAAAATCTTCTAAGTATTGTAAGCTTACCGGACTTTGGCCGGAGCAATAAAGAGTGGTGTTTACTATAAGGTACTTCCTTTTAGTTTCAGTTTTATCTTTTTATCTCTGAGTTAAGCCGTGACTATGTCCGGCTAAAAAATTATATCTATGCCGGATAACTAACTTCTCTTTTGTATTAACCATGAACGGATCTAAGCTTTATTTAAATATAGAAGAATTTTAGTATGACTTCTCGACTTGGTTTTGAGATTGAGGTACAGTCGGATCTAGTACTACTTTTATTGGCTTTGTCTTTGTGACTCCGTCTGATGAGCCGTGGTTTTTAGCCCGAAAAAGTGTTTGATACGTAGGGCGCCTGATACCCAGTTAGAACTATCAGACACATGGGCTCAATAAAAGTATGTATTAGCTTCTTGACAGGCCCTTTGCTTGGGTAAAATAAATAAACCATGCAGTCTGAGAAACTATGTTAAAATTCTTGTGTATTTCGATTCTTATGTAGTTGGACTACCTCTAAGGATATTGACTTGCTATGACTGGGCGGACCACCGTCAGGTCAGTGATCCTGTATCGTTGGTATATATATATATATAAAAAGGAGAAAGATAGACAAGTTGATGTGGCACATCTCTATGATCTCCATTCTTCTTTATTTTTTATCTTTTTTTTTTTACTTTTTATTTTATTTTGTAAAAGCATCCCCTTAACTCATAGTTCCTTAATAAATAAAATCATAACTGTCAAACTTTTCATATTCATAACTTTCAATTATTTAATGTACAAATTTATAACATCTTAAAATCATTTTAATAGATTTTTTTTTGAGGTATATGTATCTCCCACTATAATTGTCTTCTTTATTAGAGTTTATAATATATATTCACGTATTCTTCCACCTTAAATTTTTATAATTTTTAATTAAATTTTATTGATGTGGAATAATAACATGTTAAAAGATGGGAGATAAATATTTTATTTTTTATAATTAAAAAAATATTTATTCAATTCAATCAACTTTTCACCTCCCACTATAACTACCTTCTTAATTAATTAGAGATTTTATATGATTCATCCACCTTAAATTTTATATTTTTTAGTTAATTTTATTAATGTGGAGTAATAATGTATTAAAATATGAGAGATTAAAAGACAAAAATTAGTCTATATATATATACCTTTCACTACCAAACTATGCATACATGAATTTATTTTAGTTTTAGTTGTTCTTAGGAAATGCTTCAACATAATTTTCAATGTATTTCAATTTATTTTTTTTGAGTAGTAGCAATTTATCTAATGAGATCATGTATTGATGAATATTTATCTTAATTACACTTACTATATGTGTTTTATTCTCTGTAAAATTTCATCATAGGGTAAGATTTCTCATCTTATTGGTTGAATTTTTTTATATTTTTGCTTCATTATTATTTTTTGCTCAACATTTGCTAAATTTAATGATTCATGCTATGTCATCTATATTGAGAAGCTTGATACATACAATAGATTTCTTCTAAGGTGATTTTACACACTCAATTTTAAATTCATAAAAAAAAATTTTGCTCCTATTTTATTTCCATTTCTTTATGATATATAATTTTCTTAGATTAACTTTGTTCAATAATATGATTAATGATTGATATTGGTGCAACTTTGAAACTATTTTGAAGTAAATGACTCAAAAATATAGGCAAAAAATAATTTCTTAACAAGAAATTAAAAGGAAAGAAGCCTACTATTAAAAATAAGTCATTTATATGTCATAACATTTGAAATAATTGTTATGAGTAGTGCAAGAGCCAAACTATTCACTAAGTAACTATAATTTTTTAATTTTTCTTAATAAAGATATCATTGCAAGAGTCAAACTATTCACTAAGTAACGGTAATTTTTAAATTTTTCTTAATAAAGATATCATTCAAGTAAATTAGTAACTTCTTTGTATATTAATGGTAGTTAGAAGTTGGTTATCCTCTATTATTGGCCATTGTAAATTCTGTTGTTATCATATCAGCAATAGTCTTATCACTATTCTTGTTAGCTTTACAGATAGTGTTGTACATGAGCATCCTATGTACCGTTGTATAGATCTGCCTATATGTATAACCATCTATATTCCATTCATAGATTTCTTTACCATTATAACAATTAG
The DNA here is from genome assembly GCF_900185275.1 of Solanum verrucosum. NCBI lineage: Eukaryota > Viridiplantae > Streptophyta > Magnoliopsida > Solanales > Solanaceae > Solanum > Solanum verrucosum. Next base: position 132,411 of record NW_026020364.1, read on the forward strand.
TTATAATATGTTCATGCTCTTCCAAGAGCACATCCTGAGGAGTCGATCTAGGATAGTAGTATATCCTTTGAACCGGCTTCCTAGCATACTTTTATGAGATTTTATTAATATCATCAAAAAAATTCTTTTGTATGACTGCTTTCTCCTTCTGAAAGGTTATTAACCTTCAAAGGCTTCAAATTACCGCCTTTAAATCTCTTTTCCAAGAAATCCTCCAGATCTGAAAAGTATTTTAACTTAAAGTCACCGATTTCTGGTGGAGGTTGGATACTGGTATTTGCTACTTTCTCTTATCCTTTATTATTGGAATTGAGTTTAGAAAGTAGTTTATCAACATTGCCATGAAGAGAAGTGATTTGTTCTCCCAGAATGCTCATATAAATGTTAGCATAATTCTGTTGCTTGATCATGACATTAATATGCTGAGTAGTCACTAAAGCAGTATTATCTTCAAATAATTTTGAAAAGGCATTAAAATAAATAGTTTTATCATCCTTATTAATTTGGAAGGATTGCAAAGGAGGGAAAACAGATTTCGTAACTTCTCCAGTGCTTAAAGTAAAATCTTTTTCTATCATAGAGATATAATTATGAACATGCTTAGTCATGAACCAAGGAACAAAAACAATTAAAACATTTTGTTTTGAATTAATAAGATCAATATACAATTCTTCTTGAAAACCTATCTAGATTTCTGAAATTCTTTTGAAATCTTTTCTCTTGTCGGTGAACCCGGACTAAAATCAATTTAATTTTCAGACATCATAAAATAGTTTCTAAGTAGAGATTTCATCTGGAAAATTCATTTCAGACTCAGTTATATCTAAATCTGAGTTGGGCCTAGGCATAGGTCTAGCAATATTCTCTTTATCAATTATGATATTATCACATCTATAATTTTCTCTAATATGAGAAGTAGATGCTCGAGAAGGAATCTGTACAATATAATCAACAGGAGAAATATAAGAAGAGTTAGATCTAGAAATTCTAGAAGACATGATATGATTATCATTCCTATTATGCATAGCCACAGAGTCAGAAAACTTAATTTTAACAGTTCCATCATTAAACTGTTCAATTTCTGATACTTCATTATTGGTATTATCTTTAGGTTGTGTTGCTCTTTCAATAACCCACTCTTGCGGGAAATCAATTTCATCTTTTTGAATAGGTCTTCTGGTAACAACCTTCGATTTACCAAAATTAGTTTCTATAAGAATAGTTTCATTTTTAAAATCAATCATCTTACACATAGGATTCAAAGTATGTAAGAGTTTATAATAAATTCTATAACATATGCAAACAACTTCAGTGCCAAACATATAATCATAACCATGAAGCTTAACATTAAGCGTAAGAGAACTTAATGAATTCTCATCCTGCAAGGAAACTTGTAAATTAGGGTAAGCATTACAATAAACTGGTCCATAAGCAAAACTAGTTTGTATCGTCCCTATAAGGGATTTCTTCCAATTATGATTTCTACCATCTCTTAAAGCTGCTATAAAGCTTTCTGGTAAACCTTTCAAGGTGAGGGGCTTAAATGCCACCTGGACCAAGCCAATATGCATAAATCGGTAAATATCCCTATAAGGGGCCAAATCATTTTCAGATAATAACCTAAAAGTCTGGTGATCACTATCAATAGTAATAGTTTCTTCAGTGGTTTTAACCACTTGTTTGAGACCAAGTTTCTCAAAAGTTCCCATCTGGTATATAATTCTGGGAGGAATTTTAGGAATAGTCCACTTATTAAGTAGATCAAGGTGTTGAGGTATATCATACTCTACTTTCCTACTATTTTTAACAGTAGATTTCCTCTTTATCATATGCATAGAGAAGCAATGTGTTGAACTATACCACCTATAGTTACTAACAGTCCATGACTCTGATACAAATTTTCAAGACGGATCGATCAGTTTTACTCAAGGGGCCTTTACAATCACAGATAAGCCTGACAATGGTTAATGAAAGCTTCTACTATTTGGGCTCGTCCTACACGCCCTCCTGGCTAACGGGTAATCCAATGGATTCCTTTGACAACCTTTCATTAACCTGCTTGGATCATCTATGCTTGACCTTAGTATTACTTTTCAAAATGTCTTAATAATAGACAAAATCACCATTTTTGATAGTATCCTAGTATGTTATAGTTCAACACAAATAGTTTAGCCTATCATTTAGGCTAAGTGCATAAAAATATAAATTGGAAATAAATTAAAGTACCTGGAGTAGAACTCCACACGAGATGACGTACCAACCAAACTGAAGGCTTTTATTCAAACTCAAAAGATTTATAGAAAATACTAGAGAGAGAGATAGAGAGAGAGGGGGTTCTAAAACCTGCCTCACTAAAGAAAGTTTCACCTCTTTATATAGAGGTCGAGAAATCTAAAGTGATAAGATAGGGTGGCCCACGCAATTTACAATGGCCAATAATAAAAGGATAAGACCGACAAACAAGCGTGGTCTTTCCATTACAACATGTGGCCGACATATTATTTTGGCCTACTTTTCTTCTTTATTAAAGTATTTTGGCATATTACCCCAATTATTTAACTTTTATGGGGCCTTCTTTCACATCTTATCTTTTCCTTTGCAGGTGGTTTTGTTGGAAGATTCTTCCACTTGCTCTTGGAATTTTTTGAGAAGAGCATCAATGTCAATTTCCTCATTGCTATTATCACTCTGGCTTCTCCCGCTATGCATGCTTCATCATCATTATTGGTGTGGCTCGCTGATGCCATGGAAATATCATCCCTGATATCTATGTCGAGATTTTTTATTAGATCTCTTTTCACTTCCTCCATGTACATGACTATTGCCTCTGATTTAGATATTACTCCTTTCTTCATTAGAAGTTTCCTTGAAATTTGTTTAAAAGGACTGAGAGTATCTTCTTGTGGTTTTAATCAATCTGTTTTATGCTATTTGTTGATCGTTTCATTTATTAAATCTAAAATTTTCTGACCATGAATTTTGCCTTCAAGGTCCTTGTGTATCAACTTGTACTAAAACTTTGTATAAAAAGTTCGTTGTAGACAAGGAAATCCTTCAGAAGTGTTATTAACTTCTACGGACCATTTCATAATCCAGGGTATTGAGAATTCTATGAAGAAATACATTAAAGACATTTCCTGAAAAAAGATATTATCTTGTTCTAAACTTATGAGTTTAGGGGATATGTCTACCCATTCAGAATATAATCTCTTGTAGGGTTCTGGTAGAAATTTTATTGATGGGCCATATAAAGTTCACCATTTGCAAAACCAATTTGGAATTGGTTGGTTGCAAACATGAGAATAATTTTTTATGAACCATGAATGCTTTCTATTAGCATTTCATATAATAGGGCTTTACTAAAGTTCTTCACATAATTCCAGTAATTAAATTTTACTGTGATTTTTTGTTCCGAATGGATATAATCCCTTTCCTTTAAAGGACTCATTCCTCATTCTTTTATTCTTCTGGAGTCAAAATCCATTTTAAAATGATCTTTGAAAAGTTATAAACTTTTCTTGTGTTGACTGGGTAAAATTGCTGAAATTCACCCGTCCCTATGGCTGAGAGTATCATCTCATAATGCATAATGTATTTATAAGCAGGTGTAGTATAACAAACTGAATCGAGATACCTGGACATTAACTGTCATGGGTCATTCTTCCATCGCAAATCACTGTGTTCTAAAAGAAGTATAACTTCTTTTTTATCATTTTGATCGAACATTTTTGTGCTTTCTTCGTCTATAAGAACTGTTGAATAAGTTGGAGGAGTATCATCCTTCTTTTGCTTGGATTGCATAAAATCCATAAATTCCTTATACATAGGATGGTCTGTATTAAGACCGCTTGTAGAAGCACTATTGGCCGCTATCAATTGCTTATTCCTTGTTTGAGTGAGGATATGACCTCCTCTTTCCGCTCATGTCCTTCCTCTTCCTCTCCTTGAGGGCGGAGGCCATGAAGTTCTCATCCTGAAAGGAAAATAAAGATTAGTCCAAATAGTCTCTTGTAAGACAATCAGGCAGACTATTATCAGACCCTTTTTTTTATAATGAATGTTGAAATCAAAAGGTGCTAATAGAGCTTGCCATCTAGCAAACATCTGTTTAGAAACATCATGCTTACAATCTTTATTGAACATAAATATCGCCGCTCGGCAATCAGTTTTTATTACAAACCTTTTGTTATAAAGGTCACCTTGAAATTTTAGAACACTTTTAACTATTGCCAAAATTTCTTTTGCAATAGTGGTATAATTTTTCTGGGCATCATTCCATTTACCCGAATAAAATTGAATAATGTAATGTTGTTTATTATCAGGACAATATTGTGTTAGGATACCACCATATCCAATATCTGAGGCATCTGTCTTAACCGTCTTCTCCTAATTTGGGTTTGAAAAAGTAAGACAAGAAAGGTTCTTAACCTTTGCCTTAATTCTCTTCACCGCTTCAGTATGATCATTTGACCAGGCTTTAGGATTATTTTTCAACCTGTCATATAATATAGCCGTATCCTTGGCTAAATCCTTTATAAAAGGAGCGACATAGTTGAGACTTCCTAGAAATCTCTATAGTTGAGTTTTATTAGTCATAATATCAGGGAATTTGGATGCAAATTCAATACTTTTATTAATAGGGCTAATGTTACCCCTTTCAATATTATGACCCAAGAATCTAACCTTTGTTTGGAATAAAGCCATTTTGGGACTAGAAATTACCAAGCCATTTTGAATAATAATTTTTTTAAATAAATCAAGAAGTTTAAAATGAGTTTCCACATTTTTGGAAAATACAAGAATATCATCTATATAAACTATTATGAAATTACTATAAGGTAGAAAAATATCATTCATAATTTTTTGAAATTCTGATGGAGAATTTTTTTAAACCAAATGGCATAACGTTCCACGCATATTGACCCATAGGTACATTGAAAGTTGTTTTAAATCTGTCTGACTCAGCTATCTGAATCTGCCAATAACCTGATTTCAAATCAAATTTTGAAAATATAATTGCATCATAAACTCTATCCAAAAGATCCTTTTTATTAGGGATGGGATATCTAATCCATTTTAGAGCTTTGTTAAGAGGTTTATAATTAATTACCAACCTGGGCGCACCTCTTTCTTGTTCAACATGTTTATTAACATAGATATTGTACAAGACCATGGATATTTAGAATGCCTTATAAGGCCCTTCTGAAGCAAGGAGCCAATCTATTTTTTGCATAACTCTAGATAATCCGAATTCATCTGGCAAGGCCTTGCTTTCGTAGGAATATTATCCTCACTAAAGTTATCCTCATATGGGAGACTAACAACATGATTTTCCCTATTACAAAAAGCAATTGGATGATCTCCACATATATCAAGGGAGAACTGATTTTTCAAAGTAGCTATTTTAACCTATAATTTAGGATTTTGAAGAATATTATCAATCTTCATACTATTAATTTCTCCTTTGGTAAAACTGACTTGATTGCTTTTTAAAATCATTTTTGAAGATAATTCATTTATCATTCTAGTAAATGGTTTTGTAATAAACTCAAGTATAAAAGGTTTTTCATTCCAAGTACCAATAATCTTTATATTGTCCCAATGAGTAAGGGGGGAAATTTCATTTATAAAAGGAACTCCCAAAATAATTTGGTTAGTAATATCCTTAACTAGGACAAAACTTTGAGGAATACAATTTTTTCCTTTACATATGAAAGCTTTGAGTAATTTATATTCAATACTCATTTTACTACCATTAGCTGATCTGAGACTATGAGTAGTTTTATGAAAATACCTTGAAGGAATGAGTCCTTCTTGAATACAATTTAAATCAGCAACACTGTCTATAAGAGCAGTAAATTCTTTTTTTGTAATTATAATCTATGAGAAGAGTAATTTTTGTATAAAACTTTTGGGAAGTAAAAGCTTTTGAACTTTGTAGAAAATCTTCTTTTCTATTACCAAAATTAAGAGTTTTTAGAAAATCAAGATCTTTTCTTTCTTCTTCATAAGAAGAAGATTCTGAGCTATTACCCATTTCTTTTAGACTTTCGATATTATCGAGTCTAATTTCTATAGTGACATTCTTTTCTTTTAACCGATGAATGTCTTCTTTGAGATTATTAATCTCTTGTTTTAAATCACTGATAGTGGTAAGAGAACTTATAAGTTTCCTTCTTTCCAGTAGAAGATTCTTTACTTCTGTCATGGTATATGAACTTTCTTTGGTGGGGATCTCCTCTGTGATATGATTCTTAGAGGTGGAAGTATTATATATATATATATATATATATATATATATATATATATATACTAGAAAAAATGGCCTGTGTCAGCACGAGCCGAATATTATTCAAACCGAACTTATTAATATATTTCTGTCAAAATAACAAATATTAGGATAAAGTTATATATAGCATAAACTTATATGGAAAAAATATTTTTAGTTAAATTGCACTATATATATTTAAATAAAAGAAATATATTTTTATTTTTTTCGTCACCTTACTCTTTCTTTTCGTAACGTCTTCTGAATTACTTCCTCTATTTCATATTAACTGAGTTTTCTGGATCTTTTTTATTGTTCAAAATAATCGAATTGTCCCAAGTTCAAGATAGATGTTTGAAATTTTTTCCATATTTGCTCATTTCTTTAATGGAGTTTGATATTTTTTAAGAGATAAACTGCACTACTTACAAAGTTATGTTTATGATTTACAAAAGATAATAATGGAAATTATGTCCTTGAATTTATTTTTTTAATAAGTATGTGTTGTCTCACAAATTCAGTTAATATGGAATAAAGAGAGTGTAAAAAAACAATTGAACTATTCTTCAATAAGTGTTGGATCCTTACTGTTATTAAGACTCTACTATTTCATTCATTCATTTTTGGTGCAAAGCCCTCCAGCTAGGGAACTCTTCATCGTAGAGAATTCTTCTTTCGATAATTTCATTTACATCTTCAAAAAATGTGATCGTGACTCATAAAATTTTCATCGATCGTCTTATGACTATAAATATTTTGATGACGTGGAAGACACACAAACACATTGAATTTTTTTACTCGTGAATCATAGTAATAAGCCATGAGAAACTTAATTCGAAAAGAAAATTATTAAGTACTACAAATAAAATCTTGGCATTAGTTAAAAATATTTAAGATCAGTTTAGTCCAACAGAAATGAGAATGGGCATTGCTACTTGATCTTTGGTATACTTCAGAGATTCATGTGTAACATTTGCAAAAAAATAAAAACATCCTTGATTTTCTCAAATATAATAAACATTGAGCAAAATAATACAATATATGACAATTTAGTATTAATTTTATTAACACTAAACAATACTAATTACCGCAAAATGTGCGAGTTCTACACGTTTGTTAATAATTTTGTCCACTTGAATATTTTCATGTACAAAACCTGACCAACGTGATCCACATCTACTATATAGTGTAGGCATTATACAATGGGTCCCACTATATTCGTTGTCACTTTAGTGTAGGGCATTTTCCGTAATTTTATAGAAAAGAAGGGTACTTTTTTGAAGTCATTAATATTGTGCAAATATCAAAGCACAAAAGACAGCCTTTTCAGGCAAACTTTATCTTATAAAATGCTTAATGTCAACAAACTGACATGATAGAAACTGTCATTTCTAATATAACTATATAACTATATATATATATATAACTATATATTTTCATGAGCTTATAAATGTATATAATACCTTGTGTTTGGAAAAAAAGAATGAAAAAAATGCATTATCCATGAAAGTGAAAGTATTCAATTTTATATTTATTCTACATAATAGATAACTCAATATTATTAATAGATGTTCCATCAATTATTTTTATTTTCTTATATTTTTTTGATTATCTATATCGTATATACACATAAAAAATAAAGCATGTACAAGACAATATGTTACTGTCATGACCTAGACCGTCGTGATTGGCACCCACACTAATTCTCCGGTGGAAGAACCACTACTACAACCCAAACCAAGCAACTAAACTAAAACTAAGACATTTAAGTTACGAAAGCAAGTTAAATACTAAGGAAATAAATAGAGTTCCCATAAACTCCAACAAAAGTCTAACAATAATAAACTAACAATGCGGAAGTAATGCCTAGAACCTGAAAGTCAATGTACCAAAACATCTAACAATGAACCAGGTTTAAACAAGAAGGGATACAACCCCAACTAATGTACTAATAACTAATAGAACTTTCTAAGTATGAAATGAGGACATAGACGAAAGGAGAACTCATGGCAGACCGGAAGAATTGACTCACCCTTGAATTCGAACGACGATCACTGATCTCCTAAGAGAGGTATGTCAGTAGCCGCTTGAAGATGCCATGTACTCAACAAAAATAAGAGCAAGTGCAGTATCAATACACAACCACAATGTACTGGTAGGATCACACGGCTATCCCACTAAGTGCAACATACATAAGTCATCACAACAATATAAGCACATGCATATAACAAACATATACAATATTATCAACATTTACTAACAACGAACAACGAACAACTTCACATTTCTCAAGATACACAATTATATCAAATCATTGGTCCTATCATGGAACCCAAACCCAAACCCAAACAGTTAGCATATCAGAATGTGGTACCCGATCCAATGATTATGCCAAAACGTGGCAACCGATCCCATAATTATGCTGGAACGTGGCAATTGATCCAAGTTAGTTATGCCGAAACGTGGCAACCGATCCATTCAACACACCACAATCACAATCACAAGTATATCCTCAAGATCATACAATTAAGTCATGATTTTATGGTACCATCATTCATCTATCTCATTTACAACAAGTGTGATCAATAATGCAACGTTCATATACATACATGTATCATAATGAAGCAAGAACAAACATACATCATACAATCATAGAATCACAACCATCACCTACCTCGAAACAAGCTTGAAACCCTAAGAAACTTGATCCTTCCCTTTTCGGCTTAGTTTCACTTGTTCTTGGTCTACAAACAATCAATATAATACGGGAATCAATAAACAATCACTAATTACCCGAATTACTCTAACAATTCTATGAACCCCAGATCAATCCCATGATCCCAATTATACAAATTAGGGTTGTTTCCACCATACAATCTATAACAAAACCCTCCCCCATCAATATTCACCCACTATATTACGTTTTAATGATCGAAAAACGGATTCGGGGAGTGAGAAGCTTACCTTTAGCCTCAAGAATGGTGAAAAATGAGTGGGAGTCACCTGGGGTTCGTTCCTTAGCTCTAAATATCAAAAAGTGCCAAATAAGGTCGTTTAAGGGTTTATTTACGACTTTAAGTCACGTCGAACCTACCATAACGGCCCTTACCCCGCTGCAGCGGCCCCGCCAGAGTGACACCAATTCCGCTAAAGCGGCTTGCACGAAACCAGTGAGTTATTTAAAGAATTCAAGACCCCCATTTCACAAAACACCTCTAACCAATTCAATTATGCTAAGATCGATTCCGGGAGTTCTACTCGCCCGAATTCAATTTCGTAAAGTCATACGGGTTCTTTAATAAGTTATCTAACTACTCATGTAATCATAATCATAATTAACTCACCCGGTTGTTACCAAATTTCCCTACACCTTAAAGACTCTGATTTCGTCCAAATCTGGACTAGGTTGGGAAAATCCAAATAATACGAAAAAGTTTTCCGGCTTCAATTTCCCCCCGTTGACATTTCTATAATGACGGGAACAGGTCATTACTGATACTTTTCCATAACAACTATTCATAATTTTATTCATATTTTTTATTGACATCTTTCACTATTATTTTCATTTAATTGTTTTAAAGAATCTAATATCCATTATTAATAAGAAAATATCAGCTAAAGAATAAAAAATTTGATGTGATACCTTTCTACTAGAGCCATCAAAATGGGCTGAGCCCATGGGGCAGGCCCAACCCAACCCGTTATTGGGGTAGGGTTGGGATAGAATTTTTCAAGCCCATTTAAAACTAGGGCTTATAAGCTCAGCCCATATAAGCCATTGGCCCTTGAGGCTTGATCGAGAGTTGGCCGGGGTCGGCCAATGGTCCAAAACATTTAAGGGTAACTCACAATAATCTCACTAGTATATAATCTAATTACTTAAATACACACTATGTTGTAATATTATGAATCTTACCAAATTGTGGTATGTTCAGGTACATGTATCTCTGAATATATGGACTCAAAATTAGGTTAATCTATTCTAGATACACTCTATCCAAGTAGATTCATATGTATCTAACATGCATAGACAAATCTCGCCCTCTCGCCTCCCTCCAATCTTGCTTGTCACTTTTTTATCTCGCTCGTGTATTTGGTATGCGAGATACATGCTGATTACACTAGATTTTTTGCTAGTGTTATTAAAACAACACCATTGATTGTCATATTTGATTTGAAAATCTTCTTATTTTCTTAATGTAATAGAATTATATATAAGTTTGAAAAGAAAAAAAATGAAAAAAAGAAGGGCTGCTTGCCCCAGCCCTCGACCCTTCTAGGGTTGGGTTGGGCTGAGCATTTTCAGGCCCTTTCGAAAGAAAGACCAGCCTGCCCTAGCCCTTCAAATTCCTTGGCCCACGAGGCTTGGGCCGGGTGGGACTACAGTTCAACAACCACCATCTTGGTGTGAGATCTGCGGAGCTGGTGACCATAGCCCAGAGGTATCTGGTGCAAACCTAGACTCTATTAATTTTGTAGGTAATGCCCAATGAGGAGGAGGCCATCAAAATTATGGGAACTCATATAACCTAAGTTAGCGCAACCACCCAAACTTTTCTTGTGGTGGAAATCAAAATCAAGGTCAAGGCCAGAATCAATATAGACCTTAAGGAAATACATAGGGGTACCAACAACAGGCCCAACGGGAGTAACCTAAACAACAATCTGGAAACATGAACATGGAGGAGATGTTGAAAAAGATTATGGCTGATCAAGCCCAATTAGCTGATGATGCAAGAAACAATCAGTTAGCTATACAGAATCTGGAGAAGCAATTTGGGTAGCTGGCTAGTGCCCAGAACTCACGACCACAAGGAGGTTTGCTGGGTAACACTGACCCAAATCCCAAGAAAGTAAATGCAGTAGGTACTCGCAGTGGTTTACGATTGGAGGAGTTACCTCATAAGAAAAGAAACATTGATGCTGTGAATAAAAAGAGTGAACCGAATGAGGGCAAAGTTGTTGCACAAGAAGAAAGAGTGCAACCAATTATTAAACCACCTCCTCCATTCCTTCAAAAGTTCAAGAAGCAGAAGGAGGATGAATGTTTTGGTAAGTTCCTCTCTCTTTTGAAACAAGTTCACATTAACTTGCCATTTGCAGGGTATACCCAGGTATGCGAAATATGTAAAGGAGATTGTGGCGAATAAAAAGAGGCTGACAGAGTATGAGACTGTTGCACTTACTGAAGAGTGCAGCTCTAGAATCCAAAATAAATTGCCCACTAAATTGAAAGAGTTGGGTAGCTTTACGGTTCAGATCACTATAGGGCAGAGCATTTATGCGCGAGGATTGTGTCATCTAGGATCTAGTATAAATTTGATGCCGACTTCTTTGTACAAAAAGTTGGGGCTGGGTAGTCCTAAACCTACTACCATTATCTTACAGTGAGTGATAGATCTGTAGCTAGACCTAAGGGTATTGTAGAGGATGTGTTAGTGTAGGTGGGATAATTGATTTTCTCAGTAGATTTTGTTGTGCTGAACTTTGAGCTAGACCCTGAGGTCCCCCTTCATTCTAGAAAGACCTTTCTTGGCTATTGGAGGGCGATAATAGATGTAGAAGTTGGGTACTCACTATGCTGGCCCATGATAAGGTGGATGTTTTCGATGTGTATAAAGCTTTAAAACTGCAGCTGTGTATGAAGAGTTTTCTGCCATAACTGTGATAGATCTTGAGGCAGAAACTCGCTACATTGCATCTAAGGACCCTCTAGAGCGAGTGTGAATGGGGGATGATATTTATGGGGATGCTGAGGCCCAGGAAATTGTGCAATTTCTTGATGTGGCACTTGTAGGTACATCCGTAGATCGATGGGAGCCTCTAAATAGGGTGTTAGGTCCTCCACTCAAGCCTTCCATTGAAGAAGCACCCAAGCTGGAGTTAAAAGCATTGCCAGCCCACCTCAGGTATGAATTTTTGGGTGAAGATAAAACTTTACCGGTTATTTTGTCTGCAACATTATCTGATGAACAGGTGGAAACAACATTAATCATCCTAAAAAAGAGGAAATCAACTTTGGGGTGGCAAATGCCCGACATCCATGGTATTAGTCCCGCGCTGTGCATGCATAAAATATACATGGAGGAAGGGCATAAGCCGAGTGCACAACATTAGCGGAGACTAAACCCATTGATGAAGGATGTGGTGAGAAAAAAGGTAATCAAGTGGCTGGATGCAGGGATTGTGTACCCAATATCAGATAGCAAATGGGTCAGTCTAGTATAGTGTGTGCCCAAGAAGGGCAGAATGACGGTGGTAACAAATGAGTTGATCCTTACAAGAACAGTGACTGGGTGGCGGATTTGCATGGACTACAGAAAGTTAAATGACGCCACCAGAAAGGACCATTATCCGGTACCTTTCATTGATCAAATGTTGGATAGGTTGGCAGGTTAGGAATACTACTGTTTACTTGATGGTTATTTCGGGTATAATCAGATCATCATTGTACCAGAAGATCAGGAGAAGACTACATTCACTTGCCCGTATGACAAGTATGCATTCAAGCGCATGCCATTCGGCTTGTGCAATTCCCCAACCACATTTCAGAGATGTATGATGACAATCTTCCATGATATGGTGGAGGATTTTGTTGAAGTGTTCATGGACTACTTCTCGGTGTTTGGTGAGTCTTTTGAACTTTGCTTGACTAATCTTAATAGTGTTCTTGCCAGGTGTGAAGAAACAAATCTGGTGCTAAACTGGGAGAAGTGTCACTTCCTAGTTCGAGAAGGCATTGTGTTGGGGTACAAAATTTCCAAAAGTGGGCTGGAAGTTGACAAGGCGAAAGTGGAAGTTATTGAGAAGCTGCCACCTCCCATCATAGTAAAGGGAGTTAGAAGCTTCCTGGGACATGCTGGGTTATATAAGAGGTTCATCAAGGACTTCTCTAAGACTGCAAGACTTATGTGCAACCTGTTAGAGAAAGAGATTAAGTTTGTGTTTGATGAAAAGTGTTTGCAGGCATTTGAGCTGCTGAAAAAGAAGTTGATTGAAGCTTTTATTCTGATTGCTTCAAATTGGGAGCTTCCTTTTGAGCTTATGTGTGACGCCACTGACATAGCTGTTGGGGCAGTACTTGGGCAGAGAAAAGAAAAGATGTTCCATTCCATCTACTATGCGAGCAAGACACTTGATGCAACTAAATCGAATTACACTGTGACTGAAAAAGAGATGCTGGCATTAGTGTTCGCATTTGATAAGTTCAGATCATACTTGGTGGGAATCAAAGTTATAGTCTACACTGATCACGCTGAAATACGATACTTGTTTAACAAGAAGGATGCCAAACCGAGGTTGATGGGTGGATTCTGCTACTACAAGAGTTTGATCTTGAGATAAGGGACAAGAAGGGAACTGAGAATCAGATAGCTGATCATCTGTCTAGACTGGAGGATTCAACTCATGTGAAGAATGAGGGGCAGATTCGTGAAGAGTTTCCTGATGAGCAATTGCTTGCTTTGGACATTGCTCAAGTGCCTTGGTATGCTGATATTGCGAATTTTCTGGTGAGTGGTTTATTTCCACCTAGGGCCTCACACATCAAAAGCAGAGGCTGAAGTATGATGCACGCATCTATATATGGGATGACCCCTTCTTATTTAAGTAGGGACCTGATCAGATGATGAGAAGGTGTATAACTGAGCAGGAGGCGACACAAGTTTAGGAGAGTTATCACTCTTCACCATATGGTGGACACAACGGAGGCCAACGAACGACGCATAAGGTATTGCAATCTGGTTTCTTTTGGCCTACTCTATTTAAATATGCTGCTTTGTTTGTGAAAGGTTGTGATCAGTGTCAGAGGATGGGCACCATTTCGAGGAGGCATGAGATGCCATTAAGAAATATACTAGAGGTGGAGATCTTTGATGTTTGGGGGATAGACTCTATGGAACCATTCCCATCGTCCCGTGGTAATCAATACATCCTAGTCGCAGTGGACTACATGTCTAAGTGGGTGGAGGCAGTTGCACTACCATCCAATGATGCAAAAGTGGTTGTGAAGTTCATCCGGAAACACATCTTCACCAGGTTCGAAACCCCAAGCGCTATGATCAGTGATGGAGGTACGCACTTTATTAATAATTCAGTGCATAATTTGTTAGCAAATATGGAGTGAGACACAAAGTGGCTACAACATACCACCCTCAAACTAGTGGGTAGGTGGAAGTGTCGAATATGGAGGTCAAACAGATCCTCCAAAAGACTGTGAATGCCCAAAGAAAAGATTGGGCTGACAAGTTAGATGATGCCTTGTGGGCGTACCGGACTGCATACAAGACACCGATAGTGACTTCTCCTTATCGAATGGTGTTTGGGAAAGCTTGTGACCTACTTGCTGAATTGGCGCATAAGGCATATTGGGCGATCAAGAAGCAAAATTTTGATGCTGAGTTAGCCGGTAGGAAGAGAATAACACAGCTGCATGAGTTGGAAGAATTTAGGCTCCACGCCTATGAAAATGCTAAGTTGTATAAAGAGAAGACCAAAAGGTGGCATGACAAGCATATTATGTCGCGCACCTTTGAGCCTGGTCAACTAGTGCTGCTATTCAATTCAAGGTTGAAGTTGTTCCCCGGAAAGCTTTGATCTAAATGGAGTGGTCCTTCTGAAGTGGTGAGGATGACCTAACATGGTGCTGTGGAGTTAAGAAACAAGGATAAGAGCTGTACTTTCCTTATGAATGGTCAAAGGGTCAAGCACTATTTTGGGAATGATGTGGATCGTGAGTTTGAAGTACTCACATTGAATGACAAAAGAGTCATGAGATGGGTCGTGCCGTGACGGTAAATCAGGCGCTACACGAGAGGTAACCCGTGACCCCTTGTAATAGATAAGCTTTATTTGATTTTGCTTTGTTATTTTAGTTCTTAAAAAAATTTGATATATTTAGAAAAATTACAAAAATATGCATCGTGCCACGACCAAAACTAAAGTGCTGGATGGGAGGCAACCCATCATGTTTGTACTAATGGGTGATAAGCTGTTAATATGCAGGATGAAGAAATTTCGCCCAAGGCAACTCTGTGTAGAGAGCGCGTTGCGGAGGCGAGGCAAAATTTTGCCTCGTCTGATACTATTTGAGGCAGAGGACTTCGTGTACTGGGCGCGTCACGGAGAGAGCCTAGAATTTTGATTTCGATGGTAAGTTATTTTTACGTCAAAAAGATGGAAAGACCGTGCTAGTCTTGCGATGCGAAGCAAGGGCCAAATATTGGCCACGCCTGGAATTAAATTCCTAGTGGACTCCGTGCCCACCCCGCGCTGTACCCAGGTGAGTAATTTTCATTTTTCATTAAATAACTGGGTTTTACCCAGTTTCCTTGGAAATTATCCGACCCCAACCCTTTTAACCCTGATTTCTCCCCCTAATTCGCTCATTCCTTTCCCCTTTTCACTATTTTCACCACAATTTTCTCCCTTCTCTTCACTCCTGTGATTTCTTCAAGTAGGTGCGTGTCGCGCAACTACACTGTCCTTGCTCTTCTCCATTTTTAGCAACTCCACGTCGCCATGTATGCCCTTCTGCTTTGCTCTAGCGATTCTAGGCATGTGTAAATGTGTGTTGCTCTAGGTTGAGGTTTGCTCTTATTGTGGGGGTTTAGAAGTGGATTTTCCACTTGTCATGCTATGTATGTTGTTGTTGTTAGTGGTGTTTTCGAATTCTTGAGTAGATACACTTCGAATCACTTGTCTGTGAGCCATAAATTGGATAATTTGGCTAATGGTTATCGTGTGAATTCTTGAGTAGCACTACAAATTGTATGCCTATAGTGTCGAATTCTTGAGTAGACATTATTGTGGGTGATATGGATGGGTTATGATGTGTATTCAGGGGTCTATATTAGTTGTGTGAAGTTTTGAGTAACATTTCCTAATTGTTTCGTGGGTGTAACTGATATTGTGATGCCTATCCGGTTTGATGAACTTGGTAATTACTTGAGTATGTTGTTGGTCAATTTGGGGTAGTCTGAGTACCTAAGATGAGACTGCATTGAACTAAGTGTGGGGTGGTGTGCGCACACCACCCATATTTTTCTCATTATTTTGTAGTCATTGGTCCTGACCTTTGTCTATATGTTTGCAGGTCATCATGTCAAGTTCAAGAAGATCCGGCAAAAAAGTAGCCACGTCAGTCCAAAAGCAACGTTCCCGAAGTGGGAATGTTCTACTAGCACCTGCGATCCCGAGAGGCCAAACTAGGCGATTCGAAGCTAATGTTGTAACCAAAGAAGGGAAGACTTGCTTTAAGAAACACACTGAGGCCTCCTATTTCTCGGATGTGTGTATCGATAGGGACAGTCTGGCGCGTGAGTTCCCACAGATCCTGAGGCAGATTAGGGAGCTAGGTATGGAGTTCGTCTTTGTTGAACCGGAGAAGTGCAACTTGCACATGGTCCAGGAGTTTTACGCCAACTGGGCGCCAGAGGCACGGTCCCACTATGTGACGGTGCGTGGTAGGAATGTGCCCTTCACTCCCACATGTATTAATGATATATTGGGTACACCGCAGGACACCGACCCACTAGTGCTGACAGGGCTGAACATATGCCCTCCATACTAGGCCATCCACCACATGTTATGGGAGCCACAATCCATGGCTCAATAGACTAAGCTTAGTGGGAAGAAATATCATCAATCTCTTCCCTACACTCATATGCTGCGGGAGACATGTGTTTGGCTGAAAGTGGTGATAAACTGTCTGATCCCGGGCTTACATTACACTGATATCACGCGTGACCGGGTGTGCCTGGTTTATGCTTTGATGGCTGGCATGGAGCTGAACATCGGAGCCATCATAAAATCTTCTATGCGGAAGACACGGGTTCACAAAGGGCACATGTATGCATTTGGTGATCTGATTACCAAAATGTGTCGTGATGCAGGTGTCCCTGAGGAGAATGTATATTACATGACACCACTTTATCCAGCACCGGTGGGCATCACTAGCACCAAGGGGCCTGACACTGAGTTTGGCCCGACTCTCACCACAGCTGAGCGCCATAGGAGAGATGAGTTTATCATGGCGAGAATGTACGGTCTGGAGATGCTAAGGCACTAGAATGGCTGTCATACTTCTACTGATATGCAGTTGGGCGATGTCGCGAGGCGCTACCCTCTGAATGACCATGCCAGGGCACTACTTGGCATTGGTCCTAAGTTTCGGGAGCCGATCGAGAATGATATTCCGACTGATGAGGAGAACATGCGTTCTGGCTCATATGTGGATTCTGACTTTGAGGAGGTGATAGACCCTGCACAGGCAGATGCTGAGGCTGATGGGGGTGATATGATGGAGGACTGATCAGGGAGTGTTTTCACCTTAGCTCTTGAACTATTCTGATTTTTGTAATGCACTGGGGACAGTGCTATTGTATAAGTGTGGGGTGAGGGGAGAAAATCATACTTGATCTGTATATAATTTTTTATTGTTGAACATTGTTAGTGTCTGTCTTTGTCTTTGTTTTGTTTTATTGTGGGTTCTTTGGTAGTTGTTTTCGGTTCTGTCACGACCCGAGAGCACCCCCAAGTCGTAACATGCGTATTCGACCTCTCGGAGGTCTCATACAATCCCTTAGCATTCATCACATTAGATATGAAAAATAGTGCGGAATTAAAAACTCTTTAAATAAAATCCCATAAGACTCAAAGGTCACTTTTAAAAACATCATTCAAAAGTACACAAGCGGAATACTAAGTCTCTTAGCCATCTTAGACATAAACGTGAAAACATACTAGGGACACGGCCCTTTACAATCAAAAGAAGTCTATTAAGTCTATTACAAGAATCTTATCATAAAACTAGAATAGAAAAGTCTTGCCCTCGACATATGAGGACATACCACAAAATCTAGGAAGAACTTCAAATCCTAAGTTTACTACAAAACCCGCTCACTTGCCGGAACCTACACTTGTAGAAAATAGAGAAATATGGAATTAGCACAATTAAGTACTAAGTATGATGACCATGCAAAAACATGCTAAAAAAGGACATTTATTTGAAATATGTGCTTTCATGCCATTTTTGATAAAACCTTCATATCACAATTATAAGAGACACATTTCAAGTCATCATCCACATATAAGACAATACCCACATAATAGACATACTCAACTAGTACCAATGTACAATACATGAATATAATTGACAAGTAAGCCTTTTCATCATTTCATGACCTCTATCTCAAGTTACCCAAAGCCACACTTAAGTGAAACATGAAGTGACCGCCCATACAATCTCTTTATATACACCTAAGTGTTCCTAAGGGTTACCATAGATAAGGAATGTACCATTACAATATAACATGCTAAGTCAAAATTATTTAATGAACCACTTTAGGAGACATTTAAGCACATAAGGGGACTTTCACATAATAGTCGTTAGACTTAGGGAACTCACTTTAGTATCTTCAAAGCCTACTCGTGCCATGTGTAGATAGCATCCCATACTACTACCTACACGTTGTAGAACCTATCCAATAACTAGAGTGCACATCCCACATGATGGGAATAGGCATAACCGACATAGACCATACTAGCTAGGTATGGAATCCGGAGTCTATCCTAATCCGTGGAGGTTGTTCTACTTGCCAAAGGTAGAACTAATAAGCAACCCATGTAGGCACATGGTTTAGGAGATGTCCAAGGAAGTTCATTGTGCCTAATCTCATACTCAACTAGGCCACCTTCCTAACCACATCCACTCGGTGCTAGCCTTGTTTCCCATAGAGTATTCAATCACATATGTACTTAGAGAGGGTTCCTTTTCTAGTTCAACCAACTCATAGTACCTCTTCCCAAGAAAGGCCCCATTTCTTAGTCATGGCCAATCAAGGTTCGTAAGGATAGCTCATTTGACTTTCTTAGATAAGGATTTTCATGCCGTTCCGGCTCCATCCATCTCTAAGTCTATCATCTCACTCAAGAAGGGAACTTCGCCCTAAGGCCCATCTTTCAAGGTTATACATTTACTTAGGAAAGCTAGACTTATGAAAGGGCACCATTTCTTAGTTTTGCCGATTCAAGTCTTGGCCTAGAATTCCTCTTTTAGCATTTATAGAAAGGGCACCATTTCTTAGTTCTAGCCCACTTCACACATTCATGCATTCAAGATTTTAAGTAACAAGGAGGGACACTTTAGTCTACCAACCAAGTCACAACATTATCATCTAAGGATACTTCATAATCCAACATCATTTCATATATATACATCATGAGAAAATCATACTTTAAATCACAATGCTATCCACTTTACATAGGATCATCACAAGATCACGTAAACTCATTCACATCATACCTTCACACATAAAGCTTCACATAAAACTTTACATATAGCTTCATATAGGACTTTACATATAGCCTCATTTATATATATATATAATATACAATACAATAACACTTTGTACAAGATCACCTTATAACCATAAGAATACCTTCACATAGTACAATAACATTTCATAACTTGATAACACTTTAATTCAATAGATAATGCATTCAAGTCCATGTTCATAATACATTCCATAATTAAACACCTCCACCATAAGTGGATCAAACTAAGCAAGAACAATTTTATCCATAATAAGAGATTAAGCCAACTTACCATCCTCCAAAGCCATAATCAACAACACTCAAGTCCCAACCATTTTACTTACCACAAGAGAATTCATCATAACTTGCCCATAAGGCCACAACTTTCAATTTATCCATACATCATCAATTCATCATAGATAGATGTAGAAAATCATAAGAGTCACTAATACAATCCAATCCAAACACAATCTCATAAACTTTGAATCATAAGCAAAAGACCCACTTCATAAGCAAATTTAGGAATTTAGGGAAAACATGGATTCTTCAAGGAATTCCATATGAAATCATCTTAAAAACATTAATCAAACATTAATTCATCAATATAATGGCTTAGAAAACGTTTTGCCAATGAACCCATGCTTAGATTAGAATTTGAGATTTTGTTCTTTGAAACACTTTTGATTGGACTCCTTGAAAGAAAGATTGATCAAGGATCAAGGGTCACCATACCTCTAAGTTGAAACCCACGAAAAATTGAAGAAGAAAGCACTCAAAACCTTCAACCCTAGCTCCAACTTCACCTTGGCCTTCAATGGTGTTCCAAAGAGAACCCTTCCTTACTCTTTTAAAATGGAACAAAATGATCCACAATCAGCCTAACACAATAATATAACCTCAAAAGAAAAGATTTGTGAAAAGACCAAAATGCCCTTAAATTTCCGGACGGACTCCTTGCCAACTGCCCAACTTTCAAAGGGCATAACTCACTCATACGAACTCGGAATCGAGCAAACTCGGTGGCGTTGGAAAGATAGTTCCAAGGGCTTTCCAAACATAACTGGAACTACTCCTGGATAATTCTGAGCTAGGAGTTATGACTGCTCAAATTTGGCCAAAAACTCACTGATTTCCACACTTGGCAGAATTTCCAGATTTGAACTTAGCCAATTTCCAGATTCTGAACTGTTTTTTTTTTCCAAAAGTGACTACTTCCAATTTATGCTTAAACTTTAAAAATTCATACGTTAGGCTCTAGTTTCACCTATCTATTTTTAGGGTCGCTACAGGTTCTTTAGCCAAGGATAGTCCTTTTGAACCATATCAAAAAAGATTTTCTCTTTGTAGGATTGAGTCGGTAGTCATAGTTGAGTCAAGCTACCCAATGATAGATGGATGATGACCGTCTTGATACGCTCAAATTACAGCTCCCTAAAGAAACATAAGCGATCGTTATCAAGTAAAGAACCCAACTTGTAGGTTGGGGTTGATCCCACGAGGAAAATGGTTTAGACCTTACTTTAACCAACAATTATATTCAATTAGTCAAATTACTTCCATAAATAAGTAAATTAAATGGGGGGGGGGGGATTTGTGAAACAAATTGTAAAAATTCAAGAAGTGATCAATACACAAAAGTCAATCTTTGTTGTTATCAAGATGAGAGAATTAACTAGGGTATATGTGCTCCCCACAAGTTCATAACGCAGTAATCCTAGTAATAACAATCCTTTCCTAGTATATCACATGCAAAGTGGCAAGTTATGTATCTCTAAATCTTTGGTCCGGCATCTAGAGAATTTCACCCCACACCTTGGTCCGGCTACGTGTGTATAATTTACTAACCCTTACCTATACCTTATATTAGCCATCATAATCGATGTTTGGCTTAGTTATTACTTCGCATCAATCGACACTAGACCATTAGATAGTATCACACTAAATCTATGTTGATAATTATTTTCTTGTTAATTACCTCATTGGTCCGGCAAGTAGTAACAAGGCGAGTTCTAACGTTGGCCACCGTTAAAAAGACTTCCAAACGAAAAAATTATCAATGCATGCAAAATACTAGTCAATAATTGCTTATTTACTATTCATACTTTGTTAATCACTCATGGTTCCCACAACCCTAGTTGTGGATTTTGTTACCCATATTAGCAAGAACACAATTCATAGTTTTAGATGAAGAAATCATGAACTTACGTAAAGAGAATAATAAACCCAAAAATTCAACTTGAATTGCGAAACCAAAATCTTCAAAACGAACTTAGGAAATCAATAATTGCTAGGTTTGCAAATTAATCTCCCCAGTCACAAAGTAAAACTAGAATAATAATGTCTAACCCCCAAAAACGAGGTTTACATACCCTATTTATAGAAAACAAGACCTAAGTTAAAAAGGAAACAAATTAAGGAAAGTTTGTTCAGGCACGTGTCTTCATTCCACGAGACTGACTCACGGACCGTCAATGGATTTACGGTCCGTGAGTCCCTTCCGTCAGGCAGGACATAGAAATTATTTCAGCTTCCACCAATCAACTTCTCTGAAGCAAACGACGGAACTGTTGTACGGACCGTCGATCGATCTACGGTCCGTCAATCCCCCTCCGCAGCTCCACACTTAGAATCTTCAAAAATCAGATATTGGAACCCTCACAGTATCAATCTACGGATCAACAGTACGGTTCGTAGATCAATCTACGGACCGTCAATGGCCACCGTGGTTCCACCATTGGTCAGATTTCCCTGATTTGCCTTACATACCTTGCCTGCTGATCTACGGCCATCACCTACGGACCGTCAATGGACCTACGGTCCGTAGATCACTTCTGTGAATGCACTTTTTCTGCATTTCTTTCAGCTGTCTCTTTACTTCCGCGCCTGAACATCTTTCCTGCAAAATATGATAAAAACACATAAAAACCAATACAAAAAGGCCATAGACATACACAACTTGTAAGTGAAATGTATTAGAAATACCATAAACTCACGGTATATCACGTCTTAAGGGCAATTTCTTCATTGAGTCATAGGTTGATTTGTGCTGAAACTGAAAGTCTAAAAGGAATGTATGAAAAATATGTGTGAAGTTGTGATATGAATGCAATGAATTTTTGTACATGACTTGAATGTTGCAACTTAAGCTTAATTTGAACCTTGTGCATGATCTAAATGTGTTGCTGTGATTGATCCATTCTAAGTATAACTTGTGCCATAAGCGGTGAGTTTTGGATGATATCCATGAATGCATCTGATTCTAGAACTCTCCCAGGTTGTTATTGAAGCGAAATACAAGTGTTATTGTGCTTAAAAGATGAAAACATGCTATCTTTGAATTGTCTTGAATTGTAGCCTGTCAAAAAGAATATCCCTAGTATAGCCCAATTGAGCCTTTTCTGCCTTGATTTCGTTCTAACCCACATAATGAAGCCGAATCCCTTTTTATTGATACCGTTAGCTTTGATCCCAAATCCTTAATGCACTGTATTATGAGGAAAAGTGAAAATAGCGGAAAGAGTAAATAGGGTGGAATTGTGTAGTTGGTTGGGGAAGAGTGAAAAGATGAGGTAATTGTATACCCCATGGCATTGTGCACCTTAACTCGAGAGAAATCTCTAGGGCAAGGGTGGCTATTATTGAGTGTAAAAAAAAACAAAGAAGAAATAAAGGGGCAAATAAGAAATAGAGGCAAAGTTGGTAACACTAGCGGAAACCTATGAAAAATGAGTGGGCTAACGAACACAAAAAAGAAAAAAAGTTGTGAATGTAAGAGGAAAGTTGAAAACACTGCATTAGGGAGGATAAGTCACTAATTTTATCTAAATGAATCCTTCCTTACCTTAAGCCTACATTACAACCAGAACAAGTCCTGTTTGATTTTGAGCATAACACACTTTATTAGTAGAGATGTACATAATGGGCAAGCTTATGGTTCTCAGTGCATACATGTTTGAGGTTGTTGTTGAGTGAGAGCATACCTTGTCTGCATAATCATTAAAGGATATTCAAGTTGTTGAGATTGAGTGTGTGGACTATTCTTTGGAGTGAGGGGCACTTGTTATATGAAGGATATGCGATATGTAATGGTGCACATGTTGTTGAATGCATTGGTTGCTGAAAGTTGTCAAGTCAATTACAGAAGTCATGCATATAAAAACATGTTTATGTTAATTGGGTACATATTCTTGGAAGATAGTAGCAGATGCACAAATACCATAGTAGTGAGTCTAGGTCTAGGAGTAGTTCATAAGTTGTTCGAGGACGAACAAAGCTCTAAGTGTTGGGTAGTGATCGTAGGCATATTTATATACCTAGAAAGCTAATTATGCCTGCATTTAAGCTTAGTTTGAATTCAATATGTGTTCGTTTATAGTTTTATTGAGTCTTTTGGTTGTCTATGAGGTAATCAACATGATTAGTTCTGTAGGTAAGCTTAATTGGAGAAACGAGCTCCAAAATGGACAACGGAGGAACACAAAAGATCCGAGGCAAAAGAGGACAAGGAATAAGCTGGAGGAATGTCACTTAAGGCATATCCGTATCCTCTTTGCGTCGCGGAGAGGAATGATAATTTAATTTGCGAATTCAAGATTTAGGCAGAATGGTCCGTGTAGCTCCCCGCACCGCGGAGAAGAGAAAATTATCTCAAAACAAAATCAGAGATTGCCTCTGTGTCGCGCCCTTTGTGCCTTGTTTTGGCCGTTTCAACTTTTAGTATAAATAGGTCATTGTTTTATTTTATTAATTATTCTTTTTCTGGGTTTTGAAGAACGACGACTTGGGAGAATGTTTTCACCATTTTTAGGGTTCTTTCCTAAAGTCTTTTCCTTTCGATCTTTGTATGTTACTTGAACATTGTTTGATCGATTCTTGGATCTTGAGTAGCTAAATACCCTAGTTCTAGGGTTGTGGCTACATGATGATTGTAATCTATTGGTTTTGTTATTGGTTTAATGTCAATTATCATATGAATCTTTCTTATGTTCTTGCTTTTCATATTTCGTGACTGATCACCATTGAAATAAATTTATTGTCCAAATTGAACTCGGGAGAGGAATAAGAGGATAGAAGTAAGGGCATAAGAAGCATGATTAATTCTAAATAACTAGGGTTAATTTGTATCTAGGAGAGGGATATACCTAGATACCATGCTTGGGTCACCATACATGAAGAAATTGTAATGCTCGGTACTTAATCCATCATATCCCCGCTCAACGATGTAGTTAGGGTGTTATTTATCGCAGACAATTAGAGGTCAGGAGACCATGATCATACATTTAACCCTGTGATTCATTGATTCGATAATTGATCATTACCCATATAAATGATATTGATTGCATGATTCCTGATAAAAGCTGCAGCCTTGGACTTTACCCAATCACTGTTTTTAGACCCTTGAAATTGAATCGCTTTTGTTACATTTTGTTATAATGTTAGAAGTAGAAACTAAATCACTTTTGAAATATTGAATATACTTGTGTTTAGCTAAAAGTTAGAGAAGTTAAGTAATTCTAAGCATAAGTCCATGTGGGTACGATACCCGGCTCTTAAAAAGAGCCACTTTAATACTTGAACGACCACGTGCATTTGCGTGTGCAATTGGGAGCAACACCTTCCTCCCATGGAGTCCCTTAGAATTCCCCAGTTCTAGTTAGGGTTTCTTCCAATGTTGTGGGTTATGTTGAATGTTGATCCAATTGAGTGTATTATGATTGTTTATGATTGAATTGATAGGATTACATGTTTTTAGGATTAAATTACATGCACCCATGCCTAATTCGTGATTTGACCTAGAATTGATATAATTGGATTGATGCCATGAAGGGAAACTTTGTGAGTTTAGGCTTGTCCTTATAAGATTAATGAAATATGATTATAATTGCTTGAGAATGAAGCTTACATGAGATCTAGGGCTTTGAAAGTAAAGGTTATGATGTGAATTGTTAGTAATTGATGTTATTGATGAGGAAGGGATACTTCCCACATGAATTGCTTAATTATGAATGTATGAATGTGAAGGCTTTCTCACATGAATGATTCTATGTTTGAAAGGATTGCTCACCTAAAATGAATCTAGACTAAAATGCTAAATGAATGATGAAGCTAGAGACGACTACCCTTGACCTATATATTGACTGATATGTGGTGTCTTCCCATACTCCTTAGAATTGAACAAGAGGTGATTCCCTATGTTCCTAATATGATGAATGGACATGGAGGCGAGTACCCATGCTCCTTATGAAATGATGTGGAGGCGAGTACCCGTGTCATATGATGTGATTGTGGAGGCGAGTACCCATGATCTTAAGGTAAGTAAGGCAAAAGGCGAATACCCGTTAGCCTTTGTAAGTTAGGCAATGAGGCGAATCCCCATGTCTTTAAAAGTACGTATAAACTATGTGAATTCTCTTATGAAGAATGAATAGCTTGGATTATTGCTTGATATGCCTTCAATGAGGTAAGTTGACTAGAGGTGGATGACCCAAGTTTTGGCTAAGGATGAGTAAGGTTACTTGAGGAGTATTCCTTTCTTATTATAATATTGATGTATGTGAATGATTATGCTTATGGTTTATATTGACTAACCATGATGTTTATGTTGTTTATGCTAGCTATCATATTTAGTACTTAATTGTACTAACGCATACTCTTGCCTACATTCTTATCAAATGTAGGGTCCGACGACATAGATTCTCACACTCGTGGTTAACTTCGTTGATTTATCGAGGAAGTGAAGATTTGGTGAGTCCTCATTGTGTTCGAGGATGTGATCACCCTTTTCTCTTATGTCTTTCTTTATGTGTTGAACTATTGTATGGGTTGCATCCCAAGACTTTATTCATGCTGTTTTAGATGGTTTGAGACTATGATATTCGACTTTTGCTCGTTTTATAAAGACTTCGATTGTATTGAAAAGTTTTAAATTCCCTCACCTTTTCTATTACTTTATATTATGATATGCTAAGTGGCTTGTATGAGGCCTCTCGGGGTCTTGTATGCCTTGTTACATCTAGGGGATACCCCTGGGTCGTGACAGGAATGCCATATGTCAAAGTTTTTTCAAATAAAAGAGAGAGTGCATTATTACACACACCACTGATGTGTGTTTCTCAAACTAATAAGTGATAGTTAAGGTATGAAACTCACACTCTCAATAGTTTAGGTATGAAACTAAAAAAAAGGATAGTTTAGGTGTGTTTTTGACACTTATCTCATATTAAAATGCTACAAAAACTAACAATCCCCCACTCATTGGAAGACTACTATGCATAATGAAGGTGTGCTCTGAATTGAACCTTCACTTAATAAAACAATAACTTTTACTCCAGAGTATTAGTGGTCTCAGACTCAAACTATGGCTTCTTAAGGGAAATAAAATATCAATGTCCACACATAATAATCAAGGTGTTGACATGAGCTTTAAAAATCAGTACGTTACGGCCTTGTGCTATCCCGGTTTCATGAGTGTTTTATTGAGAATAGGCCAAATTCTTATAGGAAGTGACCTACTCCCACACTCACATAGGTGAAAACTGTTGTGAGTGCTCCTATAAGTTTGACACTCCACCCATATGGGATTCATATATTCATTAAGAGTTTTATCAACTCAACCTTCACAAATCACTATAGGAAACAATGCACTCACATCATAGGGAGGGAAAAAAACAGTGCATATTTTCACAACAAGTCATCATATGATTAGTTTTTCTGTTTGAACCTGGTTATAGGATCTCTAGTCCCCAGGTTAAGTTTCCTCATATATGACTCAATGATTTATAAGTTTCAATACCATCCCCTTGATGTGCTCCACACCTTTTCTCTTGTTAAGGCCTTGGTAACTGGATCTGTAAGATTATCACAAGATTTGACATAATCAACATTAATGGTACCACTTGTCAAATACGATCTTACATTACTGTATTTCATAATAAGGTATTTGAAATAACAAATCTCTTAACCAGTTCGCTTCCTCACTAGCTGAAGCTAAAGCATTTAGTTCAGCCTCCATGGTAGAGTTAGCAATTATTATTTTCCTTTTTTGATTTCCAACAAACAACACTACCACCCAAGGTTCAATGTAACCAGTGGTATAACAGGAATCACTTGATAAAGTGTTCCAATCTGCATTAGAAAATCCTTCAAGAACAACATGATATTTTTTTACAGAACAAACCACAATTTTTTATTCCAATTAAATATCTCATCACTCTTGTTATAACATGCCAATGTTCATTACCTGACTTGCTTATAAACTTGCCAAGTACTCCTACTGCATATGCAATATTAGGCCTAGTGCAATCAGTCACATATCTCAAACTTCCAATTATGCTAGCATATTCCTATTGAATTATTACATCATTTTCACTTTCAACAGGAAATAAGTGAATACTTGAATCAAAAGGAGTTACAACATGCTTGCAATCAAGAAAGTTATATTTTTTTAAAAAAATTCTCAACATAATGTGACTGGTCAAGGAAAATTCCATCACATGTTGTTGTAATTTTTATTCCAAGAATAAAATTTGCCTCACCAAGATCTTTCATATCAAAATGACTTCTAAGAATATTTTTAGCTTGATAAATCACATTCATGTTAGAGCCAAAGATCAATAAATCATCAACATATAGACAAATAATAACATGTGAATTATTACAAGACTTATGATATTTACACTTATCAAACTCATTTGTTTTTAACCCATTTTCAATCATGCAGGAATCAAACTTTTCATGCCATTGCTCTAGTGCATGTTTCAAGACATATAGGGATTTTGTAAGTTTACATAGTTTGCTTTTTTGGCCTGCTTAAAAAAAATACTCGGGTTGATCCATATAAATTTCCTCATTTAGGTCTTCATTTTAAAAAGTAGTTTTTACATCCATTTGATGAATTTGCAAATAAAAAAATGCAGTCATCACAATTAAAAGTCTTGTGGATGTAATTCTTGTTACCGGAGAAAAATTATCAAAAAATTCTAGGCCTTCTAGTTGTTTAAAACCTTTTGCAACTAGTCTAGCCGTTTATTTATCAATAGATCCATCCGGTTTCAACTTTTTTCGTAAGATCCATTTGCAACCAATAGTTTTACAACCCAGTGGTAAATCAACTAATTTCCAAGTTTTATTAGAAGTTAGTGATTCCATTTCATCATTTATAGCCTCTTTCAAAAAATAGAATCATGTGAAGATAATGCTTCTTTTAAAGTGAGAGGGTCATCGCCAACATTAAAGACACAAAAATCAGGACCAAAATCTTTTTCTACTCTAGCTCTTTTACTTCTTCTTAACTCAAAATCATCAATTTCTTTATTTTTCAAAGTAGAAGTAGAAGAACTAGGTAGTGACAAAATATTTTGTTCAATCCTTTGACCCCACAATTTTTAGAATCAAAAGGGAATTTATTCTTATGAAAAATAGCATCACCTGATTTAATTATAATATTATCTTCAAGATTAAAAATCTATAAGTTGTATTGTTTGAAGCATAACCAAGAAAAGCACAAGTAGTAACTTTCTTATCCAATTTTGTAATCTTGGGATCCTAGGAGGTCAACATTATTAGTTTTTGTAGCATTTTAATATTATAAAATGTGTGCCTTTGGGATTAAGTTGAGTGCCATTCTTTGACTGTTAGCCTGATGCTGCAACGTTAGACATGGGCTTTACTCATCTTTTAATACTCATAGGAATTATTGCCCATTATTTTTTGTTACAAAATGTTCCATGAAACGTTGAGTCAACAGGTTTGGACAACATCTTCATTTGGCATTTGTTTACCTCACCTTTATTTCATTCATTATTCCTCCGTTATACCTTGTAACCTATGTAACTCCTAGGCCATTTATCTTCACTATTTACTACTCCATTATCCTCCTATTCATTATTAGGAAGACTTTCTCAACTATAAATAGTGGTGGTCTTCATTTGGTTTACACATACAAGAAAAATCTAGAGTGGTAAATGTTAGTAAAAAAAGAGAGTTCTTATCAGTTAAAGGGAGGTATTATTTATGTGGAGCTTTGGACTCAACCCTTGTCCAGAGTTTGTTGAGTTGTATTTTTGATTAGGCTATTTTATCTTGGAGGGGACAAATCAAGAGGACTACTGCTGGACCGGTGAAAAACATCTGTTGCAGTGGGGTTGAATCTCTTTAAAGAGAGCGAGATATCCGCGCCTCAGCCTGAAGAGATTTTTATTTCTTCATTTTATTTTTTCAGTTGTAATCTTTTAATCTTGTAATTCTGTTATTTTGTAATTTTTCACTAACAATTTTAAGGAGATTCATAATGGATATAATTAAAAAAACCACGGATGTCAAGATGGGAGACCTTAACAAGCCATTTTGGTTCAATAGTTATCATTTCAAGAGATGGAAGGGTAAAGTACTTTTCTACTTAAGTTTCTCAATGTCTCTTATGCGTTAACTGAGAAGAATCCTAATAAAGTTGACATCACCTCTATGAATGATGATGAAACTATTTCTCATCAAGAAAAAGTGGAGAAGTACGAGGGTGATTCCTATAAGTGTCGGTATTATATTCTTAATTGTCTATCTGATAATTTTTATGATAGAACTTACTCTAGTGCAAAGAATGCAGAGTAAGTATGATACTGAAAAGGCTAGAGCGAAAAAAATATGCGACTCGTAGATTTTTTCATTTCTATATGGTGGACAATAAATCAGTGGTAGACCAATCTCAAGCCATTATAATGATTGTTGGGGAACTCAGGTCCGAGGATGTCAAAATTGGAGATAATCTTATTGTTTGTGGCATAGTAGATAAACTTCCACCTTCTTGGAAGAAATTTCAAAAAACTATGCGCCACAAACAAAAGGAAACCTCTCTTGAAACCTTGATAATGAAAATCCACAAGTAAGAAGAGGCAAGGGGCCAAGATGCACTTTTACAATCAGATGAGAACAACATCACAACGAAGGTAAATTTAATTACTTTAAATAATGCTACTCTTGAATCTCACAAAAATACTTGTTTGAAGCCTAAGAAGAAAAAATTCAAGAAAAATAAGGGTGAAAATAACCAGGCACAAAGTTAACAAGTTCAAGATAAGGGACTGTGCTTTGTATGTGGCAAGAGTGGGCATATTGCTCGATTTTGCAGATTCCAGAAACGTGCTACTAACCCTCAGGCAAACGTTACACAAGAATCATTTGTGGCGGTGATTATAGACATAAATATGGTTGAGAGTGTTGATGGATGGTGGGCTGATTTTGATGCAAACGTCACGTTTGTTATGAAAAAGATTGGGTTTAAAAATATACTCATTTTGAAGAACCCAAAACCATCATGCTTGGTGATTCTCACACTACTCAAGTGCTTGGAACAAGTGATGTCGAATTGTGTTCTACTTCTGGAAGGGTATTAACTTTGAAAGATATATTTTATATTCCTTCCATGAGAAAAAAATTGATGTATAGTTTTCTTATTAATAAAGAAGACTTTAAATAGATTATTGAATTCGATCAATATGTAATTGTGAAGGAGAGTATTTTTGTGGGAAAGGGGTATGCTTGTGATGAGATGTTCAAACTGAATGTTGAAATTAAATGAATAAAGTTTCTACTTCTGTTTTCGTGCACTCTTCTACCAATTTTTGGCATGCTCGTTTGTGTCATATTAATGATCGTTATGTTGGAATCATAAGTAGTTTAGGATTAATCCCAATGGTTAAAAATAATTTTGAAAAGTGTGACTCTTGTAGTATAGCTAAAATCACTAAAAGACCTCATTTTCAAGTTGAAAGAAAAACTGATTTGTTAGAATTAGTTCATACTGATATTTGTGAACTTGAGGGAATTTTAACTCGTTGAGGTAAAAGATATTTTATCACTATCATTGATGATTTTCTAAGTTTACTTGATGAAAAATAAAAGTGATGCTTTTGAAAATTTTAAAACTTATCTCCATGAGGTTGAAAATTAGTTTGATAGAAAAATAAAAAGAATTAGAAGTGATAGAGGCCGTGAATATGAGTCAAATGAGTTTAATTCTTTTGTTAGATCATTGAGAATAATTCATGAAACTACTTCTCCTTATTCTCTTTCATCTAATGGTGTAGCGGAAAGGAAAAATAGAACTTTGGTAGAATTGACTAATGTCATGTTTATTGAGTCAAATGCACATTTAGATTTATTGGGTGAAGCTATTTTAACTGCTTGTTATGTGTTGAATCGTGTGACTCATAAAAACTCTAAATTTACACCTTTTGAATTGTGGAAAGGTCACAAGCCAAGTTTGGGATATCTAAGAGTTTGGGGTCGTTTAGCCTTTGTGTGGCTAATGAATCCCAAGATCACAAAGATGGGTAAGAAAGTTACTACTTGTGCTTTTATTGGTTGTGCTTCAAATTGTACAACCTAAGACAAATGTAGCTGACTTAGGTTTGATAAAATGTGCCTTAGCTAAGCGGTAACTCAACTTCGATGACCGTAAATCCATAATTCCCCTTATATCTCCATTCTTGTGGTTCTTGGTGGCAATTTTTGCTTCACTTAATCATTCGGGATTGAGAGTTGTTCAGGCTCAGAGTGATTCATTGGTGACTTTCGTGTGGATGTCGAACTACAGTGGCCTTATCATAATGACTTTTATATGGGACTCTTCTCCGATATATCTTATAGCCACAAATTTAAGGTCTAGGCATATTTCTAGTATAGTCGCAAATCTAAGGTCTTCACATACAACTCTTATCTTCACATATCCAAGGTCTAGACACTTGATATTCAGCCGCAGTCTGAGTTTTGGGCATATTATCCTTTATTGAGCTGATACCTAGCGGCATAGTTTTATTGGTTTCTTTGGGTGTCCAATCTGCTGTTCAAGGTCCGAGCTATGCACTCTCCTCTACTGGACTCTTCGGGTTTCGTTCTTATTGGTTAAAGCTCTTCTATGTACCTGACGAGCTTATGGGGTTCATTTGAGTTATTTACACAAACTTGCACATGACTGTACCTTTTAGGCATTGGGCGTCTAGTTAGGTTATAGTTAATTACTTGCTTATATTTCTGTTCTTTCCAAGAATTGTGTGAATTCCTCTTAGATTTCCTTCATTTGGCCTTTGTAGTGTTATTTCCACTTTTCATATTGTCTATACTTTTCAAGCTCAGTCGCCCTATGTTGCCTATTGAGTACTTATTGTTTTGGTACTTATATTATATTTTACATATACTTTTGTGATGCAGATCGGAGCACCAATTACTCGTGTTGGTATCCTGCAAATTGTAGGAAGACTCGGATTTGAGGTGAGCTTATGGCATTCTGGATCATACATGTTTCCTTCCGTATAGTTTGAACTGTCTTTTGCATTTTGAGACACGTCTGTTTATTTCAGTTGTAGCTACCTTATTCCTTGATTTATGATGTCACCTACTATAACCCAACAATAGGTAAGCCAATTGTAACCCAGAATGACAAGTAATGGGTATAAGGGCAGAACCAAGCAGAAATAACAGTAGCAGTAAAAATATGATAGAAACGGAAACAAACAAAAACTATATATATTAGAAACCCTCCCAAAACTTGAAGTCACAAGTATATAACTGTCTAATATGAGCAAATACAAGTTCTAAGAGTGGACCACAACAAGCCGTCTCAAAGGCAAAAGACTAGCTAACATATTTAGAAGAAGATAAATTGATTCAGGATGCTAAGTTCTCACCCTCGTCTTCAATATCCCAAAGCTGTAAAATATGGAACGACGATCACCGTTGGTAACTGGTACTAGAACCTGCATCACGTAAAGATGCAGAGTGTAGCATGAGTACCAAAACAAAGGTACCGAGTAGGCATCACATGTCGATAGAGCAAGAAAGGTAAAAACAATCTAAAAACATAGAATCTAGACACATGTAGAGGTCAAAGTGGATATGAAAGAAATCACACAGTATACCGAAAGTAAATATAAGTAAAGCTAAACTAAACCTAACTAGACTCTATAAGCCCAAAAGGTACAGTCATGTTCAAGATTAAATAAAACCTGAATTGCAGCATAAGACCGACAAGTACATAGTATAGCTAAATCTAATTAGAGAAGAGTACCATGAACCAAACAATTGGGCTCCCAGCCCAATTAACTATCAATTCTAGTCAACTCCCTGCCTAGGTACCAAGAGTGACAATTAGTCTAGGCCTCTCATCCAACCAATCTATTCCCACCCCAGCTAGCAAGAATGACCCGGGGGCGTATCGACTTAGAAGAGGATCTCAGATATCAAGGCCGCCAAGCCATCCAGTCCATTCTTAGAGACATACGTTGTGCAGCTAGCAAGAGTGACCCCGGGGTATGTCAACTCCGAAGAGGATCTCAAGTAGGCTCCAAGCCACCGTGGATCAACGTCCATTCACAAGCATCACAAAATCTCCAAGACTAAAACACTCTAGTCCCAAGAAAGCACACAACTTTCGATAACCCATCATAGACTCAGAAATAGAGAGAGAAGAAAGAAAGTCTACAAAGTTGCAAAAATTCCCAGACTAAAGCTCATTCTATCAGACCTTAGTCTGCTATTTCAGTCTACATGGATCTAGTCCGTCTCAAATGACGTCGGAGTTAAAACAGGGCTAATAGGGTCACAAGTCTAAGGCAATACAAGTCTAACCTAGACTAACGCTAAACATGCTCAAAATATCAATTAACAACGAAGGTAAAACACAATAGCATGCAACAACACTCAAAACAACCCCAAGCTAGCATGATACTAATCCCGGAACAATAGCGATCATTCAAAAAACATGGTATCTAAGAAGAGAAGTAGAAATAGCTAGGTACCCGCCCCCTACTCACTCCAGTCAACATGAGTTTATGCATTCAAGCTCAATCTAAAAAGAAAGGAAGATATAGCCTACATGTAGGCCAACCGCGTGCGCTCCAAATCACAAGGTTGTAGCTTTTCCTTTCTAAAAAGCCTCCAAATGATGCCACGCTATCTAAAGTAGGATCACTATGTCAGTTGGGTCATTTAGATATCAAAAGCACATAAAATTTAAATAGACCAATTTAAGAATCAAACAGGAATTATGGGACCCACATCAAAATTTCTGAAATTGACTAAGCAAGAGGTCCGAAACTATGCTAAAAACTTATGTTCCAAAATTGAACACAATCAGGGGCCCGAAAAAGCCAAACCAAACAACCATGAAATAACCACAACAAATAGGCCAAGGCAGCATAAAAAATGCAAATTTACCTCAAATGGAGGTTCTTCAAAAGCTCTAGATCACAAACCCCAATATATATGCTTCCAACGATTGCCTAGAACTTTGCATCTCTGAAATGGGAGCTCGGATAGAGGAGAAATCGCAAAAAAAATATCCAATAACTGATTAATTTGCGACCAACACTAGACAAAAAACACAAAGCGACCTTCACTTAAGCAACCACTAATGTCCCTTAAGCTACATGCCTCATAAAGGCAAGCCTAGATTTTGCATGCTCATGACTAGATTGAACCCATTTCAAAACAACATTAAATATAGAAATTAACAATACCCATAACTAATTCATGTATTCAATTACATAGTCACACCCCTAAGAAAATAGGGTTTATCCTAACATCGAAAAAACAAGAAATCGTTACCAAAAAGATGTTCCATTCGAAAGACGAAATCTCCAATGCTTAATGCCGAAATTAGGACTTGAACCTTCAATCCTCAATGACCTAGGCTCAAAAACCTCTCCAAGAGTATTCAATAATGTCAAAGTATGTAAGAATCTCTAAAAACTGTGTCAGGGTGTTTTTTCTCTCTTCAAACATCAATTTATACATTTCTAAAATTTTCCCAAAATTTGATAACGCGGGCTCACTCGGTGAAGATAGTCGGGATTGCCGAACACCTTCGCAATCCACCGACAAGCATTTCTTCTTGCCTTTTTTCTTGACTTTTGCACCCAATTGTTCTGTACATTTAGGCGAGCTGGGTGGAGCTTGCCAATCCATTCGGTGCATCGCCGAATTGCCTTTTCATTCGCTGAGTTGGCTTCGTTCATGAGCCAATTAGCTAGACTTTTTGGCGAGCTGGATTTTCACTCAGCGAGTCGTTAATTGGCTTTTGCGAGCTCTAGCTATCCATTTCTTCAGCTTTTCCAACTTTTTCGCTCCTTTTCGCATCGTAATGTCATTGCCTTGTTCTTAAACCTTCATTGCTGCAAATAAACACTTTAACATTAGTTTAGGACACTAATTCATTGAATAAAAAGATCTAAATGAGTCAAACTCCTGACTCATCAACCACAAAAGTGAGACTCGCTTAAGTGAACTAGTTCGCAAAAGCGTACCCAGGGTCGCTTTAGCGACAACTGCCTAATTGTCCTCGATTAAGAAGAGCCTTGCTCGCATAAGTGACATTCGCTTTAGTGAACCCAGGGGTGCAAAAGCAGTTGCACAAGAACTCAAGCACCATAAATTTTTAGCAAAGTTCCCCCCAGCTTTGCTTGGGGGCTCGAGATTAGTTTAGAAACCCATACACGCAAACGATATATGTCAACCACTCAAATTCAACATTGAAAACTCAATGGAGCAATCAAAACTTCCATACGAGGTCATCTTGATAGAATATGGGTCCCACACCTAACCCCATTTTAAGCAAAAATACACGAGGGGGATCAGAATCAACCCAAAAGCCTCGAGAACCAAATGAAGGGTTAATCTAGACCAAAGTCAACATTTCAGAGCTAACCACGCTGAAAGAATTCTCATCTGAGCTCATTTACATAGAAGGTTGACTAAAGTCAAACATAGACCTTAACTTGAAAGTTAAAATGAGTAATTGCATAAACCCACACTAACAGCCTTGAGAGTAATTCCAACCATGCTAATATCCTAAAATGACCCTTCTAGAGCTACTAAAATCATCATAATTTGATTATAAGGTCATCTTCTTGAACTTTTGATCAAAACTGACCGTTCAAGGTTTACAAACTATAAAATACTAACACTCTCACAAAACCACACATACGACCAGGTGACCGAACTGTCAGTCCGAGCAAGTCATTAATAACTTAGGGTCACTATAGAAAGGTTCTAAATGACGAACAAGTAGCATAAATAGAGAAATAACCTAGAGGTCATTACATCGGTCCACTTTGGGGACTTAAACTTATTTATAGTAGCTCTCAACATGTAACTACTAGATTAATGGTTTGATCTTTCACATATATATAACATGCATATAAGGTAGATGTAATCAAATAATATAAATCAAAGGAAACACATAATATAATTTAAAGGAAACAAGGAAAGATAAGAATGGAAACCAACATATATATATCTGGCAGATTGGGGGAATCAAAATAAAAATGAGAAAAAACTGATAATCAAGAATTGAAAATCCAATCAAATCTCTCTATTTTCCTCGACATTAAAAAGTAAAAGTTAAGTCATATATATATATATATATATATCATAGATTATTATAAGTGGAAGATCTTAACTTCAAAGTTGGATTACGATTTTACCCCTTCACTAAATTTAAATATTATTAAAAAAACTAATTATCATGTATTATTATAAGTGGGAAGATCTTAACTTCAAAATGGGATTACGATTTTACCCCTTCACTAAATTTAAATATTATTAAAAAAACTAATTAATAAAATATTAAATAATAATTATATGGTATTAATCCATTATATTTCTAGATAGAATTAATTCACGGAATTCTAAAAATGAGTTTGGTAGATGAAGTGTTTCGTAACAACAAAAGACAGTAAATTATATCTTTTAAAAACTGAAATATCTTTAAACATTAAACAACAAAATGTCCTTTGAATTACCAGACATCTTAATATGACACACATATTTAGATTTTACTTAGAAACTTTACATATCTCAACTTTAACCAATCTAATTCTCATAGATGTTACGTATATCATCAATTTTAAATGACTTTATAATTTCTGACGTATAATGATACATACCAAAAAGTTGTTTTCAAAATCACTTTATATTAATGCATACACTTTTTATTCCGATGTATAA
This sequence comes from Solanum verrucosum, assembly GCF_900185275.1. Lineage (NCBI taxonomy): Eukaryota > Viridiplantae > Streptophyta > Magnoliopsida > Solanales > Solanaceae > Solanum > Solanum verrucosum. Next base: position 169,990 of record NW_026020364.1, read on the forward strand.
TTGTTGATAGATGATAATTAGTGGATGTAATTATATTGCTCATCACACTCATTTTATGTTAATGCATACACTTAGTTATTCTAATGTATAATTGTTGATGGATGATTGTTGATGGATGTTATTGCTCATCACATATGCAACGAAAAACAGGTAAATCTATTTATGCTTTTGTTAATTATTGAGGAAGTTCTTCCATTCGTTTAAACTGAAACTGTTTCTCTCTTTAATTTTTGTTATTTAAAGTTTTAGAATTCATTAGCTATTTTATTGTTTTTAGTCTACTCTATTTCATCTTATTTTTGAATATTTGTGGGATGAACATAATGTACATCTGAAGTTGTATAATTTATTGTAATGCTATAAAAATGTAATGGATATTGATAATTTTTTATATATTCTCTTCAAACATTATATGACATCTTCACAACTAATAACTCATGTGAAATCTACATATCAAAATGATACAATTTCTTAAAACTATTTGATATGATTGTCAGATTGTCCATTTGATGTTAAGCTTTAATCTGGTGTTACACTCCTTCTCTTTTGATTGCTTAATTTTATGAATAACTATTTATACATATTGTAATTGTATTTAAATCCTTTACAATATTTATACTAAGTAGCGTGAAATACACACATATATTCTATTATGAAATTCAATTTTTTTAATTATATAGAAATCTTGTATTAATTACAAGGGACAAACGTGCAACACATGTTCCCAAGAACTAGCATACATATATATATATATATATATATATATATATATATATATATTGAGAGAGGGAGAGAGAACAGGAAACAATGATATTTACAATAAGAATTTATACCAAAAAGAAGAATAGCTATACTCCATAATAATCAAGTCCAAAATTTAGATACCAATGATCTCCACCTTTTAAGATACGTGATTTTAATTTCTCATCTACTATAGATACCAATGATCTCCACCTTTTACGATACGTGATTTGAATTTCTCACCTACTCTTCTTCTTCCTATCCTAAAAGACAATAAATTTTATTTGTGAGCTATGAAAATTATTTTACCATCAGGTAAACTACTACAAAAGCAACCTAGGAAATACATCGACAACTAGAACAAAATTCCTTAGAAAATACGATTTTTTTCTTCACCCATTCTTTGGGTTCAAAGCTTTGAAAAACCTCAAATTTATCTCTTCCACATACCATCTTGAATGATCAATGACTACTAATTTTCATTTCACTTCTATCCAGTTATAAATGTTTCTTTGCGAAACAACTATTAAGTCATTCCACAATGAGATAAACTATTTTTAAAAAAATCATCCTTACAGTAAATGCACTATGAATCTTTTATCATGAGTATCTACAAAAATGGATAGCTCCTTAGATGCAAAGTCCTTCATCTAGTATTAGATATAACAAATATGGTGCTCTTTTAATCTCTCTCGATGATTAACTTGAGCCAAGAGCTAAAAACTAATGTCTCGTTGGTGAATTCATCTTTAGCAGAATACTACTAATTAAAATTTTATACTTCTTTTCATACGGTTAAAATTCAAATGAATAGTAATAATGGGTACATTCATCATCAATGGAATTTAGGGTAGGATGATATCTTACTATTCTTGTAGTAGGAAAATAAATACCAGGGGGTGTTTGTTTGTACTCCATAAGCAAAAAAAGCCTTTAACATAATGAAATCTAGGATATTTATTTCCATCTCACTCCTAAATAAGAACAATAACATTTTATATTCAACATTGTGATCTATGGAGTTAGAAACTTCTTCATCCATCTCTCATAGATATCCATCATAGCCTCTCTATAACACATCTCGAAAGGATAAATTCCTCACATGTTCAGGAGACGAAAGTTTTCTTATATCATAGAGCAGAAGGTGGAATATAAAAAATGATGTTCTTAGTATTTGGTAGTAAGATGACATTAAATATCTAAACTTCATTATCTTAATGGTTTGTTTTGCTTATGATGTACAGAGGGAATCCACATGCTAATTATTATCTTAGTTCATGAATGGTAAAATATGACTCTTCCCCAAATTCGATTGATGAATAATGTAATTGTTATTACTATTCATTTTGTTTTGAACCGAATGAAAAGAAGTTGACAATTATTAATAGTATTCTGCTAAATATATACTCACCCACAAGATAGTGGGTTTTAACACTTGGCTCAAGGGAATCATGGAGAGATTAAAAGTGTACTCTGATACTTATTTCGGATACATGCTGTAGTAGATTGCATCGAAGGAGAAATATATTTTATATGTACTCACGAAAAAAGATTCATAATGGCATACAATATTATGATGTAGAATTTTAGAATTATCTGATTGTGGAATGATGTAAAAGATGTTCTATTAAGAAACTTTTAAAACTTTATTGAATTGAATGAAAATAAGTAGTCAATGATCGTTCATTATGGGATAGCCAAGAGATAAAAAATTAACGTATTGTGGGTGAGTTCATATTTAGCGGAATACTAATCATCAAACTTTTATATTTATTTTCATCCGGTTAAAAGTCAAATTGACTAGTAATACGGGATAAATTCATCATTAATGAAATTTAGGGAAGGATAATGTTTTACTATTCTTGTAGTGGGAAAATAAATACAGGGGGTGTTCGTTTGTACTTCATAAACAAAATAAATCTTTAACATAATAGAATCTATGATATTTAATGGCATCTTACTCTTCAATATAAAAGAAACAACTTTTTTATGTTCCAACTTTTGATATATGGTTGATGAATAACGTTTCAAGCACACCTCATCCAATTCTAGGTGTAAACGATCGCTAAGCAATATAAAACCCAATAAATGAGTTGGGATCGAATTCCACAGGGAGTGGTACACGTTCAAATTCAATTAAGAAGTACGAATGTGATCTAACTAGATATAGGAATAGAAATTATCGAAAAAGACCTGAAACAAATCAAAAAGGGTGACATGAATGTCAAATGGGGTTTTTTTTAGTTTGCAATTATCAACTACAACACAATCACAAACAATTTGAAATAACAAAAGGAAGAGGAATTCTCGGGATGTGATTGATTATAGGAAAATTTTGATATATGGGTAATTGAAACTACTATTGAATAGCTAAAAATCAGTGGGTAGGCGAGACTATAAGGGAGATATCTTTCTCTCGAACAACTATCCCGAATCAGGTGATTTCTTTCGAACATCAACAAGCATAGCAATGAAGAACAACCCACACCTTAATTCATCCACTCTCTCGATCTAGATGGATAGGATTCAGTCTCTCGAGCTTAACATAGCTCAACCCAATACCTACAAATCATTAAGCAATAATCTTAGTTCTAAAATCTCTTTCTCGAGCAAGCTAAGAACACAAGGTTAGAACTGCATTTGCAACTACAATTCATAAATTAAACCACAACTAATGATTAAACCCACTTCAATATAGCATTTAAACTAGTAATTAACAATACCCATAAACTAATTCAACCCATAATCACATGATCACACCCTAAGATTTGGGGTTTTAGCGAAACATCATAAAAGAGTGAAAACGGTTACCAAATCGATTAGCCATCAACTGGGTATGAGTATTAAGCCTTTACAATGCTTCAATTTGCAGAAAATTTGAAACCCACTTGCAAAATCTCGAAATTGAGTCTCAAAAAGCCTTCAAGTCTACTAAGAAACTATCAAAAACTCAAGAGAAAATTGTTCTAGACTAATTCAGCATATTAAATTAACTGTTCAAAATCTAATTTATAGTCGCCAAAAATAAGCCACAATTGGCCATTAGGCGAAGTAAGTCAGGATCGCCGAGTGGTTCGAAGAACCACCCTTTGGTCTCTTCTATCGCCTTTTTGCCTTGACTCTCAGCATCCTCAAGTCCTGTAACTTTGGGCGATCACTCTTTGCATCGCGGAACTGCTCAGTGATTCGCCGACTGCCCCTTTTCTATCGCCGACTTGGTTTCTTCCCTCAGGGCTGACACACTGGAACTTAGGCAGTCAGCCACTTGGTAATTCGCCAAGTGCTCTTGGCGATCATCAGGCTTGCCATTCTTCACTTTTTTAGTTTGTTTTGTTCGTTTTTGCCTGTTAGTGTCCTTGCTTTGCTCCTCAATCCATATGGCTTTAACATCATTTATGGCAAAAATTAAGCATTTGAGGACACTAAATCTATATAAACAAATCCCCGAATGAGTCCAAATCTCGTACTCAACAACACCCCCAACTTAAACTTTTGTTAGTCCTCAAGTAAAACTCAAGATCAGCAGTTCAAAAAGGATGTCTCAAATAGTGTTGCATAAGACTCAACTTGAATGCACACAACAAGGTTCAACTTACTCATGCAATAATCAATTGTACACTCAAAGATTCAAATTATGACTCATCATTATCAAAGATGCTCAAGTTCACAATACTTGCTTCAAATGCAAGTTCAAGCTCAACACAGGTACTCAAATGCCCTCACAACAAAGATTATTCCATATTCACACAAAATTCTTTAACAATTTAGAGTTGCAGAATCACATACAACTCTCACACTCACAAAGATGAACACATGCATGACTTCACCCATAGGTTTACCCTTATTTTCCAATCAACATTCGTTTCAGTTCACTCAAGATCACAAAGGTTTTTTCAAAGCTTGTAATTGGGCTGAGTGTAAAGGTATGGTCATTTAGGCTTAGTGGCCTCTACCTTCATGAAGTATGGTCTGAACATCACTTTCCTCTTTTTTTTTAACATTTCACTCATGGTCATAATCCACCCCATTATTCAACTTCATATGAATTATCGGATACCCTATTTCTTTTGTAACTTCCACTACTTTATTTTGCAACTTTTTCATTCTTTTTCTTTGCTTTCTTCTTTTCTCTTTTTCTCTATTTTTTTACATGGAAGGGTTCCATCTTTTTCAAAACCATTACTCAAGGGGGCCTTTTTCACACTTCTTGATTTTCCTTCTCTTTTCACCACACCCCAACTTAGGCTTTTGGCCTAAGTTGGCTATTCAACAAACCACACTTCATGAAAGTTATGGGTAAATGGATAAAGAGGGATCACAATTGTTCAAGTTTCTTCCAAGAACAGGATAACCCTCAAGAGGGTTCAAGCAAGGTTCACACATCTCACAAGGTTGGCCACAAAAGAGATATATTGTCAAATTGTTTCACTCTTCAATATTGTTGCCTAAGATCATTTCAAGTGCTTGTATCACTTAGTCAACCGCACCAACGGGGCAAATTCTAGGTGTCATCACACACATTTTTCAAAGTAATCTCATCACACAAGGCATTGACACCAATATCAAACAAGACTCCACACTTTCTAGCTAGTGTGTAATGCTCATCACAAGAGACTCACTCAATAACCAGCTAGTCACAACGAGATACTAAAAGTTCACACATTGTCTATGCAACTTCATTGGCCTCATCGTAGCCGCTCATTCATTTCGTTCAATTAAGAGTACTATTCAAGTCATCGGTATTGATCACAACTGATACTCAAATTTGCACAAGAACAACCACAATCTCACACAATAGAGGTGACAATTTATTTTTAAAAAATAGGTTCAAAACCATTTCCATTCAAAACAAGGGGCCACAAGCTCAAGCATCCACAAGATTAAGATCAAAATACATATCGATGCTTTTCGTTCAATTGGTCCAATCACATCCATTCCCCATGCTACAAAAGGTGAAGAGGCGAACAATGCATACAACTCTGAGGGAGGAGAATGTATCAAATCACTATGTATTGGGCATTCATGACACTTACAAATAAATTGTATGGAATCTTACTCCATGGTAAAACAATAATAACCTACTTGAAGAATTTTCTTTGCTAGGACATACCCATTCATGCGCGGTCCACAAACTTCAGAGTGTATTTCAATCATGACCGTTGAAGCCTCTCTACAATTTACATAGCTTAGAAGACCAAATCAGGGGTTTTATTATAAATAATTCCCCCACTTAAGAAAAACCCGCTAGCTAGTGATCGAATAGTTCTTTTTTTTACTATTTGCATTTGTCGGACACTTTCCTGACTTAAGGTATGCTTTAATATCATGGAATCAATGTTTAACTTTCACTCCTTGAGGCTACACCCATGGCATAACACGAGACCTAGGATAACGAGTGACCCCAAGCTAACTCTGTGCCTGGCAAATATCAAACATACTGAGAATAACTGAATAAAACATATACTATGTGGAAGCTAAAACAATGGATAACTGAAATTGGGGAGTACCCAACTAGTCTGGATGTATAAAACATACTAAGAGTTTAATAACAACTGAAAGATGAACTTAACAATTCAAGTTGATTCTACTACTATGTCTGAAATGCCTCTAACTGAGTTGAGTTGCTGGGACATGCCCCCCAGCTAACATTAACAAAACTGAAAACTGAATAAAAAAGACTAAAATGAAAAGCATGTCTATTGGCCTCAAAATATGAGGACTCACCACTGAAGTTGCTGAATGCGGACTGAGAATTGATCTAAGCGTGATCTGGATGTTGAGTACCTGAACCTACATCATGAAAGGATGTAGCGTAGAGTATGCATCAGTACTTGGAATGTACTGAGCATGGAGGATATAGATACTAAGTTGAACAAATATATATAAGCCGAGCAAAGAATAACTGAGCAATGACATAAACTAAGCAAGAATGTAAATACTGAAACATAAATGAAAAGCTAAGTTGAATGTAATGACCAAGTACTAATCATGAGAATAACATGCTGAACTGAATGCTGAAGTATATATTGAAAACCTGGTCAAATGCAGTAAGAGTCTGACTGTTGGAGCTACTATTAACCGACATAAAACCACCTGAGCTAAATGTGGAGTCCGATGTATACGCCCCATCCATAGGACCCAATATACCTTGCTAGGGATATACATACATGATTGGCGTGATCACTAAATCTGATGCCCAATAGAGGGGTCTTATAATCGTATGAGGGACGTAGTTCTGGGACTCTGAGGGTAAGTTGAACCACAGTCCACTTGGTGCTAAGTCTACTCTAGATTGAATATGTATATGATAGAAATGCAACTGAAATACTGAATAGCTCAAAATACTAACATGTTAGCTGGGAATACAACATTTATATATTGATAATATGACTTTCGAAATTTAAAGCATGATTATCTGTTTAACTGACCTAGCAAATGTAATTCATGAAGTAGGAGAATCTACACAAACTAGGGTTCTGAGTTTCATACAAGGAATTAAGCAAAGTTTCTAAGAAAAAAGCTATTTCGATTTAGGATACTACAAAAACTAAATCATTGTAAATATTCAAGATTTTGAAACCCTATGTCTAAAAAAGATATGGAGAATCAAGGAACTGACTAAATTCTAGGGACCTAGTGGATCAAAGGAACCCACTAGTAAAATCCCACATACCTGGTAACGAAATCTACGGAGAAATCCTTTGCTTTCACGGCTGAAACTTAAAGAACAATGCTGCTTGTTCTTGAAGGAAATTGGCGCCTCTTTCCTTTTTTTTTCGTTCTAATTTTGATGATTTTTGGAGAATGAGGGTTTTGGGTATGTCTGACTAAGTTATTAGGCTTAAATAGAGTAAAACGATGTAATTTAGGCATCAAATGACATAGTTTAAGTACCAAATGCAGAGGGGAAAGGACCAAAATGACCCTGACTTAAATCTGACGAATACCACCTACTATAGGACAGACGAACCGTCATTTGACCTACCAACCATTGGTAGGGGTCGTCACTCAAGCTCTGCCCGACAAGGATTCACTAAAACAAACATAAATTTTTAATCCGAGATGGGATTTTAGCAAACTTGGTGGCATTGATAGAGGATTCAATTATCTTTCATTTGATTGTCATGGGCCACCTAATTCATTTTGTTCTAAAAGATATGAATGTTTGAAGTTGACCCAATAGGAATTTTTCTCTAATTGGTTGCTGACCCTCACCTACGATCCGTAGGTCCAACCACAGACCATCCTGGTTGACCGTGGGTGGGGTCATAGACCATAAACATTTGGCGCTCAACGACGGAGCCCGCCTACAGATCGTGTGTCAGACCACAGACCATCGATGGCTTCCGTGGTTCTTGCACCAGGTCCTGGAAATCTACATTTTTTCTATTTTCTCAAATTCGAGGTGTTAGAAAATCTCCCCATTGGGAACGTCCGTCCTCGAATGAAGTCTAAACAAGCTGAGTATGGAGGGAAGGAGTTGCAATCCCTACTACTAAGTACTAAAAACTAATATCTAACTAATCAGAGTTCCATGAACATGCGAATATGCTGAAATGCAAGAACAAGTGAAGGAACAAGAGACTAAGACTAAATTTATGCACGAGTAAACTGAGAGACTGGAGAGGAACTATTACCTGAAGCTAAAAAGGAATCAGAAGAAAGAGATGAGGGTACTTGGCCATCATGGTTGCTTCTGCTTCCCAAGTAGCTCCCTCCACTGACTAACTCCTCCGCAAAACCTTTACTGTAGCGACTCTTTTATTTCTTGACCTACGAACCTAACGGTGAAGAATTTCAACTGTAACTTCTTCATAGGTGAGACTATATTTCACAACCACAATCTATAATAGTACTATTGATGCCGGATCACCCATACATTTCTTCAACAAGGAAATGTGAAAGATTGGATGAACCACTACTAGTTCTGCTGGCAACTCTAACTCATAAGACACTTTGCCAAGCCTTTTTAGGATTCTGTACCGACCTACGTATCTAGTACTGAGCTTCCCTTTCTTGTAAAATCTCATCACCCCTTCATAGGTGACACCTTAAAAAAAAACCAATCATCAATTTCATACTCTAAGTCCCTTCTCCTCACATCTGCATAGGACTTCTAACGACTCTGGGCTATCTTTAATCTATCTCTGATGAGTTGAACTTTCTCCATAGCCTCATGAACCGAATCTGGCCCAATCAAGGGTACTTCACCTACTTCAAACCAACCAATCGGGGACCTGTATCTACGCCCATATAGTTCCTCATACGGGGCCATCTGAGTACTAGAATGAAAGCTATTATTATAGGATACTCTATGAGAAGTAGGTGATCATCCCAATTGCCCTTGAAATTTATAATGCAAGCTCTTAACGTGTCCTCTAAGGTCTGAATGGTATGTTCTGCCTGACCATCCGTCTGTGGATAAAATGCTATACTGAGATTTACCTGAGTACCAAGGCCTTTCTAAAATGATTTCTAGAAATGAGAGGTAAACTAAGGACCTCTATCTGAGATGATAGACAAGGGAAGCAACCTGACTATGTCATTGATGTAGAGTTTGGCGTAGTCCTCCACTGAATCTATAGTCTTGACAGCTAGGAAGTGAGCGGACTTAGTGACTCTGTCTACTATCACTCAAATGGAGTCATGCTATTTGCGAGTATAGGGTAAGCCTATAATGAAGTCCATATTTATCACTCCCAATTTCCATGTAGGAATGTTAATCTCCTGAGTCATACCTCATGGTTTCTAATGTTCTACCTTAACACATTTAGCCACAAACTCTGCTATGTCCCTCTTCATGCCGTTCCACCAAAAGATTTCCCATAGATCACAGTATATCTTAGTGTCACATGGATGAATGGAATACCTAGAGTTATGAGCTTCTATAAGGATCTACTGCCTCAACTCACCCACATTAGGAACACATAAGCGACCTTGGTATCGAAGCACACTATCTCCCCCGGGAGAAAACCTCAACATTTTGCTAATGAACTGCACCTTTCAAATGAAGTAATATCGGACCACTATCTTGTTTTTCCTTAACCTCCGCTACGAACAAAGATTCTGGTCCATTTTGAACTATCAGCCCACCATCTGATGTGTTCGTAAGGAAAACTTCTAAGTGAGCAAGCCAGTGAACATCGTTGGCTAGCTCTTTCCTTTCTTCCTCAACATGTGCTACACTACCCATAGACAACCTGCTGAGAGCATCAACCACTACATTGGCCTTACCCGAGTGGTAAAGCACATTCATTTCATAGTCTTTGATGAATTCAAGACATCTCCTCTGATGAAGATTCAACTCTTTCTGGGTGAACACATACTGGAGGCTCTTATGATCTGTGAATACAGCAACATGGACACCATACAGGTAGTGACTCCAAATCTTTAGGGCAAATACTACAGCTACAAGCTGGAGGTCATGAGTCGGGTAATTCTTCTCATGGAAATTAAGCTGTCTAGAAGCATTAGCTATGACCTTACTTCTCTGCATCAACACACAACCCAGGCTGACTCGGGATGCATCACAATAAATTACATAATCATCTGAACCACCTGGTAGAGTCAAGATCGGAGTTGTAGTCAACCTAGTCTTCAGTTCTGAGAAGCTTTTCTCACTCTCATCTAACCATTGAAATTTGACCTTCTTCTGAGTCAACTTGGCCAATGGGGAAGCTATGAATGAAAATCCTTCAACAAATCTCCTATAATAACCAGCCAAATCCAAGAAACTTCTAATATCTATTAGAGAGGTGGGTCTTGGCGAGTGTCTCACTGCCTTAATTTTCTAAGAATCTACTTGGATCCCTTTGCTAGATACCACATGACCGAGGAAAGTGACCGACTGTAACCAGAATTCACATTTGTTAAACTTAGCGAATAACTGACAATCTTTGAGAGTTTGCTGAACAACTCTCAAATGAGTCGCATACTCCTCCTTACTCTGAGAATAAATTAGTATATCATTAATAAAGACGATAACGAACAAGTCGAATACTATTTGAATACCTTGTTCATTAAGTCCATGAAAGTTGCAGGAGTATTTGTTAGTCCAAAAGACATAACTACAAATTCATAATGACCATATCAAGTCCTGAAAGTTGTCTTTGGAATTTCACTATCTCTAACTCTAAGCTGATGATAGTCGGATTTGAGGTCTATCATAGAAAAGCAACTAGCACCCTGAAGTTGGTCGAATGAGTCATTAATCCTGGGGATGGGATACTTGTTCTTGATGGTGACTTTTTTCAATTGACGGTAGTCGATGCACATTGTGAGAGAACCATCTTTCTTTTTCACGAACAACACTGGAGCACCTGATGGAGAGATACTAGGTCTTATGAAACCCTTATCTAGAAGGTCTTTCAATTTTTCTTTCAATTCCTTTAGCTCAGATGGAGCCATTTTGTAAAGAGGAATCGAAATGGGTTGGGTATTTGAAAGGAGATCTATTCCAAAGTCGATTTCCCTTTCGGGGGGAACTCCGGGAAGATCTTCTGGAAACACTTCTAGAAACTCATTTACTACTGGGAATAACTCAAGAGTTGGGGTTTCAGTGTTTGAATCCTTAACCCGAACAGGATGATAGATATACCCTTTGGAAATCATTTTTCTGGCCTTAAGGTAAGAGATAAATCAACCCATAGGCATTGAGCTACTACCTTTCCACTATAAGACTAGCTCATTCGAAACTGAAACTAAACGATTCTAGTTCTACAATCGACTGAGGCATAAAAGAAATGTAACAAATCCATGCCTAGAATGATATCAAAATCTACCATTTTAACTCTACAAGATCTACTAAGGTGACTTTATGAAAGACTATGATAGGGCACTTTTTGTATACCCATCTAGGAATAACTGGGTCACCAACCGAAGTAGAGACTAAGAATGGTTCTGAAAGGGTTTCTGGACATGCATTAATACCACAAGATTCCTTTCATTATCGGTACCAAGTGTAGGTCACTCCTTTCCACTAATAGGTGGCCAAATCTGCATTCTCGACTTAAGTGATGGCCATAATATTTGTTACCTTTTAAATGTCATCGAGAAAATCTTGTGGATCTAATCTTGCTTTAGACCCATGATACTCTATAGGGTTTATCCAATTAAAGTCTTGGATTCTTGTTGTAGTAGTGTTAGTATGTGGCAGATCTGGGACCATAACCTACTGATTTACCTAGGTAGTCATGGCCTGAGAAAGTACTTGGTAAGCAGCCCTGAACTCGGTATGCATGATTCGCTCCTTCAATTGGTCTGCTGGAGCTGCTTGCTGATTCCTTGCGTTAACTCTTCTGAGAGACATTTTCCAAAATGCGAAAAGCAGGAGTTAGAAGGAGATTGAATAAAGTTCATACTCACGCATGATAAAAATAGCAAAGAAAGTGATTTTTTTCGTAAAGCACTTCTTAGCCTCCCTCTAATAGATGTGGTGCACTTGACAACCATGAAAGATAATCTACTTGTGCGACTTTCAGACATTCTAGGACTCTTGAACCTAATGCTCTGATACCATGTTTGTCATGCCTCGAGGTTACCTCATTTGCGTAACGTGGGACCTAGGATCACAAGTAACCCCAACCTAACCCTGTGTCTGGCATATATCAAGCATACTGAGAATAACTGAATAAAACATGTACTATGCAGAAGCTAAAACAATGGATAACTGAAAGTGGGGAATGCCCAACTATTCTAAATGTATAAAACATACTAAGAGTTTAATAACAACTGAAAGATGAACTTAACAATTCAAGTTGATTCTACTACTATGTCTTAAAAGCCTCTAACTGAGTTTAGTTTCTTGGAATTGCCCCCTAGCTAACTCTAACAAAATTGAAAATGGAATAAAAAGATTATAATGAAAAACATGTCTATTGTCCTCAGAATATGAGGACTCACCATTAAAGCTATTGAATGAGGACCGAGAATCGATCTAAGCGTGATCTGGATGCTGAGTACCTAAACCTACATCATGAAAAGATAAAGCGTAAAGTATGCGTTAGTACTTGGAATGTACTGAGCATGCATGATATAGATACTAAGCTGACAAAACGTAGCTGAGTAATGACAAAAACTGAGCAAGAATGTAAGTAGTAAAACTTAACTAAAAACTTAAGCTGAATGCAATGACCAAGTACTAATAATGAGAATAACATGCTAAACTGAATGATGAAGTATATACTGAAAACCTGGTCAAATGTACTGAGAGGCTGACAGTGGAGCTACTATTAACCGACATAAAACCACGTGAGCTAAGTGTGGAATCCGATGTATACGCCCCATCGAGAGGACCCAATATACCTTGCCAGGGGTATAAAGGCATGACTGGCATGATCACTGAATCTGATGCCCAATAGAGGGGACTTATAATCCTACGGGGGCACATAGTTCTGGGACTATGAGGGTACATTGAACCCTAGTCCTCTCGGTGCTAAGTCTACTTCCAACTAAATATGTATATGACACAAATGCAACTGGAATATTGAATAGCTCAAAATACTGACATGCTAATTGAGAATGCAACATTTATATACTGATAATGTGACATTCGAAATCTGATCCATGATTTTCTGTTTAACTGACCTAGCAAGTGTAATTCATGAACTAGGAGAATCTACATAAACTAGGGTTTAGAGTTTCATACAAGGAATTAAGCAAACTTTCCAAGAAACAAGCTATTTCAATTTAGGATGCAACAATAGCTAAATCACAGTAAATATCCAAGGTTTTTGAAACCCTAGGTCTAAACAAGATACGGAGAATCAACGAACTGACTAGATTCTAGGGACCTAGTGGATGAAAGGAACCCACTAGTGAAATCCCACACACGTGGTGACAAAATCTACGGAAAAATCCTTTGATTTCAGGGCGGAAACTTGAAGAACACTACTGCTTGTTCTTGAATGAAACTGGCGCCTCTTTGTCTTTTTTATTCGTTATAATTTGGATAATTTTTGGAGAATGAGGGTTCTAGGTATGTTTGACTAAGTTATTAGGCTTAAACTGAGTAAAACGACGTAGTTTAGGCATCAAACGACATAGTTTAAGTGCCAAACGCATAGGGGAAATGATCGAAATGAACTTGACTTAAATCTGACAAGTGCCACCTACTACAGGACTAACGGGCCATCATTTGACCTAACAACCGTAGGTAGGGTTCGTCGATAAAGCTTTGCTCGATAGAGCTTCACTAAAACAAGCATAACTTTTTACTTCGAAATGGGATTTTAGCAAACTCAGTGGTGTTGGAAAGACGATTCAATTATCTTTCATTTTGTAGGTCATGAGCCACCTAATTCATTTTGTGCTAAAAGATATGGCAGTTTGAAGTTGACCCAACAACAATTTTCCTCTAATTAGCTGCTGACCCTCACCTACGGTCAGACCTATGGTCCGTTGGTCCAACCATGGACCGTCTTGGTCGAACGTGGGTGGGGTCAGAGACCATAAACATTTGGTGCACAATGATAGACCCCACCTACGGACCGTGTGTCTGACCACGGACCGTCGATGGCTTCCATGGTTCTTGCACGAGGTCCTAGAAAGCTGCATTTTTCTATTTTCTCAAATACGAGGTGTTACATTACTGTCAAATTCCTCCTCAACCATGTTGTAGTAAGCACACTGATCATGAATCTGTATGTATGAAGGATCAATATGAGCTTCATAAGGACGTTATAGCAACAAATATAAAGTGTCCAATGCATAATCACTATCATTATAAACTCTATGAATGTGTCTAAACTTTATTGACACAAACCGCCAACAAAGATCTTATAACAAATGTTGATATGGTATGAGCTTTAGGTCACAAGTTTCTCTTTCTCCTTGAATTTGATGAACTAGCAAGTTTGAGTCTCCTAACACTGACAATTCTTGGATGCCTATTTCAGTAGCTAATCTCAAACCCAATATGCAAGCTTCATGCTCTGACATATTGTTGGTACAATAGAATCTAAGTTGGGTTGTTATACGGTAACATTCCTCTAATTCAGACATAAAAACAACTCCTATCCCAACTGATTCATTGTGAGAGACTCTGTAAAAGAACAAAGCACATCCTTGATTGTTATTGAGAATAACGTCATCAACTTATGATATTTCTTCGCAAGGAGAGTAGGTCTTAATTAGTTCATATTTTTCATCAACGGGGTTCTCTACCAAATGATTTTTCAATCAATGCTTAGGCTTTCATTGTTGTTTGTGTCACATAGATAGTGTCAAACTCTGCAAGTAATATTTTCCATTTCGCAAGCCTACCCATGGGCATGGGCTTTTGAAAAATGTATTTTAAGGGATCCATGCAACAAATGAGGTAAGAAGTGTAAGACGGAAGGTAATGCTTCAACTTTTGCGCGAATCAAGTCAGGGCACAACACGTTCTTTCAAGAAGAGTCTACTTAGACTCAGAAGCGGTAAATTTCTTTTTGAGGTAATAAAAGGTCTTTTCTTTCTTACTAGTGACATCATACTGACCCAATACGCAGCCAAAAGGATTATTCAACACTAAAATATACAATATCAATAGTTTTCCCGGCTTAGGAGGAACCAACATAGAGAGATTCAACAAGTACCTTTTGATTCTATCAAAAGCCTCTCAACATTATCCGATCCATTTGACCATAACATTCTTCTTTAATATCTTAAAAAATGGCTTCGCAAGTTGTTGTGAGTTGAGCAATGAATCTACTGATGTAGTTTTGCCTTCCTAGAAGGCTTATCACCTCATTCTTGTTCTTTCACGGTGGCAATTCCTTAATGGATTTTATCTTTGAAGGATCTAACGCAATACCTCGTCGGCTAATTATAACCCCCAAAAGCTTTCCTGACGATACTCCAAATACACATTTTGTAGGATTAAGCTTGAGATTATACATGCGGAGCCTTTCGAAGAATTTCCTTCAGTGTTTCACATGATCTGACAATTTTTTATTTAATGAACACGCATCCATATAAACTTCTATTTCTTTATGCATCATATCATGGAACATGATTTTTATTGCTCTCATATAAGTTGTTCCCACATTTTTTAGCCCAATTGGCATGACTCAATAACATTAGGTACCCCATGATGTGATAGAGATCTTTTTTCTGCATCTTCTTCATCCATAATAATCTAATGGTACCCCACTTGTGATCCAAAAAAGATGCAATTTCATGCTTGGAATAATTGTAAAACAAAATGTGGATGTTGGGCAATGGAAAGTCATCTTTTGGACTTTCTATATTCAAATCATGATAATCAACACACACTTGAACCTTGTTGTCTTTCTTTGGGATAGGCACGATAATGGCTAACCAAGAAGGATATTGAGCGACTAGAATGACTTTGTCTTCAAGTTGCTTTGTGATTATGTCTTAAATTATTACACTAATGTCAGTTTTAAGATTTCTCAACTATTTTTTAACCAACAGAAACGTAGGGTCAGTCGGCAACTTGTGAACCACCATGTCAGTGCTTAACCTAGGCATAACATCATAAGACGACATAAAAACATCCTTTTAATCAAACAGAGCCTACATTATATCTTTCTTTTGTTGTCAAGCATGTACACTTATCTTAGTGTAACACCCCACTATTTGAAAGAGCTAGAATTAGAATGAACCATTTTTGGAAGGAATAAAAATCTTGGAATTTGGCAAGTATGTTAAGTATGAATTTTGGGTCAACCTCAAACGACCATAACTCCTGGTAAAGGATGAGCTTGGTGGGCTACAAGATATCACATGAAAGGTCTTTGAATTATCTTTCTAACACCACCGAGTTTGCTAAATTTTGAGTTTGTATGGGGGAGATATGCTTGATTGAAGTCAGTTTGTCTGAATAAGGAAAATCAACCAAATTTTAGAGGGGTATTTTGGTCTTTTCATTACCCAATTAAATTATTTGGTTTTTAGTAAGCTATTTGGGGTCTAAACTAAGTTAGTTCAGTTTACGCAATTATGAATTTCGCTGAGGCTTTGAGAGAGGAGAAAAAAGGAGAAGAGTCAAGGCGTTCTTGGAGATTTCTTGCGGAATCAAAGTCGTTTCACGAAGGTTTGATCCCTAAAAGAGTATATGAGACTTCCATAGTGTTGGGTTCGTTCACCTAAGTGCCAATCATGTTTAGTTCAACGGAATTCATTCTTGAAAGTTGAAAGTTGGATGATCTTGAATTGTGTTCTTGAAATTGGCTTTCGTTCTTAAGATTTGATGGGATTGTTGAGTTCTTGATGGAATCGTGGTGATATTAGATTCTTTTAGGAGTAGATTCTTGTGTATATGTACTGGGTATCTGAATCTAAAGAGGAATTGATAAAAATAATTAAATTTCAAAGAATTGGGGTTAGAAAATGAAGAAGAAAAAAGTCAGGTAGAAACTGGGTACCAGATTTGCGACGCGGACCTGTTCCTTAGAAGTGGAACTTTTCTCTCCGCGCCACGGAGAGATTACGGACCCCTCTGCCTCAAAATTTATTTCGTGACCAAATATTAACATCCATCTCCGCGTCGCGGACTTGATTCCAGACAATGATATCTTGATCGTTTCGCATGTTTAAATATCTAAAAACACTCATAAACATCACGAGATCTTTCTTATCACAAATCAAAACCTTGAATTCATAAATCAAATTCAAGGTAGAGTTGAGAGTTAAGTCTTGAGGGTTCTTCGAGTCATTTTAATAAGTCTTTTAAAAATCTTTTAAACTTGTTTTAAGACTAAAACATTGATATTAAGAAAGAGTAGAGTCGAGTTCATTTTCTTTAAAATGTTATATGGGGACTATGTATTCCCAAAGAGTAGATGTTTTCACATTTAAGATGAGAGGAAACACAGATTTCAGAATGAGTTTTCATGAGTAGTTTTGAGTTTAATCTCTTTTAAGAGATAGATTTTTGAGTAATAACCTCAAACCACAGAGAAAGAGTTATGTTTTTAAACATACGAGATGCGTATATTTTGGGAGTAATATTGATCACCGATATGGGGACGAGTTAATAATAACTCAAGTCTCCATAAACCATGTAGCCAACATGGGTAGAAAGGGTCATACTTTTTAGATGATTCAATAATGCTTTTAGCATAGACTAGTGGATCCACTTAGTTGAGCCGTTTTATATCCCGGCAAGTTATAAGACAGTTCTGGCAGCGTGAGCGAGGCGTTGAATCATCACATAGCTCATAGTAATGGTTGTCGGTTAGAGAATCTCCCACAGAATTATATTGCTTTATTATATATATAAATTTAGTTTTTATCATATTTATCCAACATCATTGAAGGTATAATTTTTTATTTCTTGAAGTGTGGTTAACAACCCCATTCTTAGGGTGTGATTTAGCAAATATGAGTTAATATTATTGTTGGGTCTTGCTAGTTGATGGTTTAAATATGGTTTAATGATGATTTCACCTAGTGGTTGTGGTTTAATTTAATAGGTTTGTAGTTGCAAATACAAAACCACCTATGTGTTTTTGGCTTGCTTGGGAGAGTGGTCGCGAAACCAAGACCGCTAGACTGATGGCCTAAGGAGTGGGTCGACATGAGGTTCAGCCCGAAAGGGTGAGCCCTAGTCCTATATCCTAACACTCAGCTCAAGAGAGTGAGTGGGGTAAGGCGTAGACTGGTCTTCATGCGGCAAGTGGGTGTCCGAGAGGAACCCATTTGAAACGGGGTAAGTTGCTCGAGAGAGAACTTATTTCCATTTAAAGCTTAGCCTAGTCACTATTAATCTACAGATTTTCTATCAAATGCTTATACCCAACAATCTAAATTTACTTGTATTGCGGTCACACCCCAAGAATCTCCCCTCAAAGATGTTTTTCCTTTGTATTTTACCATTTTTATTTAATTTCGTGACAAAACCCCCAGATCGATATTTGAAACTTTTGTGTCCCCCATTGATTTATAATGTTTTTATTCGCAAATCTCTTTTGCTACAACTGATTAGAACAAAATTCTAGTTGGCTGCTTATTCTCGAAATCGCTTCCTTGGGACACGACCCCAACCATCAATTGGGTTACTATATTTTTGACGATCATATACACTGAAACCGTAGTTTGTGTCATTGGTCAGGAAATGCATCAAAATGGTGCCGCTGCCGCGGAGTGGTGTCACGTGAAAATGTAGTTAACTAGAGCTTTTTGTTCTTTTTAGTGTAGTTTTTACTAATTTTACATTTAGTTTTGTTTTTCTTTGTTTATTGTTTGTGTATACAGGGCCTCTACCTAGAGCCAAAAAAGGGGTGGCCTCATGAAAATGAGGCAGACCTCACTAATGGAACTTGAGTGAGTAGTTGTTTCGTGCCACAACGTTAAATAAGGCGCTTCTTGGGAGGCAACCCAAGGTTGTAAATTTGGGATTTTACTTTTATAAATAATAGTGTGTTGATGTTGTAGATAAACCGAGGAAAGTGTGGAAAATCTCAGGTTGGCTCGCAGAAAGTCCATTTCGCGAGTCGCTAAACAGGTCGGCTAGACCGACTGGATCTGCCATTTGGCTCAATACAAGAGTTGTACAGAGCCTGTAAAACTTGGTGAACTCGAAAAGTAGCTCGGCGCATCGCCAACCTGTTTGGCAATCTTGAAGCAGACCGCCGATCTTACCCCGAGAAAATTGATGATTTTGAAAAAAGGGTGAGATAAATGACCACTCGGTGAACTGCTGAGTGGGTTGACGAGTTGACTAACATCGCCGAATGGACAAGAACTGAACGGTTATAAAGTGCCAAAAATCTCAAATTTTTTAAATTTTCCCACTCTCCCTCCTTTTAAACTTCTCAACTTCACATCAAGGTAATATTTTCTAGATTATTGCTTGCCTTTAGTATTGTAGTCTATAATTAGTGCTTGGAGTGGATTACATTGCTGCCTAGCATTTCAAAAGTATTTTAATCGGCATCTAATGTTGGTTTTTCGAACCCCGAATTTATTTTTAGCAATTTTGTACTCATTTGCATTGATTTTTTTTTGTTATTTGCATTTGAGGACAAATGTTTTTATTTGTGGTAGGGTGAGGCGCACCTTGTTTTGCTTGTTTCTGATACTTGTGTTTTGGTGTACATTTGAGTTGTCTGTTTTAAATTGTGTTTTTCAAAAACTTCTTTGCGATTGTTTGAGCTTATGGCTCTCTTTTGGTTTAATTAAAAAATAATTTTGACCCTTCTGAAAAATTTCATTTTTCAAAATTTTTTGCCACCTCTTGTGTTGAAAGTGGCTGTTCTTGTAGAAAATAAAGTCTCGATTTTGATCAATACTGATGACTTGAATAGTGCTTACAGTCAAACGGACATGAATGTACGGCTACGATGAGGCCAAATGAAGTTGCATACACAATATGTGAACTCTTTGCATCTCGTTGTGATTAGTCATTTATCAAATCGATTCTATTGTGATGACCGTTGCACACTAGCAAAAGTGTAGAGTCTTGTTTGACTTTAGTGTCGATGCCTATTGTGCTGAGCTTACTTTGAAACATGCATGATAGATACTAGAATTTTCCCCGTTGGTCCAGGCGACTAAGTAAAGCTTTCTCTTGACATGATCTTAGGCAATTTTGAAGAGTGTGAGCCAATTTTACATATACCTCATTTGTGGCCTACCTTGTGAATTTGTGAATCTCTCTTGAACACCCCTTGAACCTTGACCTTCTTTGAAAGAACATTGATGAACCCTAGACCTTACTTGATCCACTACCTATAATCCTCTTGATTTGTGGTTTAGTGAATAGCCAACTTAGGCCAAGCCTAAGTTGGGGGTGTGGTGAAAAAGGAAAAGGAGAAGTCAAGAAGTGCAAGAAAAGTCTCCCTTAACCCATGGTGTTGCGGTAGAATGGAAACCCTTCATATAAATAAAAGAAAAGAAAAGAAAAGAGAAGAATGAAAAATAAAAGTACAGAAGAAATTGGGTTTCCAAGCAATCCATGGAGATGACTAAAGAGATGACTTAGAAGCACTAGAAAAAAAATTGATTAAGAAAAGAAGGGGATGCCTTGAGAATACCACATCTCATGAGGAAAAAGTCAATGAGCCTAAATGACCATACCTTTGCACTTAGCCCCATTTCAAGCCTTAGAAAGACCTTTTTGATCTTGAGTAAGCCAAAATGAAAGTTGCTCGGAAAATACGGGGAAACCTATGGGTGAAAGCATGCATTATGTTCTTTTCTTTTGAGTGTGTGCGTTGCATCTGATTCCTGATCTTTAAATGAATATACATTTGTGTGTGAATATGGAATCATTCTTTGTGTGAGGGCATTCAGATACTACTGTTGAGCTTGAACCCTCATTTGAAGCAAGTATTGCGAGTATGAGAATTTTTTGTAATGGTGTGTCACAACTTGAATCTTTGAGTACACAATTGATCTTTGCATGAGTAGTTTGAGTCTTGTTGTGTATGTTCATGATTGGGTCTTGTGTAGCACTGTTTGAGACATCATATTTGAACTGCTGAACTGAGTTTTACTTGAGGACAAACAAAAGTTTAAGTTGAGGGTGTTGATGAGTCCTCAAATTGGACTCAGTTAGGGCCATATTTTAATAGAATTAGTGTCCTCAAATGCCTCTTTTATCCCAATATCTGATAAAAACTCTTAAGTTTCAGGTATTTGAAGATTTAAGGAAAGCATGGACACTATGTCGTAAAAAGGAACAAAAAGAGTGAAAAGAGTGAAGAAATGGATGCCTGAGCATCGCCAAAGAGCCTTACTCCGGCTTTTGTTCCAGTGAGTTGAGCCCTAAAGGAAGAGGATCAATTTAACGGTGAAAAGGAGCAGTCGACGTGTTGCTAAAAAGTTCCACGAAGCAGTACTATACCTCCCAATGATCCAGAATGCAGATATTTTATAGGCAAGCAGGTAAGGCAATGAACCAGACGCTAGGCGAATCGCTCAGTTGATCCGCAATTCCAACTAACCTCGCCGTATGATCCACTGCAACATTAATTATGAACACTATAAATACTAGCTCTATATTAGTTTTAAGTATCAAGCTTCATTAGAATACTCACAATTAAATATTTTATTTTGTAACTCTTATTTTCTCTCAAGTTTGAGAGAGTTTTGAAGACTTAAAGAAAAAAGGGTTTCATCTTCCCAAAATTGGAAGTGGGTCTCCTTGATTCTTCTTTCTTTGCCTAAATCAAGAGTTATTTCTCTTTACCCATTTGATTTCAAAATCATTGAATGTATAATTTCTTATTTCTTGATGTGTGGCTAAAAACCCCATTCTTGGGGTATGATTTAGCAAATATGAGTTAATATTGTGGTTGGGTCTTGCTAGTTGATGGTTTAAATGTGGTTTAATGGTGATTTCACCTAGTGGTTATGGTTTAATTTAATGGGTTTGTAGTTGCAAATACAAAACCACCTATGTGTTTTCGGCTTCTCGAGAGAGAGGTTGCGAAACCAAGACCGCTAGACTGTTGGCCTAAGGAGTGGGTTGACATGAGGTTCAGCTCGAAAGGGTAAGCCCTAATCCCATATCCTAACACTTAGCTCGAGAGAGTGAGTGGGGTAAGGTGTAGGCTGGTCTTCATGCGGCAAGTGGGTGTTCCAGAGGAACCCATTTGAAACGGGGTTAGTTGCTCGAGAGAGAGCTTATTTCCATTTAAAGCTTAGCCTAGTCACTATTAATCTACAGATTTTCTATCGAAAGCTTGTACTGAACAATCTAGATTTATTTGTATTGCGGTCACACCCAAGAATCTCCCCTCATACTTGATTTTCCTTTGCATTTTACTATTTTTATTTGATTTATTGACAAAACCCCTAAATCGATATTTGAAACTTTTGTGTCCCCCATTGATTTATAATTTTTTTATTCGCAAATCTGTTTAGTTACGACTGATTAGAACAAAATTCTTGTTGGCTGCATATTCTCAAAACCGCTCCCTTGGGACACGACCTCAACCCTCAGTTGGGTTACTATATTATCGACGATCGTAGACACTCGAATCGTAGTTCGTGTTATTTGTCACGATAAGCATCATCTATTCCGACATATTGATTGGCACCAACAGAGTTGAAAGAGTTGTAAGAGAAGTTGAAAGAACTCCTTAAGAAGGGTTTTATTAGGATAAGTGTCTCACCTTGGGGCGCTCCAGTCTTATTTGTGAGGAAGAAAGATGGTTCTCTTAGATGTGCATAGATTACCGTCAGTTGAACAAGGTTACTATCAAGAATAGGTATCCACTTCGGAGAATGGATGATATTTTCGATCAACTTCAGGGTGCCACTTGTTTTTCTAAGATAGAGCTCAGATCTAGCTTTCATCAGTTGAGAGTAAGGGAAAGTGATATCCCTAAGACAACTTTCAAGACCCACTACGGTCATGATAATTTCCTAGTTATGTCCTTTGGTTTGACCAATGCTCCGGCAGCATTCATGGACCTTATGAA
This sequence comes from Solanum verrucosum, assembly GCF_900185275.1. Taxonomy (NCBI): domain Eukaryota; kingdom Viridiplantae; phylum Streptophyta; class Magnoliopsida; order Solanales; family Solanaceae; genus Solanum; species Solanum verrucosum. Next base: position 193,107 of record NW_026020364.1, read on the forward strand.
CAGAGTATTCAAGGCTTATTTAGTTATGTTTTGTTATTGTTTTCATTGATGACATTCTAATCTATTTAAGGAATGAAGAAGATCATGCTAGTAATCTCAGAGTAGTTCTCCATACTCTCAAACGACCATAACTCCTGGTAAAGGATGGGCTTGGTGGGCTACATGATATCAAATGAAAGGTCTTTGAATTATCTTTCTAACACCACCGAGTTTGCTAATTTTTGAGTTTGTATGGGGGAGATTTGCTTGATTGAAGTCAGGTTGTCTGAATAAGGAAAATCAACCAAATTTTAGAGGGGTATTTTGGTATTTTCATTACCCAATTAAATTATTTGGTTTTTAGTAATCTATTTGGGGTCTAAACTGAGTTTGTTAAGTTTACGCAATTATGAATTACGCTGAGGCTTTGAGAGAGGAGAAAAAAGGAGAAAAGTCAAGGCGTTCTTGGAGATTTCTTGCGGAATCAAAGTCGTTTCGCCAAGGTTTGATCCCTAAAAGAGTATATGAGACTTTCATAGTGTTGGGTTTGTTCACCTAAGCGCCAATCATGTTTAGTTCAGCGGAATTCATTCTTGAAAGTTGAAAGTTGGATGATCTTGAATTGTGTTCTTGAAATTGGCTTTCGTTCTTAAGATTTGATGGAATTGTTGAGTTCTTGATGGAATCGTGTCGATATTAGAGTCTTTTAGGAGTAGATTCTTGTGTATATGTACTGGGTATCCGAATCTAAAGAGGAATTGATAAAAAGAATCAAATTTAGAAGAATTGGGGTTAGAAAGTGAAGAAGGAAAAAGTCAGGCAGAAACTGGGTACCAGGTTTGCGATGCGGACCTGTTCCTTAGCAGTGGAACTTTTCTCTCCGCGACGCGGAGAGAATGCGGACCCCTCTGCCTCAAAATTTATTTCGTGACCAAATATTAAAATCCATCTCCATGTCGCGGACTTGATTCCAGACAGTGATTTCTTGATCGTTTCGCATGTTTACCTATCTAAAAACACTCCTAAACATCACGAGATCTTTCTTATCACAAAGCAAAACCTTGAATTCATAAATCAAATTCAAGGTAGAGTTGAGAGTCAAGTCTTGAGGGTTCTTCGAGTCATTTTAAGAAGTCTTTTACAAATCTTTTAAACTTGTTTTAAGACTAAAACATTGATATTAAGAAAGAGTAGAGTCGAGTTCATTTTCTTTAAAATGTTATATGGGGACTATGTATTCCCAAAGAGTAGATGTTTTCACATTTAAGATGAGAGGAAACACAGATTTCAGAATGAGTTTTCATGAGTAGTTTTGAGTTTAATCTCTTTTAAGAGATAGATTTTTGAGTAATAACCTCAAACCACAGAGAAAGAGTTATGTTTTTAAACATACGAGATGCGTATATTTTGGGAGTAATATTGATCACTAATATGGGGACGAGTTAATAATAACTCAAGTCTCCATAAACCATGTAGCCAACGTCGGTTGAAAGGGTCATACTTTTTAGATGATTTAGTAATGCTTTTAGCATAGACTAGTGGATCCACTTAGTTGAGCTGTTTTATATCCCGACAAGTTATAGGACAGTTCTGGCAGCGTGAGCGAGGCGTTGAATCATCACATAACTCATAGTAATGGTTGTCGGTTAGAGAAACTCCCACAGAATTATATTGCTTTATTATATATATAAATTTAGTTTTTATCATATTTCTCCAATACTTTGAGTTGCTATTTACTATTTAAATGCTTTATATAAACTACATCTTTACTGTTGTTTATTTTTGCATTGAGTTGAGTAAAGCTGAAGTAAGTGTTTCTTTCAGAATTCAGTTCAAGCTTATGTCATGTTTAGTTTTTCCCTCGCATACTCATACATTCAATCTACTGATGTCATTTGGACTGCATCATTTTATGATGCAGATAAAGGTAACCAGGATAAGCATCCAACGCTTCGTTGATCAAGTTGAGCACTCAGAGTCAGTTGGTGAGCCTCCTTTCTTCTGGAGGATACCCTTTTATTGCTTTATTATTCTAGTTTATTTGGATGTCAATGGTTTTGCTCCGATATCCATCTCAGTGGTTAGAGGCATCATAGACAGTTAGTTATTAGTTCTTCAGTTTTTTTATTTCAGTTATGTTGATTATAAGACTTGATTTTCCTTATCGGCTAGTTGAATGTTTTCTTTTATAAACATTCTAGTTTATTCATGAGTTATATTTGTTGAGTAAATTCTTTCGCTGAGTAGTAAGCCAGGCCAAGGGTTCGTTTGGGGCCACAATGGTTCTCGAGTGCCAGTACAGCCCAGGGTGTAGGCTCGGGGAGTGACAAACTTGGTATCAGAGCACATAGTTCAAGAGTCCTAGGGAGTCTATTAAGCCGTGCCTGTAGAATCCTAATTATCGATGTGAAGCGCGTCATATCTATAATTAGGAGGCTTCAACATTTAGGAACTATGTCCCTTTTTTCATACTTATTTCGTGCGATAGAGTTTATTTGTAAAAAGTTTCTTCTAACTCATGCTTGCACGTATCTTTCAGATCATGCCTTCGTGAAGAGCTGTCAGAGGTCATCCTGCTAGGAGGAATGTTGAGGAACAAGGGGTACCTAATGCACCTGAAGTGTAACCCTAAAGAGAGGCCACTAATGATGAGTTCTGGGAAGCTATTCGGATGTTGAGTTAAGTTGTGACCAATCAAGTTGGATAGAGAGAGAATCGACAGAAAGTGGTTGATACTCTTAGGATCTGTGGATTTTTAAGGATGAATTCTCCAAGCTTCACTAGTTCAAGCGTCACTGAGGATACGAAAAACTTTGTAGAGGAACTACAAAAAGTGTTTGAGGTTATGCGTGTTGTTGATTCTAAGCGAGTGGAACTATGTAACACCCGGAAAATTGATAGGTAAAGCTAAAGCCTAACGTATGAACCTTATAAGTTTATGTATAAATTGGAGATATAAAAGGGTCCAAAAATTTGGCTAAGTATAAGTTTAAGGGAGGGTTCAAGGAAGGCGAAATGATTCACCTTCCTTAGAAGCTTCCTTGAACCAATGCTTTAGCCAATTTTGACTAATTATATTTTCAAGAGAGGGTTCAAGGAGGTAAAAGCCTTCACCACCCTTAGAAGCTTCCTTGAACCAATTCCTTAGTTTTTTTAAGGCAACCCACGTGAGGGTTTAAGGACCCGGTGAGGGACCACCACGTGTGGGGGCTGCTTAACACATGGGCAGTGCACGTGTGCAAGTGGGGGCCCACTGTCGTGTACTCCCTTGTAGACTTATGACTTAGCTTTAAAAAGCTAAAGGCAAGTCCAAGGAGGGTTTAAGGAAGGTACATCAATTCAAGGGCCTTAAAAGCTCCCTTGGTAATTGCCTTAGTTTTATTTGGGCAATCCAAGGGAGGCATAAAAAGGGGAAATTTCGTAATTTCCTTTTTTGTCCAAATTAAATAGGTATAGTATATATTACTTTTAAATAAATATATATATGGTATAAACAAGCCTTTTGAATACTCCCATGCATATGCCTTACCTTTAAAAAGCCTAAGGCAAAGTCCAAGGGAGGGTCCAAGGCTAGTGGACCACTTCAAGGACCTTAAATGCTTCCTTAAAAATTTCCTTAGTTTTTTTTGGCTAAGTTCATATGTACAGGAGCATTTTCGTAAATATTATTTTTAAGTTAAATTAGAAAGTGGGTATATTTTATATTATTTCTAAATAACTATGTAAGGGATTTTATATTAAAATATCCCCAAAATTAATCACTTTCACAAACACCCACTTCAAAGTAAAAAGTTCATCTCTTCTCCAATATTTCTCTCTCTACAAGTTCCTCCATTGAAGAATACCAAAAGCTTCAAGATTAGGGTTCAAGCTCCAAGGGTTTCACTCCAATTTCGTGGCAAAGCTTCAATTAAGTTATGAGAACCTTCATTCATGGAATTTATTTCTCCATGAAGCCCTTCAACACTAATTTTTGGAATGGGGAATTTGTTCAAAAACTAGGGTTTTGATTCTAGCCATGGATTCTTCTTGAAAACGATTTCTTTATGTTAATTATCCTATATTATGATGAATTTGGTGTTTATTGAGGGTTTTTATTGTGAAATTCCCCATGAACCCATGTGCTTCCCCATGACCCCATGTGCTTCCCCATGACCCCAACTTCATGAAATTGAGATGGGTTTGTTCATGCAATGTGAATACTTAGAAAAGTATCTATGTTAATTTAGTCAATTAGTCTTGTTTGATTTATGCTTAAAGTATTAATTCTAAGTGTCATTGCAAGACATGATCTATGACCCTTGAAGGGTAAATTGTAAGTGTTGAATCTTAAAGTGTAACCTTGTAGGCAATGCATGAAGGTACTCTATGTTTAAGATTCTTATATATGAATGGAATGATCCACTTGAAAGGTGGAGGTGCTTACTTTTCATGTATTTATATATGAAGTTATATTCCACTTGAATGGTGAAGATCCAATGTCTAATGTGTGAATTATGGTATTGTTGAGAGACTAGTTTCCTTTACTACTACACATGATTATGTATGAATAGTCTTGGATGATTATATGATGATTCTAAGGTGAAAGGTAGTTCTCACCATGTTGAATCAATGAGTTATGTTATGAGTTGGGCTGAATGAAGGGTAATGTACTCCTCCACATATGAAATTGTAATTTACCTTAACTATGTATAAGTTGGAGAATAATGCTTCGCATCGAGCGGATATGGAAAATGAGGTAGAGACTCTTCTGCTTAGTTTTAAGCGCCGGGTCTTCTACATATGCTCTCATGAGATGGAAACTCTCCCGCTAGTAAAAGAGGCCGGGTTTATAGAAGCAATCTCCCTATCCCATAACTATGTGCCCTCATAGGTATTAGCTAGTGGATCTACATTATAGCAATATATGTCTAGTTCTACCTTAGGCAAGTAGGATGCCTTTTTTCGGTGTGGGGTTCTATGACATCGGATTCCATATAGCTCACATGGTCTATGTCTGTTAATGCACTTCTCCCTATGTAATAAGATAATGAATATGACTTGAACTATACTTGTGATTTCTTGATAAGTTTACTTAGTAGGAGTGGTGGTATGGGACTTCACTTTTATATTGCACAAGTAATCTTTGAAAGGGATTGTGGGTTGGTTCATTATGCTATGGTAAGACATGAAGGTATGATATATGTTGATTGGATTGTTTTTACGGTATGACTCTCCTTATGTAGATGTAATGAGTATGATTATCCCTATATGATAAGAATATGAATTATGATAAGAATATGAGTTAGGTACTATGGTTCCTCTAAAAGTTCTACTTAGTATGGATGGGGGTATAGGACTTCATTCATGCATTGCACAAGTAGATTTTGAGAGTGGGCATGGTATGTCTCTCCTATGATATGATGATTATGAATGTATGCTTTATTATGAATATGAACATGGACTATACTAATGACTTCCTAATGAGCTTTACTTAGTGTGAGTGAGGGTATGAGACTTCACTTGTACATTCCACAAGTAGACTTATGAAAGGGTTATATTGTTGTTTCCTTATGCTATGAAGATATATGAATTGCGCATGCATGATATGGATTGTTGCTATGAGTGACTTTATTTATTATAAGATATGAGCATGAATGTCTCCTTGTTTATGAATGTTAGCTATGAATAAGGTCAAGGTATATTATGCATGAACATGGTGGCCTAGAAGTAATACTTAGTGTAGATAGGATTATGGGATCATATCTATGCATTGCACAAGTAGAGCTCATGGTTACTTATGTGATGGTTTTATTATAATGACATGGTCTTGGCATTGAATTATATATGTGAACTATATCTTGTGAATATTGGAGTATACATTATGTTGTGTTGGAGACTATACTTGTGACTATGATGATATCCTCTATGTTATGATGAAGTGTGTATGGTTTTTCTTATGAGCTACATTCTCTAACTATTTCAAAGATGATGTTAAAAAATGGCATATAGCATGGTTTCAAACAAAATGCCCCTTTTAAGCATGTTTTAAATGTTTCTATGCATGGCTACCATACTTAGTACATTTTGTGCTAACCCATATTTCTATGTTTTCTACAAATGTAGGGATTGGTCCTTGGTGGTGGTATTCTTGGTTCAAGCTTGGATTAGTTAGTTTCCTCAAGCTTAGTTGGTGAGTCCTCAAGCTTCGAGGACCAGTAGTACTTCGAGTTTCTTTTAGTATATCCATTTAGAAACTATTGTTAGGGCATTGTCCCTATTCAATTTTATTAGATGGTCAAATGAAACAATGTCTAGACTCCCGTTTGTTTTATAAAATGACTTCGGTTGTAAAGAAACGTTTAAATTTTTCCTAATTATTCTATGTCTTTATGTAATTACACCATGTTACTTCTAGGGGGGTAACCCCAGATCGTGACAAACTAGCTGCATATCAACCGAAGAGTGTTGCTAGAATCTGGTTTGACCAATATAAGAAGGGTAGAACTGAAGGTGCATCGATTTTAAGCTGGGCAGTGTTCGAGACTAGTTTCTTAGGGAATTTCTTTCTCCGAGAACTAAGAGAAGCAAAGGTACGAGAATTCCTTACTCTTAAGAAAGAATTGATGAGTGTTCATGAGTACAGTCTGGAGTTCACCCAACTTTCTCATTATGCCCCGGAGATGGTTGCTAACATGAGGAGAATGATGAGCCTGTTTGTTGCTGGGTTGTCTCATCTGTCAAGTAAAGAGGGAAAGGCAGCTATGCTGATAGGAAATATGGATATAGCAAGGCTGATGATCCATGTGCAATAGGTTGAGGAGGATAAGCTGAGGTACAGAGAAGAGTTTAGAAACAAGAAGGCTAAGACATCAGGGAATGAGTCCGGCCAGCAGAAGAGTAATGCCAACTGGTCATCGGTCCAACATAAGCAAAAGGGACCTGCTCCATCATCTGCTAGTGCACCTGTACCAAGGAGCAGAGGTGAGTTCAATAGTTAGAGTTCACAGAATTTCATAGCTAGACCTGCACAGTCTCAAGGTAGTGTGGCACAATGAGGTAATAAGGCCCCTACATGTGCTAAATGTTGTAGGAACCACCCAGGTACATGTCACGATGGCTCCACTGGTTGTTTCAAGTGTGGTTAGGAGGGTCATTTCATGAAAGAGTGTCCTAAGAATAGGCAGTGCAGTAGAAATAGGGGCAATAGAGCCTAATCTTCTTCAGTTGTCCCACTAGACAGGGCTACACCTAGAGGTGCTACTTCAGGGACTGGCGGAGGAACAAACTACCTATATGCTATCACTAGTCGCTAAGAGCAAGATAATTCTCCAGATGTTGTCACTGGTATGATCAAAGTTTTCACTTTTGATGTTTATGCTTTGCTAGATCCAGAAGCGAGTCTATCTCTTGTGACTCCTTATATTTCCATGAATTTTGATATTTTTCCTGAACAACTTCTTGAGCCCTTCAGTGTTTCTACACATATCGATGAGTCTATTCTAGGAGAGAGAGTTTATCGTAATTGTACAATTTTCGTCAATCACAAGAGCACCATGGTTGACTTAGTTGAGTTAGATAAAGTAGATTTTGATGTCATTCAAGGTATGGACTGACTTCATGCCTGTTATGCCTCGGTCGATTGTAGAACTCGAATTGTTAAGTTCTAGTTTCCTAATGAGTCAGTTGTAGAGTGGAGTAGCAGTTCAGCAGTGCCTAAGGGTCGTTTCATTTCGTACCTTAAGGCGACAAAGTTGGTTTCCAAGGGTTGTCTCTATCACTTAGTCTGAGTTAATGTCTCTAGTGTTGAGACACCTCCTATTCAGTCAGTTCTAGTTGTGAGTGATTTTCCAGAAGTCTTTCCATATGATCTGCCTCGAGTCCCTCCTGAGAGAGAAATAGACTTCAGTATAGATGTTTTTCCCGATACTCATCCTATCTCTATTGATGAGTCCTCAAATTAGACTCATTTAGGGCCATATTTTAACAGAATTAGTGTCCTCAAATGCCTCTTTTATCCCAATATTTGATAAAAACTCTTAAGTTTCAGGTATTTGAAGATTTAAGGTAAGCATGGACACTATGTCACCAAAAGGAATAAAAAGAGTGAAAAGAGTAAAGAAATGGATGGCTGAGCATCACCAAAGAGCCTTACTCTGCCTTTTGTTGCAGTGCGTTGAGCCTTAAAGGAAGAGGATCAAATCAGCGGTGAAAAGGAGAAGTCGGCGTGTCGCCAAACAGTTCCGCGAAGTAGTACTATACCTCCCAATGATCTAGAACGCAAAGATGTTATAGGCAAGCAAGGAAGGCGATGAACCAGGCGATGGGCGAATCGCTGAGTTGATCCGCGATTTCCACTAACCTCGCCGAATGATTCACTGCAACATTAATTCTGAATACTTTAAATACTAGCTCTATATTAGTTTTAAGTATCAAGCTTCATTAGACTACTCACGATTAGATATTTTATTTTGTAACTCTTATTTTCTCTCAAGTTTGAGAGGGTTTTGAAGACTTGAAGAAGAAAGGGTTTCATCTTCCCAAATTGTAAGTGGGTCTCCTTGATTCTTCTTTCTTTGCCAAAATCAAGAATTATTTCTCTATACCTATTTGATTTCAACATCATTGAAGGAATAATTTTTTATTTTTTGAGGTGTGACTAACAACCCCATTCTTAGGGTGTGATTTAGCAAATATGAGTTAATATTATTGTTGGGTCTTGCTAGTTGATTGTTTAAATGTGGTTTAATGATGATTTCACCTAGTGGTTGTGGTTTAATTTAATAGGTTTGTAGTTGCAAATACAAAACCACCTATGTGTTTTCAGCTTGCTTGGGAGAGTGGTCGCGAAACCAAGACCGCTAGACTGATGGCCTAAGGAGTGGGTCGACATGAGGTTCAGCCCGAAAGGGTGAGCCCTAGTCCTATATCCTAACACTCAGCTCAAGAGAGTGAGTGGGGTAAGGCGTAGACTGGTCTTCATGCGGCAAGTGGGTGTCCGAGAGGAACCCATTTGAAACGGGGTAAGTTGCTCGAGAGAGAACTTATTTCCATTTAAAGCTTAGCCTAGTCACTATTAATCTACAAATTTTCTATCGAATGCTTGTACCCAACAATCTAGATTTACTTGTATTGCGGTCACACCCCAAGAATCTCCCCTCAAAGATGATTTTCCATTGTATTTTACTGTTTTTATTTAATTTTGTGACAAAACCCCCAGATCGATATTTGAAACTTTTGTGTCCCCCATTGATTTATAATGTTTTTATTCGCAAATCTCTTTAGCTACAACTGATTAGAACAAAATTCTAGTTGGCTGCTTATTCTCGAAATCGCTTCCTTGGGACACGACCCCAACCGTCAGTTGGGTTAACTGTATTTTTGATGATCGTATACACTGAAACCATGGTTTGTGTCGTTGGTCATGATAAGCATCAAAATAGCGCCGCTGCCGCGGAGTGGTGTCACGTGAAAATGTAGTTAACTAGAGCTTTTTGTACTTTTTAGTGTAGTTTTTACTAAATTTACTTTTAGTTTTGTTTTTCCTTGTTTATTGTTTGTGTATACAGGTCCTCTACCTAGAGCCAAAAGAAGGGTGGCCTCATGAAAATGAGGCAGACCTCACTAATGGAACTTGAGTGAGTAGTTGTGTCGTGCCACAACGTTAAATAAGGCACTTCTTGGGAGGCAACCCAAGGTTGTAAATTTAGGATTTTACTTTTATAAATAATAGTGTGTTGATGTTGTAGATAAATCGAGGAAAGTGTGGAAAATATCAAATTGGCGAGCAGAAAGTCCATTCCGCGAGTCGCTAAACAGGTCAGCAAGCCCGACTGGATCCGCCCTTTGGCTCAATACAAGAGTTGTACAGAGCCTGTAAAACTTGGTGAACTCGAAAAGCAGCTCGACGCATCGCCAACCTGCTTGGCGAACTCGATGCAGATCGCCGATCTTACCCAGAGAAAATTGAAGATTTTGAAGAAATGGCGAGATAAATGACCACTCAGCGAACTGCTGAGTGGGTCGACGAGTTGACTAACATAGCCGAATGGACAAGAACTGAACGGTTATAAAGTGCCAAAAATCTCAGAATTTTTAAATTTTCCCACTCTCCCTCCTTTTAAACTTCTCAACTTCACATCAAGGTAATATTTTCTAGATTATTGCTTGCCTTTAGTATTGTAGTCTATTATTAGTGCTTGGAGTGGATTACATTGTTGCCTAACATTTCAAAAGTATTTTAATCAGCATCTAAGGTTGGTTTTCCGAACCCCGAATTTATTTTTAGCAATTTTGTACTCATTTGCATTGATTTTTTATTTTTTTTTGTTATTTGCATTTGAGGACAAATGTTTTTATTTGTGGTGGGTGAGGCCCACCTTGTTTTGCTTGTTTCTGATACTTGTGTTTTGGTGTACATTTGAGTTGTTTGTTTTTAATTGTGTTTTTCAAAAACTTCTTTGCGATTGTTTGAGCTTATGGCTCTCTTTTGGTTTAATTAAAAAATAATTTTGACCCTTCCGAAAAATTTCATTTTTTGAAAATTTTTGCCACCTGTTGTGTTGAAAGTGGTTGTTCTTGTACAAAATTAAGTCTTAGTTTTGATCAATACCGATGACTTGAATACTGCTTACAGTCAAACGGAGATGAATGTACGGCAACAATGAGGCCAAATGAAGGTGCATAGACAATATGTGAACTCTTTGCATCTCGTTGTTAGTAGCCATTTATCAAATCGATTCTATTGTGATGACCGTTGCACACTAGCAAAAGTGTGGAGTCTTGTTTGACTTTTGTGTCGATGCCTATTGTGCTGAGCTTACTTTGAAACATGCATGATAGATACTAGAATTTTCCCCGTTGGTCCAGGCGACTAAGTAAAGCTTTCTCTTGACATGATCTTAGGCAATTTTGAAGAGTGTGAGCCAATTTGACATATACCTTTTTTTGGCCTACCTTGCGAATTTGTGAATCTCTCTTGAACACCCCTTGAACCTTGACCTTCTTTGAAAGAACATTGATGAACCCTAGACCTTACTTGATCCACTACCTATAATCCTCTTGATTTGTGGTTTAGTGAATATCCAACTTAGGCCAAGCCTAAGTTGGGGGTGTGGTGAAAAAGGAAAAGGAGAAGTCAAGAAGTGCAAGAAAATTCTCCCTTAACCCATGGTGTTGCGGTAGAATGGAAACCCTCCATATATATAAAAAAAAAAGAAAAGAAAAGAAAATAATGAAAAATAAAAGTTGTGGAATAAAAGTACAGAAGAAATTGGGTTTCCAAGCAATCCATGGAAATGACTAAAGAGAAGACTTAGAAGCACTAGAAAAAAAATTGATTAAGGAAAAGAAGGGGATGCCTTGAGAATACCACATCTCATTAGGAAACGGTCACTGAGCCTAAATGACCATACCTTTGCACTTAGGCCCATTTCAAGCCTTAGAAAAACCTTTTTGATCTTGAGTAAGCCAAAATGAAAGTTGATTGGAAAATACCGGGAAACCTATGGGTGAAAGCATGCATTATGTTCTTTTTTTTTTAGTGTGTGTGTTACATCTGATTCCTGATCTTTAAATGAATAGACCTTTGTGTGTGAATATGGAATCATTCTTTGTGTTTGAGCATTCAGATACTACTGTTGAGCTTGAACCTGCATTTGAAGCAAGTATTGCGAGTACGAGAATCTTTGGTAATGGTGTGTCACAACTTGAATCTTTGAGTACACAATTGATCTTTGCATGAGTTGTTTGAGTCTTGTTGTTCATGTTCATGATTGAGGCTTGTGTAGCACTGTTTGAGACATCCTATTTGAACTGATGAACTGAGTTTTACTTGAGGACAAGCAAAAGTTTAAGTTGGGGTGTTAATGAGTCATCAAATTGGACTCATTTAGGGCCATATTTTAATAGAATTAGTGTCCTCAAATGCCTCTTTTATCCCAATATCTGATAAAAACTCTTAAGTTTCAGGTATTTGAAGATTTAAGGAAAGCATGGACACTATGTCGCAAAAAGGAACAAAAAGAGTGAAAAGAGTGAAGAAATGGATGCCTGAGCATCGCCAAAGAGCCTTTACTTTGCCTTTTGTTCCAATGTGTTGAGCCCTGAGGTAAGAGGATCAAATCAACGGTGAAAAGGAGCAGTCGACGTGTTGCTGAACAATTCCGCGAAGCAATACTCTACCGCCCAATTATCCAGAACGCAGAGATGTTATAGGCAAGCAAGGAAGGCGATGAACCAGACGATAGGCGAATCGCTGAGTTGATCCGCAATTCCAACTAACCTCGCCGAATGATCCACTGCAACATTAATTCTGAACACTATAAATACTAGCTCTATATTAGTTTTAAGTATCAAGCTTCATTAGAATACTCACAATTAGATATTTTATTTTGTAACTCTTATTTTCTCTCAAGTTTGAGAGAGTTTTGAAGACTTGAAGAAAAAAGGGTTTCATCTTCCCAAAATTTGAAGTGGGTGTCCTTGATTCTTCTTTCTTTGCCTAAATCAAGACTTATTTCTCTATACCCATTTGATTTCAACATCATTGAATGTATAATTTCTTATTTCTTGATGTGTGGCTAAAAACCCCATTCTTGAGGTGTTATTTAGCAAATATGAGTTAATATTGTTGTTGGGTCTTGCTAGTTGATGGTTTAAATTTGGTTTAATGGTGATTTTACCTAGTGGTTATGGTTTAATTTAATGGGTTTGTAGTTGCAAATACAAAATCACCTATGTGTTTTCGGCTTTCTCTAGAGAGAGGTTGCGAAACCAAGACCTCTAGACTGATGGCCTAAGGAGTGGGTCGACATGAGGTTCAGCCCGAAAGGGTAAGCCCTAGTCCCATATCCTAACACTTAGCTCGAGAGAGTGAGTGGGGTAAGGCGTAGGCTGGTCTTCATGCGGCAAGTGGGTGTCCGAGAGGAACCCATTTGAAACGGGGTTAGTTGCTCGAGAGAGAGCTTATTTCCATTTAAAGCTTAGCCTAGTCACTATTAATCTACTGATTTTCTATCGAAAGCTTGTACCCAACAATCTAGATTTACTTGTATTGCGGTCACACCCCAAGAATCTCCCCTCATACTTGATTTTCCTTTGCATTTTTCTATTTTTATCTGATTTATTTGCAAAACCCCTAAATCGATATTTGAAATTTTTGTGTCCCCCATTGATTTATAATTTTTTATTCGCAAATCTGTTTAGCTACGACTGATTAGAACAAAATTCTAGTTGGCTGCATATTCTCAAAACCGTTCCCTTGGGATACGACCCCAACCCTCGGTTAGGTTACTATATTATCGACGATCGTAGACACTTGAACCGTAGTTCGTGTTGTTGGTCACGATAAGCATCATCTATTCCGACATATAGAATGGCACCAACAGAGTTGAAAGAGTTGTAAGAGAAGTTAAAAGAACTCCTTGAGAAGGGTTTTATTAGGATACGTGTCTCACCTTGGGGCGCTCCGGTCTTATTTGTGAGGAAGAAAGATGGTTTTCTTAGAATGTGCATAGATTACCATCAGTTGAACAAGGTTACTATCAAGAATAGATATCCACTTCGAAGAATGGATGATATTTTCGATCAACTTCAGGGTGCCACTTGTTTTTCTAATATAGACCTCAGATCTAGCTATCATTAGTTGAGAGTAAGAGAAAGTGATATCCCTAAGACAACTTTCAAGACGCATTACGGTCATGATGAGTTCCTAGTTATGTCCTTTGGTTTGACCAATGCTCCGGCAGCATTCATGGACCTTATGAACAGAGTATTCAAGGCTTATTTAGTTATGTTTTGTTATTGTTTTCATTGATGACATTCTAATCTATTTAAGGAATGAGAAAGATCATCCTAATAATCTCAGAGTAGTTCTCCAAACTCTCAAGGATAAGGAGTTGTATGCTAAGTTTTCAATTTGTGAATTTTTGCTTGAGTCTGTGGCATTCTTAGGCCATATTATTTCTGGTGATGGAATTAGAGTTGACACTAAGAAAATAAAGGATGTGCAGAATTGGCCTAGACTCATATCTCCAACTGATATTAAAAGTTTCTTGGGGTTAGCTGAATATTTTAGAAGGTTCGTCGAGGGGTTCTCATCTATTTCATCTCCTTTGACCAAGTTGACTCAGAAAATAGTTAAGTTTCAATCGTCTGAAGCTTGTGAGAAAAGCTTTCAGGAATTGAAAAAACGGTTGACTACTACCCCAGTATTAACCTTACCAGAAGGTACGCAAGGTTTTGTAATATATTGTGATGCGTCCAGACTCGGTTTGGGTTGTGTGTTAATGCAGAATGGCAAGGTTATAGCTTATGCCTCCAGAAAGCTTAAGGTTCATGAGAAGAATTACCCAACCCATGATCTAGAGTTGGCAGCCGTAGTGTTTGCTTTGAAAATATGGCATCACTATCTTTATGATGTTCATGTAGATGTGTTCACCGATCACAGTAGCCTTCAATATGTGTTTAGTCAGAAAGAGCTTAATCTCAGACAAATGAGGTGGTTGAAGTTACTCAAGGATTATGATATGAGTGTTCTCTATCCCCCATGTAAGGCTAATGTGGTTGTTGATGCTTTGAGAAGATTGTTGATGAGTTCAAGATTTAGACTTATATAGGGCTTTGTTTATATAGATTTAGTATCCTCAAATGCTTCATTTGTGCCGTAAATTGATGTTAAACCCTTGATTTTTAGGTACATAGATTGAAGAACATAGCAAGGACACTAACAAGCAAAAAAAACCAAAAAAAACTGAAGAATTGAAGAAAGGCAAGCCTGGTGATCGCCAAGTGGCAATTTCCACCGCTTAAAGTTCCAATGTGCCAGCCCTGAGGGAAGAGACCAAGTCGGTGATAAAAGTGAGAAGTCGATGCAACACCAAGTAGTTCCGCAAAGCTAAAATGGATCGCCCAAAGTTACAGACCTTGAGGATGTTGAATACCAAGGTGAAAAGGCAATGGAAGGGATCAAAGGGCGGCTCGCCGAGTGGTTTGGTGAGCCCGACTTACTTCGCCAAATGGCCATTCATAGCTTATTTTTGGTGACTATAAATTAGATTTTGAGCATTTAGTTTAGTATCTTTTGACATTGTTTTACAGGTTTGAGCATCTATCTTAATTTTAGAACACCTAGAACTCTTTCCTTTATCCTTTTTCATAGCTTTTAAGAATTTGAGAATTTCAATTTGGAGAATTTGGAAGTCGATTTCAAAGATTCGACAAATTGAAGCATTGTAAAGACTAATCTCTCTTACCCAGTTAATGGCTAATCAATTTGGTAATGGTTTTTACCTTTTTTATGATGGTAGGCTAAAACCCCAATTCTTGGGGTGTGATCATGTGATTATGGGCTGAATTAGTTTATGGATATTGCTAATTACTAGTTTAAATGCTATTTTAAAGTGAGTTTAATCATTAATTGTTATTTAATTTAAGAATTGTAGTTGGAAATGCAACTCTATATTTGTGTTCTTGGCTTGCTCGAGAGAGAGGTTTTAGAACTAAAATTATTGATTGATGATTTATGGGTATTGGGTTGACCTGGGTTTAGCTTGAGAGAGTGAATCCTAAACCTAATCCCACACATTTAGCTTGAGGGAGTGAATAGATTAAGGTGTGGGATGTTCTTCATTGTCATGCTTGTTGATGTTCGCAAGAAATAACTTGATTCGGGGTAGTTGTTCGAGAGAAAACTATCTCCCTTATAGTCTAATCTACTCTCTTATATCTAGCTATTTACTAGTAGTTACAATTACCCATATGCCTATATTTGCCTACAATCGATCACACCCTGAGAATCTATCTCCTTATTGTTATTTAGACTAATCCAAATGTAGGTGTTCATCGATCGTAAATCAGTATAAAACCCAACTAAATGAGTTGGAGTCGAATCCCACAGGGAGTGGTACGTGTTTAGAATTCAATTGAGAAGTATGAATGCGGTCTAATCAGCCCTAAGAATAAACATTATCGGAAAAAGAGATATCAAATCAAAGGGGTGACATGAATGTCAAATAGGGGTTTTGATTTGCAATTATCACTACACAACAGTCACAAAGAAGTCTAAATAACATTAAGGAGATATATTCTCAGGGTGTGATCGATAATAAGAAAATATAGGCATATGGGTAATTGCAACTACTAGTAAACAACCAGATATCAGTGAGTAGGCTGGACTATAAGGGAGATAGTTTTCTCTCGAAAAACTACCCCGACTCAGGTGATTTCTTTCGAACATCAACAAGTATGACAATAAGGAACATCCCACACATTAATCCATTCACTCTCTCGAGCTAAATGTGTGGGATTGGGTTTAGGATTCACTCTCTCGAGCTAAACCCATGTCAACCCAATACCCACGAACCATCAATCAATAATCTTAGTTCTATAACCTCTCTCTCGAGCAAGCCAAGAACAAAAATATAGACTTGCATTTGCAACTACATTTCATAAATTAAACCACAATTAATGAATAAACTCACTTTTAAATAGCATTTAAACTAGTAATTAGCAATGCCCATAAACTAATTTAGCCCATAATCACATGATCACACCCCAATAATTGGAGTTTTAGCCTAACATAATAAAAAGGTAAAAACCATTACTGAATCGATTATCCATCAACTGGGTAAAAGTGATTTAGTCTTTACAATGCATTAATTTGTCGAATCTTCGTAACCCATTTCCAAATTGTACAAATTGAACTTCTCAAATTCTTCATAACTATGAAAAACTATAGATATAAGAGTTCCAAGTGTTCTAAAATAAAAATAGATGCTCAAAACTGTAAAACAATGTTCACATATACTAAAATAAATGTTCAAAATATAATTTATAGTCGCCAAAAATAAGGCACGAAGAGCTATTCGGCGAAGTAAGTCGGGCTCGCTGAACCACTCGGCGAGCCACCCTTTGACCTATTCCATCGCCTTTCCTCCTTAACATTCAGTATCCTTGAGGTCTATAACTTTGGGTAATCGATCTTTGCTTTGCGGAACTACTCGGCAATTCGCCCACTGCTCCTTTTCATCACCGACTTGGTCTCTTCCCTCAAGCCTGGCACACTGGAACTTTAGGCGGTGGAAATAGCCACGCGGCGATTCGACAAGTGACCTTGGCGATCACCAGGCTTGCCTTTATTCATTTCTTTAGTTTGTTTTGTTCCTTTTTGCCTGTTACTGTCCTTGCTTTGTCCTCAATCTATGTACATGAAAATCAAGGATTTAACATCAGTTTATGGCACAAATCAAGAATTTAAGGACACTAAATCTATATAAACAATGCCTTAAATGAGTCTAAATCTCGGAATCATCAACACCCCCAACTTAAACTTTTGTATGTCCTTAATTAAAACTCAAGTTCAGCAGTTCAATAAGGATGTCTCCAACATTGCTACAAAAGACTCAAGATGAATGTACACAACAAGACTCAACTTACTCATGCAATGATCAGTTGTGCACTCAAAGATTAAAAATTGTGAATCACCATTATCAAAGATGCTCAAGTTCACAATACTTGCTTCAAATGCGAGTTCAAGTTCAACAAAGGTACTCAAATGCCCTCACAACAAAGATGATTCCATATTCACACACAATTTCTTAATAATTAATAGTTCTGAAATCACATACAACTCCCACACTCACAAAGATGAACACATGCATGACTTCACCCATAGGTTTGCCCTTATTTTCCAATCAACATTCGTTTCAACTCACTCAAGATCAAAAAGGTCTTTTCAATGCTTGTAATGCGGCTGAGTGAAAAGGTATGGTCATTTAGGCTCAGGCTCAATGGTTGCTACCCTTTTAAAATGTGGTATGAACATCACTTTCTTTCTTTTCTTCAACATTTTGATCATGTTCATAATTCACCCCATTATTCACTTTAACATGGACTTCCGGATATTCCATTTCTTTTTGTAATTTTCATCACTTATTTCACAACTTTTTCATTCTTTTTATTTTTCTTTTCTTCTATTTTTTTATATGGAGGGGTTCTATCTTTTTCAAAACCATTGACCGAAGGGGAAATTTTTCGCACTTCATGATTTACCTTCTCTTTTCACCACACCCCCAACTTAGGCTTTTGGCCTAAGTTGGATTTCAGACAAACCACACTTCATGAGAGTTATGGGTGAATGGATAAAGAGGGGTCACAATTGTTCAAGGGTTTTGGAGGGCGAGCAAATCCATGAGACAGGGCTAAGGTTTAAGAAGTTGGTGCTGCACTGCCCAGCTCATGGACCTCCAGATAAGTTGTTGCTGGAATTTTTCTATAGAGGTCTTTATTCGGTAAATAGAGGAGTGGCTGAACAACTCTCTCCGGGGGGTATAATGTGATAGCCCTACGCAATAGCGTCCCAACTCCTTGTTCGCATGACTAAAACAAACATGGCATGGCACATTCACGAAGACCAAGTCTCTCATCTGACTTATAGAATGATGAAAGAACAATTCATAAAGGATCAAGAGAGAGACCACAACATGGAAAACATGATGACCCTACTGGATACCTTGGCCAAAATTATCTTAGAATTTGAAGCATTGTACAATAAGGAAGTAAACCTTCTAGCCAATCAAGGAGAAATTTATAGTGCAAAATACTCAAAGTCGGGAGGCAACCAAGGATGGAATAGGGAGCGGGAGAAGGATAGGTATGTTCCTCCCTATGACCGTTGAAAGACGAAGATTCTAAGAGTGGTCGGACAATAGTTATGCTCTCACGCTACTAAACAAAGTCGAAGAGTTCGACAAACTGTTGAAAGAATTGAAAGAATTGAAAGAAGATGTTGCGACTCTCAACTAGACAGTGATTTCGCACTCTGTCTCGATGAAGCAGCTGGAGACCCAAATGGGTCAAATTTCATCTCATCAGAACCCAAGACAACAAGGGGGGCTGCCTAGTGCTACTATGGCAAACCTGAAAAATGAATCTTGAATGCATACTTGTGTCGTGCCATGACGTTAACTAAGGCGTTTCTTGGGAAGCAATCCAAGTTTTTAATTCTTTGTGTTTGTTTTTTATTAACGGATGTTGATTGTGCAGGTTGAAAAGTGGAATATGTTTGAGAATGTGCAGGTTGGCGAGCCAAGAGTCCAGTTGGCGACTAGTCGAAGAGGTCGGTGAGCTCGACTTGGACCGTCGTTGGACCCACAAAAATCTGAAGTGGAAGTCTGTAAAAGTCGGTGGGCCAATGGCTGAATCAGCGACTCGTCGAATAGGTAGGCTAGCCTGATTTTGTCTGTTGTTTGGACCCCTCAAATTAACTGGGTCCTGTAAAACTCGGCGAGGTAAGTCATTACTTGGTGCATCGCCGAGTGGTTTGGCGTGGTCGACTAATACCACCAAAAGAGCCGCGAACTGAAAGGTTTTAAAAGACCAAACAGTTCAAATTTTCAAAATCTTTCATATTCCCTCATTTTTAACCTCATACACTCTCACCTGCACTCTAGATTTTCAATATTTTCCCATATTTTATTGCTTTTTGTTCTTGATCTCATGCTCGGATTTGGATTACATTGCCTCCTAGCATTTCAAACTCATCATTCGGCTTAAAGTTTGGTTTTTCGAACCGCAAACTCTAGTTTAATAGTTGACCTCGAATGCATTTGGTAAAATTGTGTTGTTGTGTGTTGGACCTATGCTTGACTTGTATCTAGTGTATTGTATTGCCTGTTTAGTAGTTTGAAAGATTGCCTAATTGTTTAAAATGATGATTCCCCGAGTTTTATGTGTTAAAATTGATCGTAAATTGTTGGGTTGCGATTATTTAGTGTTGGGCCTATTTTGTTGAATCCCTAGTTTTTGCACCTTGCTTCATTGAGCATTATAGAATATACTTATTCTAATTATCAATTCTGAGAAAAAAGGATGGTTGAATGAAAATGTAATCAATGATAGTTACAAAGTGCTTAAAAAGCCCTCTTTGAAAGAATTTGAAAAAAAATGGCCCTGATATGTTGTGTGGAAAATAAAAGTAAGCTAAAAAATTGGCCCTGGTCATACCAAGGATATTGTGCACCTCAATCGAGGGTGTCTAGTGAAAAGGCATATATATATATAAAGTGATTGAAACATTCTTGAGATGATGAGAATTACTTGTGAAATAATTGTTGAAAAGACGGTTGAAAATAAAGAGAAGAAAATAATAGGCGATGAAGTCTAAAATTGCAAAGTGCTTAAGGAAGTGTAAGTCACTATTATATAGTTTTCCTACCTGTCCCCTAGCCTACATTACAACCCGTTAATGTCCTATTTGATTCTATTCAAACATGCTTAATTAGTGGAGATGTACATAATGGGCAAGCCTGTGGTTCTTTGTGCATACATGTGAATTTTATTTGTGACTGTGAGAGTTGTTCTTTGATGCTAAGTTCTTAATTTATATTCAATCTTTTGAATTGAGTGTGTGGACTATTTCTTTTTGTGAGGGCACTTGTTTCAAGATGGATATGTGATTTTATTAACTTTATTTGATGAGAGTAGGGGAGCAAACTTAAATTTGATGAGTCCAAAGTCTTTTCTTGAGGTTAGGAGGTTAGAGGTTTGTTGTTTATTTGGATGTCATGCATAATGATTGAGAAGTGTACTTGATGTTTTGAAATTGGTATATGGCCTAATTGTTTGTATTAACCAAACTGATGACATTCCTATTTTGATTTATTTTAGATGAGCTTTAATATGTGCTCGAGGACGAGCAAAAGTTTAAGTGTGGATGTTCATGTGAGGCCAAAAATATATAGTTTAATCATTATTTTCCTCACATTTATTATTTATATCTGTCCTTTTTAGCATGAATTTTATAGATTGTGCTAAATAGTGTATTTTATTTGTAGGAATAAATTGGTGTAAAGTTGAAGGGGTTTGGAGCTAAAACGAATTATTGATGGAAGATTGAAGAAGAAAATCAAGCAGACAACTTAATGGATTAAATTCAATATAATAATATATAATATATAAGAAGTGCATATTGAAATTTGCATAGTGTGAAGGGCCGCAAGATTGCCACGTGGCACAATTGAAGGTGGCAGTAGCTAAAGAATTGAAGCGGCACAGTTCAAGCGGAATTCAATTCCATTTGGGTTTTGGTTTTCCAATTTATGTTGGACTCAGTTATTTTATTTAGGGTTTTCTACATACATAAATAGTCCATAGAAATAATTATTTGAGGGGATCAATCATAGGAGGTACTTTGTAAGAAAGAGTTGTCAATACTTTTTAGGGTTCTTTTCTTCTCTCTTTTCTTAGAGATTAGTGGCTAACGCCCTTGTTCTGGGACTGTAGCTACGAATCGAATGTTGAATATTTAAGGTTTATGAATTAACTCTTTGTTGTCATTATAAGTTACTTTTATATTCTTGTTTTAGTATTTCTTGATTGGCCATCTAGAGATAAATATATTGTCTAATCTTAAAATCGAGAGAGGAGGGGTTAGATAGACCAGAGAATATAGAGAGCTCGATCGATCCATTTACTTGAGGTGATTTGTGTTCAGGAGTGACACCCGGATGAACAACTTGCTTGGTTACGAAATAGGATAAAATATAAATGCTTGCCAGTTAGGCCTGTTTATCCCCGCTCAACGATGTAGTTAGACAGCTAACTGGAGTAGGCGACTAGAGTTTTGATACCCGACTCATACAATTAACCCTGTAAACCAGTAACTTGACAACTAAAATTAGTTCTAAGCCAAGAATATGATACATGAGATTCATTGCATGTTGCATCTCTAGAATGTTCCCAATCACTGTCAGTAATCTTATTATTTAATTCCTGTGTTCTTTTCTTTATAACTAAAAAATCAGACTCTTTTGGCACTCTTAAATAAATAATTAGACTAGTATAATTTAGTAAATAGTTAATTGACAAGTCCTTTGGGTTCGATAATCTGGTTCTTTTAAGAGCCACTATATTACTTGCGCGACCATGTACACCTGTGTGTTCAATTGGGAGCAACAATATAGGTATTGGGTTGACCTGGGTTTAGCTTGAGAGAGTGAATCCTAAACCCAATCCCACACATTTAGCTCGAGAGAGTGAATGGGTTAAGGTGTGGGTTGTTCTTCATTGTCATGCTTGTTGATGTTCGAAAGAAATCACCTGATTCGGGGTAGTTATTTGAGAGAAAAGTATATCCTTTATAGTCCAGCCTACTCACTGATATCAAGTTATTTTCTAGTAGTTGCAATTTCCCATATGCCTATATTTTCCTATAATCGATCACACCCTAAGAATCTATCTCCTTATTGTTATTTAGACTTGTTTGTGACTGTTGTGTAGTTGATAACATTCGTATCACCCCTTTGATTTGATATGTCTTTTTTCGATAATGTTTATTCCTATGGTTGATTAAACCATATTCATACTTCTTAATTTAATTCCAAACACGTACCCCTCCCTGTGGGATTCGACCCCAACTTATTTCGTTGGGTTTTATACTAATTTAAGATCGCTGACACCTAGAATTGGATGAGATGTGCTTGAAATGTTAAAATCAATTGTCTATGGGTAGTACCTCCCATGTTGATGAGGACAAGAAAGAGTTAGCAAAAGATTTGCATAGACTTGCACGATTAGGAGTTCGACTTATGGATTCTAATGAAGGAGGAGTGGCGATGGTGAATGGAGCTGAATCAGCATTAGTGTCAAAGGTGAAAGAGAAACAAGACCAAGATCCTAATTTGCTTGAATTGAAGGCAAATGTTCATAAGCAAAAAGTGATGGCTATTGAATAATGGGGAGATGGTGTATTGAGATATCAAGGTAGATTGTGTGTGCCAATGGTTGCTTAACTTCAAGAGAGGATCATGGAGGAAACTCATATCTCCAGATATTCTATTCATCTGGGTTCCACAAAGATGTATCGTGATTTGAGAGAGGTTTATTGGTGGAGTAGTATGAAGAAGGCCATTGCAGAGTTTGTTGCCAGGTGTCTGAATTGCCAATAGGTGAAGGTAGAGCCCAGAGGCCAGGTGGTATGGCTCAGAATATAGAGATTCTGAAATGGAAGTGGGAGGTGATCAATATGGACTTTATTACTGGTTTGTCGTGGTCCCGCAAAAAGAATGACTCCATTTGAGTGATTGTAGATCAAATGCTAAATCAGCCCAGCTTTTGCCAGTAAAGACTACCCATTCAGCAAAAGATTATGCTACGTTATATATTTAAGAGGTAGTTAGACTTCATGGAGTCCCAAGGTCGACTACTTCAAATAGAGGTGCACAATTTACTATGCAATTTTGGAAGTCCTTCCGGAAGGGTTTGGGTTCAAAGGTGAATTTGAGTACTACTTTTCATCCTCAGACTGATGGTCAAGCAGAGCATACTATTCATACTTTAAAATATATGTTGAGGGCATGTGTGATTGATTTTAAAGGAAATTGGGATGAACACCTACCTCTCATTGAGTTTTCTTACAACAATAGTTATCATTCTAGCATCCAAATGGCTTTGTATGAGGCTCTCTATGGGAGAAGATGCAGATCTTCTATTAGATGGTTTGAGGTTGTTGAAGCAGGGTTGATAGGACAAGACTTAGTTCATCAATCTATGGAGAAAGTTAAGATTATTCAAGAGAGGTTGAAAACAGCGTAGAGTCGTCATAAATCCTACACTGATGTTAGGAGAAGAGACTTAGAGTTTGAAGTAAATGATTGGGTCTACTTGAAGATTTCACCCATGAAGGGTGTTATGAGATTTGGTAAGAAGGGGAAGTGGAGTCCTCGGTATATTGGTCCCTACAGAATATCCAAGAGGAGTGGTAATGTAGATTATGAGTTGGAGCTACTGCAAGAATTAGCAGCGGTTCATCCGGTATTTCATGTTTCGACGTTGAAGAAGTGTATGGGCGATCCTTCACTTATCATACCTACTGAAGATATTGGTATTAAGGATAGCTTATCTTATGAGGAGATTCCTATTCTAATTTTAGATCACCAAGTTCGCAAGTTGAAGACCAACGAAGTAGCATCAGTCAAGGTTCTGTGGAGGAATCAATTTGTTGAGGAAGCTACTTGGGAAGCTGAGAAGGATATGGAGAAGAAGTACCCACATCTCTTTGAATCCGGAGAGGTTCCAAATTAAGGTACTAATCCTTTTCTTAGCATTTACTTTAAGTTGACTTGTTGTGTTTACATTTTGCTTGTTGGGTGTTTGAGCTGGATGTTAGATGTTACAACCTTAGCCTACTAAGACTAATCTCATTCGAGGACGAATGTTCCCAAGGGGGAGATATTGTAACACCCCGCTATTTGAAAGAGATGGAATTAGAAAGAACCATTTTTGGAATGAATAATAATCTGAATTTGGCAAGTATGTTAAGTATGAGTTTTGGTTCAACTTAAACGACCATAGCTCCTAGTACATGATGAGTTAGGTGGGATACAAGATATCAAATGAAATACCTTTGAATTATTTTTCCAGCGCCACCGAGTTTGCTAATTTTTGAGTTCATATGAGGGAGATATGCCCATTTGAAGTTGGGATGTTTGGATAAGAAAAATCAACCAGATTTTAGAGAGGTATTTTGGTCTTTTCATTAGCAAATTAAATTATTTCGTTTTTAGTAAGCTATTTGGGGTCTAAACTGATTTAGTTCAGTTTAGGCAATTAAGAATTACGCTGAGGCTTTGAGACAGGAGAAAAAAGGAGGAAAGTCAAGGCGTTCTTGGAGATTTCTTGCGGAATCGAAGTCGTTTCTCCAAGGTTTAATCCCTAAAGAGTTATGTGAGACTTTCATAGCGTTGGGTTCGTTCACCCAAGCGCCAATCATGTTTAGTTCAGCGGAATTTGTTCTTGAAAGTTGAAAGTTTGATGATCTTGAATTGTGTTCTTGAAATTGGCTTTCGTTCTTGAGATTTGATGGAATTGTTGAGTTCTTGATGGAATCGTATCGATTTTAGAGTCGTTTAGGAGTAGATTCTTGTGTACATGTACTGGGTATCTGAATCTAAAGAGGAATTGAGAAAATGAATCGAATTTAGGAGAATTGGGGTTAGAAAACGAAGAAGGAAAAAGTCGGGCATAAACTAGGTACCAGGTCTGCGTCGCAGACCTGTTCCTTAGAAGTGGAACTTTTCTCTCTACGCCGCGGAGAGGTTGCGGACCCCTCTGCCTCAAAATTTATTTCGCAACCAAATATTAAAATGCATCTCCGCATCACGGACTTGCTTCCAGAGAGTGATTTCTTAACCGTTTCTCATGTTTAACTATCTAAAAACACTCCTAAACATTACGAGATCTTTCCTATCACAAATCACAACATTAAATTCATAAATCAAATTCAAGATAGAGTTGAGAGTCATGTCTTAAGAGTTTTTCGAGTCATTTTAAGAAGTACAAATATTTAAAACTTCTTTTAAGACTTAAGCATTAAGATTGAGAAAGAGTAGAGTCGAGTTAATTTTCTTTAAAATGATATATGGGGACTATGTATTCCCAAAGAGAAAATGTTTTCACATTTAATATGAGAGGAAACACCGATTTCCAGATGAGTTTTCGTGAGTAGTTTTGAGTTCAATCTTTTTTAAGAGATAGGTTTTTGAGTAACAACCTCAAACCACAGAGAAAGAGTTATGTTTTAAAACATATGAGCTGAGTATATTTTGGGAGTAGTATTGAGCACCGATATGGGGACGAGTTCATAATAACTCAAGTCTCCATAAACCATGTAGCCAATGTGGGTAGAAAAGGTCATACATTGTAGATGATTCCTTATTACTTTTAGCATACACTAGTGGATCCATTTAGTTGAGGCGTTCTATATCCCAGCAAGTTATAGGACAATTCTAACAGCGTGGGCGAGACGATGTATCATCACATAGCTCATAGTGATGGTTGTCGGTTAGAGAAACTCCCACATAATTATATTAATTTATTTATTATTACATATATATATATATTGAGTTATTATCGTATTTATCCAATACTTTGAGTTGCTACTTACTGTTTAAATGCTTTATATAAATTGCATCTTTACTGTTGTTTATTTCTGCATTGGATTGAGTATCCATGAGTTCAGTAAAGCTGAGGTAAGTGTTCCTTTCAGAATTCAGTTCAAGCTTATGTCATATTTCGTTTTTCCCTTGCATGCTCTTACATTCAATGTACTAATGCCATTTGGTCTGCATCGTTTTATGATGCAGATACAGGTAACCAGGATCAACATCCAGCACTTCGTTGATCCAGTTCAGCACTCAGAGTCAGTTAGTGAGCCTACTTGCTTTTGGAGGATACCCTTTTATTGCTTTATTATTCTAGTTTATTTGGATGTTGGGGGTCTTGTCCCGCCGTCCAGCTCAGTTGTTAGAGGATTCATAGACAGTTAGGGGCCATTTGGTTGTTGGTTAGAGTTATGCAAATATTAGTAATGCAGGTATTAGTTATGCAGGTATTAGTAATGCAGGTATTAGTTTATGCAGAGTTAAGTTATGCAGGGTTTAATTATGCAGAGTTTAGTTATGCAGGGTTTAATTATGCAGAGTTTAGTTATGCAGAGTTTAGTTATGCAGGGTTTAATTATGCAGAGTTTAGTTATGCAGAGTTTAATAATATTTTTGGGTGTTGGTTTGTTATCTTAAAAATTAATAAACATTATATACTTGTTAAAAATAAATTATTTGTTATTGTTATATCTTAGACCTTTTTTACCGTTGTATTTTTATTTATTTTTTGCATTTTGCTTAGGTAAAATTTTTGGACAGAAACTTAAATGCCACATTTTTCAACTTTCTCATATAGTTGAACCGATGTATATATATGACACGTGTTAACACGGGACCAATATTGTAATAGTTGAAACTTATTGATATGCTAGTACATATAATTATGTGTACATATAACAAAAATTGATACATATAAGTTAACATCTGAGCAGCACCGCGTACTAATGCTAAGATATTATATTTGGAGCCTTTACTTCAGTAATCTATAATATAGAAATGAGGAAGTTTTTTTTTTCTATTTGATGAAGGAGATCATATTTACAAAAGTCTTGGCAAGAACTAGTGGAAGCTCCAGAGCTTACTTCAAGCAAAGCCATTGATATGCACATTGATAGATATGCTTTACTTCCAATGGCAAGAACCATTGATAGAGGATGCTTACTTCCAAATGAACAATCTATTGTTGGACACTATCCTCAACAATTATCGACATTATCCTCACCCATAGACAATATCCTCAACAATTTGAATGTCTACTTAATTTTGAAAATAATAATGGAGTACATTAAATCTAAATTTCAGTTTTGTCATACTAAATAATTCATTCGGTTACAATTTTCACATACTGCCATATCCTAAAATTGAGAGTCCATTTTGTCAAGCAACAAAATAGTGATAAAATAAATTTTATAAGATGAAGAATACAACAAATCTAACATATACCATTGAGACAAACTTGAAATTCTAGTACCATGGCCTCACATAATCAAACTAGACCCACCTTCATTAAACGTGAAAGAAACTTATATAATTCATTGTTAAATTATATAAACTAGCACATAAAACATAGGCAAAATAAAACTTAACTAGGCCATGGTTATACCTTACAAAGTAGCTACACCAAAAATCATTCAAAGGTTTAAAGTTTATCATCAATAATCATTCATACCATAGTGTAACGATCAAGTTCATTGATGCTTAAAAAGCACTCCATGAACTTTGTGTTGCTCCATCTGATACACTAGGTTCCCCTTGAGCAATTTGATCTTCTTTTTTAGCTGGAGCATCATCTTCATCGATAAAAATAATAGGAAATTCAAAAGACATGTCATTAGCAACTTCTTGAACTTCAATTCTTTCTATTTCTTGAACACCAACTTCTGGCCCTTCGGCAAATTGTTCAGTAGCTCCATCCTTGCGAAATATCTCTTGCCAATCAGCAAATAATGGCCATTTCTTAAATTTCATTGACTTGGCATATGGATCAACCTAAGAAAAAAAAGAAACGAGTATATGAAGTAATTGATAATATTCGAAAGACAAAGATTATATTCACCAAGAGAAAATATAACTAACTAGCTTTAGTTTACTAATAATTTAAACAATTGTAAATCACCTTTATGAAATCATCCAAAGCTTTTGGATCTTCAACCAAGATAGTTCCATCACTGTATCGAAATCCTAAGCCACTTCGGCTTTTTACCAACTATAGGGTCATATAATGCTTTTTCCACCCTCTTATTTTTGAAAAAAATATGTGGTAGAGCTTGCAATCCGCAATTAGGATGACAAACAATCATGTGTTGTTCAAGTTCCATCAAATATCCAAGTTTAAAGGTTCCATCATCTTCTTTCCAATCATTAGCACACAACTTTTTAATCCATCAACCATAGTGAGTTCCTCTTCTTGAGTCCACACCCTTGCCCTTTTTTGAGACATGTTAGACCTTCTTTTAGTGGGACTACCAATTTTAATTTGTAAGAATGTAAAAAATCACAATTTATACTTACTTATGATTCACTACAAAAGTATACTAACTTATTTTCACATATATTGCATTTGTCTCTCACCAGGTTTACAAGAGAGAGAAAACAACATGATAAGAAGAAGACGAAAGAATAAGAAAAGGTTAAGATTTCAAAAGTTTCTAACCTCAAAGAAATAATTTAGATTGAGCGTTCTTCAAGTTTTGCCTCTTAGAAGATAATGAAATTTTAGATCTATAAAATGGCATATAATGTATCCGATTGTATTTAATTAGAAGTAATGAAGGGTCACAATTATCTATCTACCATACACAATTGAAATGGTCAGCATTGGAGGTAATAAATGCATCCGTCCTTTGGTTAGTAATGGATGATTAATGCAATTCTAAGAACTGAATGACAATTGAATGGTAATACGGTTATGGATTCTGAAGTTAGACTTTGAGCAACTAATGCACAAATAGGCTTGCCAGATTTTATAACTGTTGGAGAACCATTTTGACTAAATTTCCAAGTTAAAATGCCTAATTGTACAAACTCAAAAAGAAAGCCTCGAAACCCGAACCAGTCATCCTACTAGACCAAAAATTACCTTTGTGATCTAACTGCACTGGCGGAATTCTCATCCGATCACTTTTTACTAAGAATATTGACTGAAGCCGAACTTTGAGTAAATTTCCAAGTTAAGACGCCTAATTGCACAAACTCAAAATGGAAGCCGCGAAACCCAAACCAACCATTTACTAGACCAAAAATGACCTTCTGGACTTAACCGCACTAAAGGAATTCTCATCCGATCACGTTTTACCAAGAATATTGAATGTAGTCGAACTTCGACTAAATTTCCAAGTTAAAACGCCTAATTGCACAAACTAAAAATGGCAGCCTCGAAATCCAAACCAACCATCCTACTAGACTAAAAATGAATTTCCAGATCTAACCACGCTAACAAAATTCTCATCTGACCAATTTTTACTAAGAATATTGACTGAAGTTGAACTTTGACTAAATTTCCAAGTCAAAACGCCTAATTGCACAAACTCGAAATGGAAGCCTTGAAACCCAAACCAACCATCCTATTAGACCAAAAATGACCATTCGGACCTAACCACATTGATGTAATTCTCATCCGATCATGTTTTACCAAAAATATTGAATGTAGTCAAACTTTCACTAAATTTCCAAGTTAAAACGCCTAATTGCACAAACTCAAAATGGGAGCCTCGAAACCCAAACCAACCATCCTACTAGACTAAAACTGACCTTCTGGATCTAACCGCGCTGACGGAAGTCTCATTTGATAATGGTTTACTAAGAATATTGACTGAAGTCGAACTTTGAAAATTTCCAAATTAAAACGCCTAATTGCACAAACTCAAAACGAAAGCCTCGAAACTCGAACCAGCCATTCTACTAGACCAAAAATGACCTTCCAGATCCAACCGCGCTGATGGAGTTCTCATCCGATCACTTTTTACTAAGAATATTGACTGAAGTCGATCTTTGACTAAATTTCCAAGTTAAAACGCCTAATTGCAGAAACTCAAAATTACAGCCTCGAAACCCAAACCAAACATCTTACTAGACCAAAAATGACCTTCCGGAGATAACCGCACTGACAGAATTCTCATCTGATCATGTTATACCAAGAATATTGACAAAAATCAAACTTTAACTAAATTTCAAATATCTTGGTAAAATGTGACCAGATAAGAATTACATCAGCTCGGTTAGCTCCGGAAGGTATTTTTTATTCTAGTAGGATGGTTTTTTTGGGTTTCGAAGCTTCCATTTTGAGTTTGTGCAGTTAGGCGTTTTAACTCGAAAATTTACTCAAAGTTTGACTTCAGTCAATATTCCAGGTAAAGCGTGATCGGATGAGAATTCCATTAGCGCGGTTAGATCCAGAAGGTCATTTTTGGTCTAGTAGGATGGTTGGTTTGGGTTTTGAGGCTTTCATTTTGAGTTTGTGCAATTAGGCATTTTAACTTGGAAATTTAGTCAAATATCGACTTCAGTCAATATTCTTAGTAAAAAGTGATTGGATGAGAATTCCGTCAGCGCAGTTAGATCTGGAAGGTCATTTTTGGTCTAGTAGGATGGCTGGTTTGAGTTTCGAGGCTTTTGTTTTGAGTTTGTGCAATTAGGTGTTTTAACTTGGAAATTTAGTCAAAGGTCGACTTCAGTCAATATTCTTAGTAAAAAGTGATCGGATGAGAATTTCGTCAGCATGGTTAGATCCGGAGGTCATTTTTGGTCTAGTTGGATGGCTGGTTTGATTTTCGAAACTTTCGTTTCGAGTTTGTGCAATTAGGCGCTTTAACTTGAAATTTATTCAAAGTTTGACTTCAGTCAATATTCTTAGTAAAAATTGATTGGATGAGAATTCCGTCAGCGCGGTTAGATACGGAAGGTTATTTTTGGTCTAGTAGGATGGTTGGTTCGAGCTTCGAGGCTTTCGTTTTGAGTTTGTGCAATTAGGCGTTTTAGCTTGAAAATTTACTCAAAGTTCGACTTCAGTCAATATTCTTAGTAAAAGGTGATTGGATTAGAATTCCATCAGCGCGGTTAGATCCGGAAGGTCATTTTTGGTCTAGTATGATGGCTGGTTCGAGTATCGAGGCTTTCGTTTTGAATTTGTGCAATTAGGCGTTTTAACTTGGAAATTTAGTCGAAATGATTTTCCAATAGTTCTAAATTCTGGCAAGCCTATTTGTGTCATTAGTTGCTCAAAGTCTACCTTCAGAATCCATAACAGGATTACCATTCAATTGTCATTCACTCCTTAAAATTGCATTAATCTTTCATTACTAACCAAAGGACGGATGGATTTATTACCTCCAATGCTGACCATTTCAATTGTGTATGGTAAATAGATAATTATGACCCTTTATCACTTCTAATTAACTACAATCAAATACATTATGAGGAATAGATAGCTATTATAGATAGATAGTTGTAACCTTCATCAGAATCACTTTATTTCCATTCTTTACTTGAAAGTGCATTAGTTGCTCTTTAAAATGTTAGTCTGAAACTTTCACCAACTATCAATCCAAAGGATCCAAATCCTTGTCTTTGTCACAATTACTATAATTTGTCTGCCACTTCCAACCTGGTAGTGCTGCAATAATGATGTGATATTCTTTATTTTAGAGCACCTCAACTACCTGACTATACAAATTAAGCTAAATGAGAAAACATTCATGAGGAAAGAATTCACTCACACATAATTCATTGTTAAAATATTAGACACATCTTCATTTAAAGTGAATGAAACTTACATAATTCATTGTTCAATTACAAAAGCTGGCACATACAACAAAGACATGCAAATTACAATCACATTTTTTTCAAAAGAAGTCTCCTATTTTTGTAACATTATCCTTCCATGACAAACACCAAGCTTCAAAAGTTGAATACCAGCCCCAACAACATATAATCACTTGACAAAATAGCAGCTGAGTACTTCGTATTTTTGACTGGATCTTTGTGATTACTCCAACTGCTGAATAGTCTGCGGGAAAAGAAAATTTCAATACTATCTCGGAGAAGAATGAATTAAAAACACCTTGGAGAAGATGAACTTACCGTTTGGGTCAGTGTTTTGAACAATCTGAAGAGCATCTGAGTTGGCTACTTACAAAACCATTAATGTTGAACCTAATCATGCATTTGTTATACAAAACCAACCTACTTTAAGCCCACAACATTCACACATATGTACATTTGTGGACATTCTACTAGGTAACAAAAAATCCATTTATGGTTAGACCTTACAAAATAGCTACACAAAAACCATTCAATGATTTAAAGCTTATCATTAACAATCATCCATATTATACTGTGACGTTCAAGTTCACTGATGCTTAAGAAGAATTCTGTTGTCTTTATATCTTGAGTAATTCTCATTGCTGCCTTGACTCGTTCATCTGAGTTGTATATTTCAAATGCAGGGGATCCAATAATAGAAAATATCTTACCACAAATCTCAGATAGATCACGCTCTCCTAGCTTGTCAATTAAAGAAGCCATCCTTTTATCATGGCTTTCAGTGTTGTTTCATCACCTCCATCAAACCTTTAAGAACAATCTCATTATCATCTTCAGTTGTATTTCTTTTTTTGCATCTACCTTTTTCGTTGACTTTAGAAGACGATGCTTTAAAACTATTACCTTGTTTCTGAGATTGACGGGTTTCACCTTTTTGAGTTGTGAATGAACTTTGTGCTGCTCTAGTTGATTCATTAGGTTCATCTTGAGCAGTAAATGGACTTTGTGTTGCTCCAGTTGATACATTAGGTTCCTCTTGAGCAGCTTGATCCTCTCTTGTGCCTGAAGCATCATCTATGTCGACAACATCAATAGGAAATCCCACAGACGTGCCATTAGTAATTTCTAGAGCTTCAATTCTTTCTATTTCTTGAACAACATCTTCTGGCCCTTTGGCAAACTCTCCAGTAGCTCTATACTTGCCAAATATCTCTTCCCAGTCAGCAAATAATGGCCATTTTTTTAAGTTCATTGACTTGGCATTCGGATCAACCTAAGAAAATAAAGAACAAGTACATGAAGTAACTGAAAATATTCCATAGACAAAGATCCATTAACCAAGAGAAAATATAAGTAAGTAGCAATTCCCTAATGATTTAAAATAAATATAAATCACCTTTATCAAGTCATCCCAAGATTTTGGATCATCAACTAAGATACTTCCATCACTATATTGGAATCCTAAACCACTTCGACTCTTTAGCAACGATATTGTTGCATAACTCTTTTTCCATGCTCTTATTTTAGAATCAACATGTGGCATAGATTTCAATCCACAGTTAGGATGACGAGCATTCATGTAGTGTTCCAATTCCATTAAATATCCATGTCTAAAGGTTCCATTATCTGCTCTCTAACCATTAACACACAATTCTTTTAATCCATCTACAAGAGTAAGTTCCTCTTCTGGAGTCCATACCCTTCTAGATAAAGGTGTTGATTTTCTTGCCCTCTTTCTGGACGTGTTAGAAGTTGCAGTAGTAGAACTAGCCATTTCAATCTGTAAAATTATAAATGAAATCACAAGTAATACTAAGTTACAACTTACAAGGAAATTATTTCAATTATAACCAAATAAATTGTAATACAACTTGATTGATCTGGGAAAAAGATAATGTGAAGACATATATACAAATTCACTACTTATATTCAAAAATAATAGATATACATTGAGATTCACTATTTGTCTGTACAGACAACAATGTGAGACATACAAAAGATTGACCATTCGTTTTCACAAAATAATAAAAGCTATTACATTTTACAGTGAGCGGAAAACCTAAAACAAAAGTGCATAAGCACACCAAAAGTGACCACATAGTTTAAAATTATAAAGATTGATTTCCTAATCTTTCATTCCACATAGACTGAGCTAGTTCATCCCTCCAAGTGGTCCACTCATCAGATGCTTCTATTGTATTAATATTGTCATGCTCATGTTGATTCTCCATGTGGAATTCCATTTCAGCATCTAATGGATCAACTTCCATCTCTCTTCCAATGAAATTGTGTATCAAACAACATGCACTAACAATTCTATTGTGAACCTTAACCGAGTACCACGAAGGACTTCTAAGAATTCCCTAATGTCCTTTTAATAGTCCAAATGCTCTTTCAATAACATTACGCGTCCTATCATGCTTTATATTAAAGAGCTCTTCTCGACATCTAGGTGATGGATTGTCACCCTGCCAATCCTTTAGCCAATATCTATATCTTCGATAGGGAGACAAAACCATTTCCATTTGTATATCCTCCATCACAGAAATAGTAATTGCCTAAAAATGTAAACAATGATATAATTACTTTGAATATTATTCTATTTTGATATAGTAGAAATAGACAAGGGTCTGCCTATTATTTAGCATACTCTGAGGTACTTTCAACCCATTTCTTCGTACAACAGCATCTCGCAATACGCGACCATCAGCGGCTGATCCCTCCCAACCAGGTATACATAAATGAAGTTGAGATTTCTATCACTAAC
Organism: Solanum verrucosum; assembly: GCF_900185275.1. Lineage (NCBI taxonomy): Eukaryota > Viridiplantae > Streptophyta > Magnoliopsida > Solanales > Solanaceae > Solanum > Solanum verrucosum. The sequence goes on from NW_026020364.1 coordinate 227,532, forward strand.
CCCCAAGACATTAGTTGCTATATCACCTTTTCATGTTCTGTATCTTGGCTTATATATTGCTTCAACTCTAATGGAAATGTAAGTACCATCCAATGCACCAAGACAACCCTATAATAATAAATTCAACTCTAATTACTAAAGGACTATAAAAAATAAAAATACTTTCACCATAATATTTCAAGTTTGTTGTAGTAAATCAAATGTTAGATTGAAATGTACCTACCTTAAACCATTTCCATCAATCATCAATATCATCTTCGAGCACCGGATTAGGTTTAACAAGTAACATTGGAGTTAGTTTAAGAATAGATCTTAGACATTAATTAAAGGTTCAACTTACACTCCACCCCGATCTAATATAACCTACTTTGACAGACCTGTTCTTTTTGTGATGAGCCAAAATATTTAAGAACATTGCAAACTTTTCAGTACTCAACATATTTTTACTATCAGTCAACCCTCCAATATTATTGGCTAAAGAAGCTAAAATATGAAAGGCATTTCTATCCATCCTAAGCTTGTCAAAACATACAAAATCATTGTCACGAATGAGAACATTTAGATGAGACAAGATTTTAGGAATTCTAGCACTCATACAATATCGAATGACCCGTCTATTTCTAGATTGGTTTCTTAATAACATGCTGTAAATAGCCATAAAAAAACAAATAAGGACAATATACGAATGCACCACAATCTCCTCGAGGATCATAAAGCATTCAACATCGCACAATTGCTGAGAATTCATTTACACTTATTTTCCATTTAAAAATTGCAACATCATTATCAAATTGAATCCAAAAGAAAAACAAAGTATCAATCAAGTTACTTAACTAATTATTGCAGACACATTGTGTATAATAGAAAGGTAATAGATGGTTTCATACTAGAATGTTCAATTTTATTTAAAAAAGTTGAAAAGTAACATTGAAAAACAAGGTAAAATGTTTATTTTTGTTTAGCTTCAATAGCTAGAATACCATCTTTTGCAGTTTTAGAAGCTAAAACAACTAAACTTAGTGAACCCATTTTTGAGAAAGCACGATTTTTGAACAAACAAAACAAAACCCACATCAAATTTGGGTGTACTAAAACATCAACCTAACTAGAAAATACTGAGAAGATCTAGAATTTCATTCGTCTCTCATCAGATTAACAAGAGAAAAAACATAAAAAGAGAAAACAGGAGGCGAAGAAGAAGAAAATAAAACAAGATCAGCCAAATTTTGAGTTTCAGAACTTCTAACCTCAAAGAAAGAACGCCAGATTGAAAGTTTTTCAATCTATTTGCCTGGAAGATGAAGAGCCATTCTAGATCTACGGATATGGGGAGAGGATCTGAATGTTTATCTAAAAAGAAGTGTATATTTGATTTAGAGTGAAGGGCAAAAATTGTAAATTTATATTTTTATTCAGGTATTAGTTATTCAGGTATAACTTATTCCATCTTTTACCCTGCATAAAATAATAGATAGATTGACTCATAATTTAAACATGTATTAGTTATGTGGTTTTATAATTTTCTAACCAAACATAGTATTATGTGTGTTGAATTTTATACTTTGACAAAAAAATGCTACCAAACATGGTAAAGCTTATGCAACATTTTATACCTGAATAACTCAATCCTTATCCAGTAACCAAACAACCCCTTAGTTATTAGTTCTTTAGTCTTGTTATTTCAGTTGTGTTGATTATAAGACTTTATTTGCCTTATGGACTAGTTGATTTTTTTTTCCTTTTATAAACATTCTAGTTTATTCATGTGTTATCTTTGTTGAGTAAATTCTTCCGCTGAGTAGTAAGCCAGGTCAACGGTTCGCTTGGGGCCAACAATTGTTGTGGAGTGTCAGTCCCGCCCATGGTGTAGGCTCAGGGGATGATACTTAGTCTCCTTAATATTTTCAAGATCTCTTAAATTTATTGTCTCGGTTTCACTCATGTTTGGGTTTGATTTATTCTCAAAAGATTTCAAATGCTTGCTTACTTCCTCAAATACTTCATCTTCATCATATTTGACTTCTCGACTCATTATTTCAAAATTAGGTCGAAGATTAGATTTGATTTTAAGATCTGGCAAAAAATTCTACAATGCATGTCATATCACTAGAATTAGTACGAAAAGAACTATATAATATAAAACAACTAAATCTATTAGACTCAAATAAAAACACCATTAAATCTCGCTAAAATGGAAGATAAAAATGTTTGAACAATAAAATATCAGACAAAATCCGAATTACAACTCTTTAATAAATCGGCTAACAGAAAGGAAAACAACACATGCTACCAAAACTCCTTCTTACTGGGGAGAGAAGTAGCCTCCCAATTATTAACCTGGAAATCAGGACCAATGACTTGCACATCTCTTTTACAAGATCTTTCTTCGATTTCAACCATATCGGCCTTGGTGAACACGTTTTAAAATAATCAATTAGTTCTCCGTTAACCTCCAACACTAGCTTTGGAAGTGGTGACTCAAAAGATTCTACTGTGTAGGTTTCGATGAAGGATTTGTGTATGGGTGGTATTGGCTTGGTAAGTTACTATGCATCTCTTTTCTGCTTCTTAGCCTTCATTTTGTCCTCGACTGTGGGTTTGTATCCCAAGCCAAAAGTACCAAGGCTATTCGGTAGACTTACTGGATAAGCTCTCCCTTGCAAGAAGATCCCCAAGATTTTACTTGGTTCAAACCCATGCTTCAACATTTTATTCACAATCATCATGGATGCCATGGGCCATTATGGTTTTGAAATGAGATTCCCTTCAAGGATATGCTCAACAACCACTACCTCAAAATCTTGATAAACCAGTGCCTTAATCACATTATTTGCTATGACAAAAGGGATGGAAGAATTTTTGTAGATTGACAGGTCCCCCTCACTATGAACATTTACTTCTTGTCGGTCGTATTCAAACTTGATCATTCGATGCAATATAGAGGGGACTACTTCAACCCTATGCACCCATGGTCTCCCCCAATATAATATTGTAGGATGCCTTGATATTCAACACTTGAAAGTCTACAGTGAAATCGGCATGCCCTATTTTTAGTACAAGTTCTATCTCACCAATGGCATATATTTTTGACCCATCAAAAGCTCTAACACATTATTTGGTCGTACCCTTTCAACTCTAATATTCAATTTTTGCAGAGTTCACTGAAGGACAAATATTTTTCCCAGATCCTCCATAAATCAGAACTCGAGTGACATAGGAAAGCTCACACTTTATAGTAATATGAAGGCCTTGGTTAGGTCCAGTGTCTTCCATCGGAAGTTCATCATCTGAAAAATGATTTTATTTACCTCAAACAGTTTCCCAACGATTTTCTCTAATTGACTAATTATAACTTCATTAGGGACATGTGCTTCGTTCAAAATCTTCATTATAGCTTTACAATGTTCATTAGAGTGTATTAGCGAAGAGAACAAAAAGATTTGGGTTAGAGTTTTCTTTAGCTGTTCCACAATAGAATAGTCTGACAATTTCATCTTTCTTAAGAACTTCTCTACTTCTTTTTCACTGCCGGCCTCTTAATTGTCACTTTGTCATTTCTTTTTGTTTTCCTTAACTCTATTGGGGCATAGTATCTCCACGAACGGATCATTCCCCCTACTTCATCTACTTCTTCATTGACTTCATTCCCCTTGTATGTCACTACGGTAGGCTTATAATTCCAAGGGACAATCTTGGGTTGGTTATTTGAAGTTGGAACACTGACTTTATAATCACAGGGGAATATAGGCCCCTTGAATGATCAATATAGGCATGCTCAGCCCTATTTTGAACAACCATTTTTGCTTCTCTCTGACTTTCCCATACATCTTCAAATGCTCATTTCATAGTTATGATAGGTGTGTTCGATAGGCTCAACTTTTTCAATATCTTCTGTGCCTCTGGATGCATCGGTTTTGTCAAGCCAACAACATTCGTCAAATTTTCTATGTCATTTTCAACCTTAGGGGTAAGCTTGTATGGGACTGCAAATTCTTCGTTGTCATTCATCATCTCTACCAAGTTTGTTTCAATATGCATCGACAATGGTTTGTGAATGATGCTTGGTCCATTTAGACTTTCAACTATAATTCGATGAGTATCGATCAAATCTTGAATTTCCCTTTTCAAGTACCAACATGTCTCTATGTCATGCCATGGGGAATTAGAACAATATGCATATCTTTGGAAATTATCTAGATTTCTCATGCGGAGATTCAAGATCTTTCTATCAATAGGACTCAAAACATTCAATGCCCTTAATTTTTTGAACAAGCTACCATATAATTCTCCAATAGGGGTGAACTAATCCTTAGCTCCATTTCATTCTTGTACTCTGGTCTAGGATGATAAGGGATTCTAGAGGTATTTTGGTGAATTTTTTTTGGGGAGGGGGGTGGGTGGATTATTTTGAGGAAATAGTGCACGCCATTATGGGTAAGAAGGGGGTTGAGCAATTGGTTGTGCATTGAAAATGGGACATTGAGGATATGAAACTGGATATTGTGGAGTTTGGGAAGGAAAATAGTGTTGTGGATGATTTTCTTGGACATAGGTCCAAGGCCCCGATACAATGGTAGCTACATCTCCCCTTCTTTTCTTCCCTCCAAGATTTCCAGAGCCATTTTGAAGCACTAGTGCTGTGGCTTTTAAGACAACTTGGCTTACAATCGTTCCAGACTTGATGCCACTTTCCACCATTTCCCCAACTTTAATAACATCGGCAAATGTTTTTCCGATGGCATAAATCAAGTAATGAAAGTAGTTAGGTTGTTGTGCTTGGAGAAATACGCCAATCATCTCTGGCTTCTTCATTGGGGGCGAAACTGTAGCAATTTGCATACCTTGATCTATGAACCACTCTAAAGCCATGAGTAATTCCTCTTTGCCCTCAGAACCTCTCGGTTGATTACGATATCTCTTCAAATGAGCTATAGAGTTTCCATGAACAGTGTTATTCTCAAATTTGGGATTTTAAAACCGGCAGGCAAATGGATGTGGGGAAACATGCACAAATCAGTTAATGATATGCCCTTGTGGCCTCCTAATACTTTCATATCTCTTATACTCTAATTCAAACTCTTCATTTTTCTAGACATTTCTTCATGTTTCTCCTTCTTATCAATTTTCTCAACTTCGACAGTGGAACTATACTGATGAGCATGGGATAAGAGCCTGGAATTTTAAGAGTTACTTCAGGGGTGTAAACATGATCATTTTGAACTCTTGGTGGAGGATCATTGTTAGATTTAGTCACCATTGTTGGCTATGGAACAGTATAGTTAGCGCAGTGGGCATGAGTAATGGATTACTCATTATAGGTGTACTGAAAGGGCGTATCCTAGAAGTTCCAGCGGCGTTGGATGTGTTAGCATATTGGCCAAATGCAGGTGGATAAAATTGGATCACTTGTCGATACTTGGATAGGGGATGGCATATTGGTATTCATATACTCATGGATAGAAGAGGGAGGAGTTTGTCCATTAATCCAAGCTCCATACATTTTCACCATTTGTTGTTTGAACAACCTTACTTCCTTTAATGACACTGATTCTTGTGAACCCGTCTGATTTTGGACCTCATCATTGCCCGACTCTTCTCCGTCTTTGTGGGTCATTTTTTTTCTTTTTACCTTGTATAGTATGGATGAGATGTTAGCTTAACCACAAAAAAATACCACATTTAAGCTAATATGTCTCTCTTTCTTACGTACTGAACGGAGTACCAAACAAATTAGTGTAAAGAAATCTTTCACATTGTATCCACACATATATTTCTCATTTATAATACGAAAGGTCTTATATTTCATCATGGCTTATTTAGGCGTTTATCTCCTCTTATGTTATTTTGTTCAAAAAGTTTTGATCGAACCCATTGGGTTGCCTACACATCATGTTAGTGCATAAATCACATCTTTACGTAGTTCGGGGAATAAATGCTTTTTAAAAAAGTTTTTTCACATATAGATATATATATTACTATTATATAGATATATATATTACTATTATATATATATATATATATTTATTTATTTATACAAATGGAAAAAAGAAAAAAGAATTAGACAAAAAATAAGCATAACTTAAAATGTCATTTAGTATTTGAAATAGAAGTATGAAAGTGAAGAAAATATCACAAAACAAATGGCAGAAACTAAGACTTAACAAATACAACTCAAACAAAGTGCAGAAACGTAGACGAATGAAAACATGACTTAAACTAAAGAAAACAAGACAAATAAAACAAAGGTTTGTATAATTCCTCATATCCCAAAGATCTAGTGGCCATTTTCTCACCCCAACCTGCTTACTTATGGAGATTTTGGTCTAAAGTGACCTCCTACATTCTTATATATATCTTGCAATGAAGTCAGAAGGAACTTAGCAAATTTGGGTACTTCTGCCAAAAATTGTTCATGGTTCATCTCTTGGTAATCTAGATTCATTTAGGCAGTGCGATCAGCCAAACGATGGACCTTTGATTGAAGTGAATTGCAAGTATAATTCCATCCTCGTATCTGTTGATCATGGGAAGCCACCATTTCTCTAGCGCATCTTTCCTGAGTCGAGACTGACTCTAGTTCCTCTCGTAGCCTTCCCCTTTCACTGATCCGTCGGGCTTTCTCTTGGGAAAAAATTATTTGACTTTTCTGATCACATGCCCTCAGTTTTCGTTGTTGACTCGCCAAGTTCCGCAATTTTTTCTCCCCTAATTGTTGCTAGATGAACTTCATCCTTAGAGCTTGATTTATCTCTAAGCCTCCTTTGCTCTTTCCTCTTCGAGTTCTACTTGTTTATGGGTTAGAGCGGCTCTAACGAGCTCTAAATTTTCTCTTAACGCTTGGTTTTCAAAAGGTAATCATGCATAGCCAACTCAACCCTTATTTTTATCTACCCTCATGGTCTATTGGTCCTTTTAGAGATTTCTCCGGCCTAACGTGTAATCGAGATTGTTTTTCAAGACAATCAGAGTATCCCAGGTGATTTTCTCCCTTGTGCCGCTCTTTAACCATCATATCAATTTGTCCCATGATTATACAACCATCCCAAATCCTTTGGGCCAATCCCTCAAAGAGAGGGAACTTTGGTCCCATTTCAACATAAAATCTTTCATATCCTTAGTGAAAGGTAGGACCTGACACCTGGCTAATAGACGTAGAACCCACAACGGTACATATGGCTGCACAACCCTTATACCCATCAACTATAGAAAAAAAAGGTTAACAAAAGACATGCGAAAAAATGCTTTCCCTTCTAGAAGATAACTAAGAGACAGTAGATATAGAAAATCCTTCGGACGATAGTGTAGTTCTTTTTCTCAATATTGACATTCACTACCCCGGTCAAACGGATGGTAATAATCCCGCCTCTCCTCGGAAAAACCATTGTTCCCAAAAAAGCAACCATAAAAGCAAAATGTATATGTTCTTTCCATGTTTCAAAGTTTCCCTTGTTGTTGAGTTGCCTTCCGAACTTCTCGAATCCTTCTTCTTTTCCGTATCTATCATACAAAAATTGTAACAAGATCCAATCTTTCTATAATTATTCTTCATTGACTTTGCAAATGCTTAAATGCTGAAAGCATTAGTTGAAGGAGATGCTCCTTGGGGTTACAAGATTCTCATGATGCAACCTCACTCCAAACCCGGTAAAACGGATTATTTCCTTCAAGGTTGGGGTCAATTCAAAATTCTAGAAACGAAAGACATTGTTTGTTGGATTCCAAAAGATAACAGTGACTCGATCACATCCCTCATACGGTCCAGTTCCATGATTCTAGTCAAGAAACCTAAATATTTGAATATTATACCTTTATCTAACAACCCTATGTCTTTCCACCATGCTCAAAGCTGCAAAGGAGTGCAATCTATAACCTGAAGTGGCATGTTCGCATCTCTTTTCCTATTCCAACACTTTCCTTGACCAGATTGAACCATGTTGTACTTATGGAAAAAGATGCAGGGTCGAAAAATGCCCAGACCTACGACACCTAATTTTTGAACCTATTAGAATCTGACTCAAAAAGGTGTGAAAATTATAAGGAAAAATGACGCAAAATATCTTTTCCAAAAATGGGACTTTAAGCAAAAAAAAAAAGAATAGAAGTACTCATATTTATAAAGTGAATATATTTTTTTGTGTTTGTGATTCAAACCACCAAACATAGAGAATATTTGGCCAAGAGATCAAAATGACTTGTTCTATAAGTGTTAAATAGCTTTTCAGAAAAAATATTTACATAAATAGCTAATTTAATTAAAAGTTTCCCTAGACTAGCTAATTGTATTCCCTTTAAAAAGTGTTGTTGTAAGAGTCCAGTCGCAACAAAAACTATTATAAATATATTTTTAATATTAAGATTTATATATAAAATAATAGTTTCGACTAAATCTATTATTAGAAGAGCCTATTTTAAATTTTAATCAATATTATTGGCAGATAAATCAAAGGAATTTTAAAGATGACATACTCTTAATATGATTCACATCTGATTAAATCATCGAGTCAATATAGAGGATGATATATATGCCATAATAAATGATTTTCTGTGTATGAAATAAAACACTTGAGTGAGACTTGGCCCAATTTTTTTTAGAAATTTTAACAGATAATTAGAGGGTACTTTTGTTTTGAAAAATAAATAACTACATAAATAATTTAAAAAGAATTAATTCTAGCCTGAACGTGCTCTAAATTTGTTTACCCAACATGGACATGGGAAATTTCAAATAAAAAATAATTAATTTGTAATAGTCAAACCTCTATGTTGTTGATCTGAAATCTTCAGGTCGAATTGACCACTCGAAATAGAAAAACAATTATGTTGTTGATGAAGATTTTTAGGCCCAAATAGACTACTTTTAGATAGAAAAAAAAACTAGGTTATTTATAAGTATTTTTAGGCCTAAATCATATACTTTAGCTAAAAAAGAAGATTGTAGGGAAGTTTATATTATTTTGTAAAATTAACTTTAGTGATAGAATAAATAAAAATATAATTATGATACTTGCAAAAAGTTTTATATTGATTTTCATAAATGACACAAATCGGTCGAAGAATTTATATATATATATATATATATATAAGAAAGGAAAAAATCAGGTTTAAATATTAAAGAATTTATTTTAGAGGGAACCTAAATCCGATAAAAACTCAAGGTCTTCCAAATGATAGTTATAAATAACACATAAAATGCACATGTTAGTCAAAAAGCGGGTCTTCTGTCTTAGACGGACTCGACCCCTGTGTTGAGCCCCACTAAGTCAAACGCAAATAATGCAAATAAGTGGAACCTACTAGATATAAGCATGTCTGCGTTTTATTTCTATTAGGTTTAAATCGGAAGAAGATAGTTTCTAGACTGACTTACCCGAGTAGATAACTCGGGCAATGGAGGGGAAATTTATCAGTAGCAGTAATATTCTAATCTCATTGCTGGTCCAACTCAAACTAATGTGTGTGACTAAAATCATTCCATATGTATCAAGACACTCCAGCTTTATCTCAACAAAAAGTGGGATGCATAACTTCATTCCCTTCTTCCCTATTTTTTGAGACTTGGATGGGATGCACGAGAGAAGAAAATTTATAATACAACTCAATAATATCAAAGTGATAAATGAGCAACAAGTAGCATATAAGGCCATCATACACAATATATCCAAGAAAATAATAAAATCAAGTAAAAGTCAATATAATAAAGCTCGAATTCTATTTTGTCCCTAGTTGAGTCGTCAGAGATATCACACCCCTTATTCGACTACGGAAAGGGTTTTAACTTTAAGTGACAATATTGTTTTGGGATTTTTTCATTTCTTTCATATTCACCACTTGGAATTGAGTTATGTTGTTCCAAGTCACCTTTTTGAATCCCTTACTAAAAGAAATGGCTCTTTATTTAGTCTGTGAGAACAAAAGACCGGGTAAGAAATACTGTTGACCGAGGGGAAGGTATTAGGTACCCCTTGAGTCCCGTGGTTCTAGCACAATCAATTTTATAAACTTATACTTACTTTAAAATACTTTGAATATATGGTTATATGCTACAGTTTGCTCACATATTTTATTGTTGAAATTTTTTAATCTAAAATCGAATGCATAACTACATTCTCGATTTTTGAGGTATAGTTACTTAGAAGCATATCTATTTTCTTCTCTCAATTGCAGCACCTTAATATTCTTAGTCTAAAAATTTAAGTGTACATTAAAGAAAATTTAATATGATCATTTGGTTAAGGTTCGTCACTGCATCCTTGAATCTTTTTAAGTGTCTGAAAAAGATGTGGAATCACATTGTTTACTGAAACTCATTTGTTAGTTATTACTCTTTTGTTAAAGAAAAGAAATAAAATAAATTTATACTTGTCTAATTTTAGAGGCATTTTTATTTATTACTTTTTGGGCTAATTCATATTTTATCTTAATCTCTTATTATTGGTCAAGGGTGTATTAATCAATTTTAAGGCTATAAATTCCAGACTTAGGCTAGAGATAATCCTATGACTATCAAAACAAAACTGCATTAGTCTCTAAGTAACAATTTTATAATCAAAGTATAATGTTCAAACCAACGCTTTATTAAAGTACAGATCTATAAAGTAATGCACACATTATAACATATTCTCACCAATTAAAAAAAATCATTTATGAGTAACACAAATAGTTTGATTGTAATACTATTAAATAAATACAAAAATAAGATATGATTAAACACTTATACTAATTAAATATTCACCACCCTATTTATTTTCCTTTAATAAACTATTGTGTGTAACACCCCTAAATATTAAAACTGATATTCGCATTTCGATACACTATTCCTTAATTACTTCAGTATGTCTCATTTTAGGAACTCAAAATTTTTTTATATTTGCAATTTTGCATAACATAAATTGTGATAGTAGTTTAAGGGATTGTATTGAGGTATTTACGTAATATACTAATTAGAATTACCTATAACTTGAAAGGTAGGTGAGGTATATACATATAAGTATATATGTATACATTTTGGGCAACCAACCTTTTTACTTTTGGGCAGCCAACTTTTCTTTCAGCTATTTTTAATAAGTGATAAACATCACTTTTATAACATATATTTTCACACCTCCTCTATAAGAAATCATGTTCCTTAACTCTAAGAAGCCAGGAGAACTTTCTCTAGCCATATTACTCACAAAATCAAAAGAAAACCTACCTTTTGGTTGGAAGTCGAAATTTGTTTTTGAGGTGCGTAGTGTTTAGTACTTTTATAATATTTTATCAGTGAATAAATATGATTTGGAAAGCTAATGCATATACCTACAACACTTTTGTGTATGTAAAAATCTAATTTTGCTGTTATCGATTCGAAATATGTGACGTAATATATGATTGGTTCTGTCCAAATTTCTGATTTAGAAATCTTGTATGTTGAACTGTTAGTGTTTTCATTATATATTTTTGTAAAAAACATATTTTGCAATGATTCTTTATCATTCGAAATTTAAGAGATATAACTACATCTTTCATGAAGGATATAAAGTCCAGTTTTTTCATTTTCCTCTTCAAAACTAAGTTGCGACTTGATGTACCAGGCTGGACAGTTTCACTGTTTTGGGAGCATAGTTGTATTTGTACATTCTAGGCTTACTTGTGATGATGATCCTGTTTTACGCCAACATTATTGAGCTAATATAAGTTATTTAATTGTATTTTTAAGTATATATATACTTGTGTACAAGTTGAGGACCTTGATACGTTGGTCAGTCTATGGTTTGGACTCTTGAAGTTTTGTTGAACTGTTTCTATGCTAAAGCCCAAGGTTTGTGTATAAACTTGTACTTGTACTCCTGTTATCTGCTTGTATATTTGAAGGGTTATCTCGATACGTTGGTTACTTCTTGTCACGTTGTATTGTCATATTGGTATTCTCTGAGACTTTCAAGACACTTATGTAACTTGCCCACTTGTACAGATTGCTTGATCGCCTGACATTCTTGTTGGGACTTTGTCCTTCTTGTGGATTTGATTTTTTCACTATTGGCATGCTTATTGATTCGGATCATTGGCCATCTTGACTCTGGATTTGTGGTTCGTCTTAAGTATGGAAGTTGTCCATTTTATGTATGAACTAGGAAGCCATTTTTAACATGGTTCTCGATTCTCTTGATTATTGGACTTTGACCCTTCTTGATACAGGGCTTTGGTCCTTCTTGATACTTGATTATGCTGGGTGTGACGGCATGATGTATATATTGGCGAGCCTTGGTATTGGATCGCTTGAGAAATGGTGCTAGAGCGTTCTTGACACTTGGATCTTTAAATATAGAACTTGATACCCTAGATATATTGTTTACTTGATTTATTTATTATGTTTCAATTGTGCTTCCCATGACTTTTGAAAGGTAACTTGGGGAATCTAGCAGCTCCACACATATAGTTTTTACACCACTATGCTTTACGCATAGCGATAGTTGTTTCTATCGTAGGGAACGTTCGAGGGGATACTTGAAGTTGGCCATTAGAGACGGAGTTTTGAGATCTTTATGGAAGATCACACTTGCATATAGGCATCTATAGTTTGCATAAATCTTGGGACTTGTACATGATTAATATGTTGTACATTTACATGAAATTTTGAAGGCTAATTTGATCATGTCACCATGCGTTGTAAAATAAGTATGACTACATGTTTTACTGTTTTGGGGTGTGTAAACCCAAGTCTTGTAATGTATTAAATTTACAGTTTATTTTGAAGGCCTCTATGAAGCATGAACCAATCAAACTTCAGTACCCCGAAGTTGGTAATGATTTATAACGTGTCTGGTAGTAGTATAGATAATACATGCAAATCTCTTAGAGTATTTTTTAAAAATTATTTTGAAAGTTTCTTCCGCCATAAATTGGGACTCTTGTCTTGTTTAAATTTGAGATCAACTAAATTTCTAAATGACAAACCTTTATACCTTTCACTTGTTATTTTGGACTAAATTTCTCTAATTGGATTATAACTTATATTTCTTAGATTAATCCCTTTCAAATGTGCAAGTACTATATTAGCTTTCCTGTTAAGTAGTAGCATCCTTCCGAGAGGGTTGCTACATTGTGAGCTCCAATACATATCCTTAAAGATTATTTACTACTAGAAAACAAGTTTTTGAAACTCTTTAGAAATTCTCAGTAAAAAAATAAAAATTAACATGTATCTCACAAAATAATGAGTTGGATATGAATAATATAAAAATGCTTAACCAGCAATAACATACTGCTCGCCCTAAACATATCATTCTTCTTCTCTTTTTTTTTTTTAATATCACATTGTTATTATAATTAATCCAAATTGCTAAAGAATATTTGCAACCCCATGTATGTCATTCTTGTTTCTATTTACAAATTACAATCACAAGCACGAAAAAAGTAAAATTAAACAACGAATAAATAAATAAGTGAATTCAACGTCAGATTTAAAAAGGAAACTCAATACACTATTTTAACATGGAATTAATATGTAAAGGACGAAGTAATAGTAATAGCAACCACAAATTCATCTTAAATGAATGACCAAACAAACTTTATTTGGATAAAAAAATATAAAAAGAAATATAGTAACAAGGGAAACGAACCTTCAAAGCTATCTTTTAGATACCCAAACTAGCAGTTGTAAACAAGATCTCAATCCCGACTTCCTGCTCAATTGGTTTTTCTCTTCTATGGTTCGCTGATTTTTTTTTTTCTCTTCTATGGTGCGCTGATTTGTTTTTTCTCTCCCTGCATTTTTTGTATGATTTTTTTCTCTCTGTGTACGTGTGTTTTTAATATCAATTTTGGGTGCTAGTTTGATGCTAATTAAAGAAAACAGGAGGGAGTGGGGAATGAGATGTGGTTGAAGATTTTGAGGGTATCTGGTTGAGAGTTTTTAGGATAAAAAAGAGAAAAGAAAAGAAATAAAAAAATATAAAATAAAAAGAAAGAAAAACGTGTGGGATGGGGAAAATCGTGCAAAATAATGGGTGAGGGAAAAAAGTTATTTGGTGGTCGATTTCTAGGAGGAATAAGTTATAAGAGTTTTAGGGTAATTAGCATATAGGGTGAGGTAATTTGAAATTTTTAGGACTCTTTTTCACTTCTTTTTCATAATATATACTATTTTCTTATACTAGGTAAACGTTGAATATTAATTAAAATAAAAATACATCTAATAAATACATTAAATTCACAAGCTTCTGTAATAAAATTTTAATAAAAACAGACCACATAATTTGTTGTCATTTCCAGAGCCTTTTAAAAAAAAATAAAAAAATAAACCTACTAAGATAATTATATTCAAGTATAAAAATAGTGTAAAATCTTAAGTTCTATAAAAAATCACGCGTCTACACAATTTAAGCATTTAGATGGCCCCGTTAGAGGCCTTTTATGGTAGACATTATCACTCTCCAGTTAATTGGTTTGAGTCCACAGAGCCTAGACTTCATGGCACAGACTTCATTCAGAAGGCTTTGGACCTAGTGAAGGTGATTAAGGACAGGCTTCAGACTACTCAGAGTAGGCACAGGATTTATGTTGATCGTAGGCGGCAGCCTTTGAGGTTTTTAGTTGGTGATAAAGTTTTCCTTCGTGTGACACCCATGAAGGGAGTGGTGAGATTAGGTAGGCGAGATAAGCTTAGCCCTAGGTATATTGGCCCTTTTGAGATCTTCTGAACAGTTGGTGAGGTGGCATATGAGTTGGCTCTACCTCTAGTATTCTTAGCTACACAATCGGTTTTCTATGTTTCGATGTTGCACTTATATGTTCCTTATGAGTCTCATGTGCTCCCGTATGATGCAATAAAGTTGGATGACTGTGTAACCTTCGTGAGGAGCCAGTTGCCATTCTAGTCAAAGATGTGCGGCGGTTGTGTTCGAGAGTCATTCCCATGGTTAAGGTCCATTGGAGAAATCGTCCAGCTGAGGAGGCTAACTGGGAGATCGAGCATGATATGTGAGAATAATTTCCTGGCTTGTTTGAGCCTTCTGGTACTTCTTGACTCTTACTTTCATGGGCAAAAATTCTTTTTTGTAGTAGATGTTGTAAACTTATAATAACCCTCTAAGTCATTTATGTGTTTATGCCTCATGTTCATCATTTATAGAATTCATAAAGTGGCCTCTAGGACTGATAGTTCGGTCACTGGGTCGGCTGTTTGGTTTTTATGCAAGTTTTAATGTTTATGAGCTTTTGAACATTGAACAATCAGTTCTTATCAAAAGTTTAAGAAAATGACCTTAGAATCCAATTCTCACGCTTCCATCAGAAGAGTAATTTAAGGCTTGCAGCATGGCTGGCATGACTCCCGAGGCTTTCAGTGCAAGTTTGTGCGATTAGGCATTTTAACTTGTAAGTTAAGGCCTAAGTTGACTTTAGTCAACATTCTGAGTATACGAGCTCGAATGAGAATTCAGTGTGTACAGTTAGCTCCAGAGTATTGAGTTTGGTCTAGAGTGACCCTTTATTCGTATCTCAAAGCTTTTGGGCTAATTGCAAGCCCTCTTATGGATTTTGGCTTAAAACATAGTTTGGGGGTAGGACCCACTTTTTTCTAAGATTAACTCGTATGAGAATTTTGACTTCTCCATTCATTATGGAATATCAAATTTGGTAGGGTTGCATATATCGTTTGCATGCACGGTGTTTCGAACAAATTCGTAACACCCCGTCACAGATTTTCAACTAGCCAAATACTAGCTAATATGCATCAGCAGGTGGAGGACAAAATGGCCTTCACATTCGCAGAGGTCAGGCAGCATGGTGGCTGCATTCGTGGGGTCCCTTCTGCGATCGCAGCATCGCTGTTCTCTCTTGGCCACGAGCGTGGGTCCCTCACCATATTCGCGAGGTCCGCGTTCGTTATGGACCCTCCGCATTCGCAAAGGTCAATGCTGGTCTATCTTTAATTATAAAGGTAGACGTGATCAACTTTGATGGCAATTGTTCAGATAGTTATATCTTGATCGTTTTAAGTGTGATTCGGGTGATTCAAAGTCCACGCGTTGAGGACTGTCGAGGCTACGTTGGGAGTGAATTGAAAGTTTGTGGAAGCCTCCGTTTAAGGTGAGTTACATCCAAAGTTTTTGTCCTAGTCTCTTAGTTGAGCTTAAATGGATGGTTTTTGCATGTTCGTTGTTTTCTAGGTTTTGAACCCTGAATTGTGTTCCATTTTGGAACAAAAGTTCGGGGCATTGACTAGGACCTCTTGATGGAGTCAATTTCGGAAATTCTGACGCAAGTCCCACAATTCCCATTTGACTCCGAAATTGGCATGTTTCTAATTTGTGTGTTTTAGGTGTCTAAAGAACCGTACTGATCTTGTGATTTTATTTTTGTAAGTGTGGCAGCGTTCGGAGGCAGTTTAGAAAGAAAAAGTTTTGGCCTTGTCATTTGGAGTACGCGTGATCGACCTACAAGTAGGTTACAACGTCCTTTCTATTTATATTAAGCTTAAATGCATAAATGCATTTTTATTAATTAAACAGACCTAACCCAAGGCTTTCACCCCTCGTGGCGGTAAGGGGTTGTGCCTAACACCCCCAATCCCTAACATTAATATAAAAATGAACAACAGTACAAGGAGGGGGACATAAACCTTACCTCCTAGCCTATGGCTCGTACATAACTTTGTCCTCCTACTAAGGCTGACCCAGTTATACCAAATACTATGAAATTGAAACCTAGAACTATGTACTTAAGAGAGGACTCCTCTCAATACAAAAATTCTAGAAAACATAAATAAGGGAGACTCTCCCTTTACAAAGTAAGAAGAGAAAAACAACTAGACCTATTCAAAAGAGCTATAACAAACAAGAAGAGCCCATCTGAAAAGGAAATTAGAAATAGAAGTATAGAGAGGTCTATACTGGTTGGTCAAACATCAAAATCTTCAAGGTGGTTACTTAATCCTTTTCATCTTCTTTCTTCTGTAATTTTCAATGCCCATTTTCTACAATAGATAACTACCCTTAGCTGGACAAGGTAGTTGTAAATGAGTGTAGTAATGGTGGATTATATCTGACTTGTGACTTCTTTTGCAGAAGAAATCCGATGTGCAGTTAGCTTCTCTAAAGGTGTTAATGCATTTAAAATACTCCAGTTGACTGTGAGATTAAGAAGGTCCTTGAGATGGTGCTAAATTTTCCAAGGAGGTTTGATGTTGTTGTTAATCCATTTGGTGATAAGTTTTGAGTCAACTACAAAAATGATCCTTTCATAACCATGTTGCACAAACCAATAAATACCATGTGTTGTTGCTTGAGTCTCTGCTTGGTAATTGGTGCCTATTCCCAAAGGTACAGTGAAAGCATAAACCATGTTCCCATTACTATCCCTTAAGATACGTTCTCCCCCAATCTTTCTCGGATTATTCAGGGCACTCCCATCAGTGTTCAGTTTGTGAATGTTGTTAGGGGGTCTGCTCCACTTGATGATTCTGATTTTAGTCTCATGTTGGGCGTCTCAATCATATGAATCAACTACACCCAATTATTAGGCCAGTGAATATAAGGCAAAACCAGTTATGACAATATGGTTTAAGTCTTTAAGGATCATAAACTTTACTCTGGCTATGTTGGATTGTTTGCCTCCATATTTAGCTGAGCACCTATTTTTTTATAAGTTCCAACAAATAAAAATGGGAAGTGATTGGATGAGGAGTTTATGTACATCATTCTTGGGCTTCATTCCCCACCAATTCATAAGATGATTTCTCAAAGGAACATGAGCATGGGTAAGACCTTGCAGGCTGGAGAAAGATCTCCAAACGTAATTGGCAAAATTACCATTGAGAAAAATGTGATCAATATTGTCCAACCCAGGTCTGATGCAACAGGAATAGCTAGCAGGGCCAATTCCAAAAGTGCTAATATTCTCATTGATAACGGGCTATCTCAAAGCCCTCCAAACCATAAAAAAAACCTTGAAAGGGACCTGTTTGTGCCAAATGAAATTGTTGATGATGTTCTTGTCTTGTTTTTGTCCGATAAGTTCCCAGGCAGATGAACAAGAAAAAATCTCATTGTTATTGAGTTTCCTAATGGCCTCATCTGGAATCTCTTATTGGTAAATAATTCTAGTGCTCAAAACTTTAGGAACTAATACTGGAGGAACCCATTGTCTTACCATAGCCTCATTACAGTTGCCCTTCACCAAGAACTGAGATATAGTAGTGTTGTTGAGACTAGTAATTGAATCACAATGATGGGCTAGATGACCATCACCTAACAAGTTGTCCCACCAGAAAAGTCTATTTCCAGAGTTGATTTACCCGGTATTGTCAGCTTCCATTTGGGCCTTGTTTTCCATCATATATTTCGCAACCAAAACACTGCCCAGTATCCCATTTTTTTTGCCACTGGGTTAGCTCTTTGGCAGTATTTAGCAACCTCACAAAGAATTTTTTGTTCTAAAAGCCACCATTGTTTGAATTGCAAAGAGATACAAATATCATTAACATGTCTAACCCCAATGACTCCTTCTTCAGTTGGTAAGTCAAGAGTTACCCAAGAAGCCCAATGGTGTTTTTTTCTTCTCATTTTCATACCCCAAAAGAAATCAGCAATCACTCCTTTTATGTACTTGAGAGTAGTTTTGAGAGGAAATATAATTGCCATTGTATGAATTGGGATAGAATGAAGTACATGCTTCACCAGAGTTACTTTACCACCAAAGCTATGAATTCTTGAGTGCCACCCACTGATCTTCTTTAACACTTTTGCCACCAGGTCTGAATAGTAAATAACTGGTTGACCTCCAATGTATAGAGGACATCGAAGTTATGTAATAGGTTTAGCCTTCTGAGTAAAAGAACTAATTTCCACTATCAATGATATCTGAAGGAGTATTAGTTGGAGCCATAAAGTGACTTTTAAACGGATCTGAGACACCTTCATAAGTAGATAAGGTTTTCATGATTAATTGTAAATAATTTCTTGTTCCAAATGTGAAAATGATTACATCATCAGCAAAGCAAATATGATTAATCTTAGGGCCCCTAATTTCCATGTTAAATGATCTGTAGCTTTGATCTTGATAGAGAAGGTTCAACAACCTGGAAAAAACCTCAGCACCCAATATAAACAATGCATGAGACAAAGGATCCCCTTGTTTGAGACCTCTAGTGTAGTGGAAAAATTAATGCCTAGTACCATTTACAATAACTGAGTACCAGTTGTTACTCATAATCCTCCAAACCATATCAATGATCTGCTCTCCAAATCCCATAGTTCTCAACACTATGTAAGTGAAAGACTAAGGCACTTTCTCCTAAGCATTATTCGTATCAAACTTGATTACCACATTGTCCCCTTCATTAGGTTTCTTGATGCCATAAGTAATTTCGTTAGCCAACATAATAATCTCAGCAATACTCCTCCCTTTCACAAATTTAGACTAATTTTGAGATATGAGGTTAGGTAATATAGGAGCCAATCTGAGGCAAAAGATCTTGGAGATGATCTTGCTGGTAAAGTTACTTAAACTGATAGGCCTAAATTCATTGAGCTTATTGGGGTATTCAATTTAGGCAGAAATACTAGACAAGCTTGAGACATGACTTTAGGCATGATTTAGCCACTGAAGAAGGCCTAAACTGCAGTGAGTATATCTTCTTTAACAATTTTCCAACAAACCTGATAGAATTTTCCCCCAAAGCGATCAGGTCCAGAAGTTGAATCATGGACTGCACCACATACTGCACCTCTTCCATTGTAGGTGACTCTTATAAAACTTTATTTTGCTCAGGTGTGACCATCGTTGGAATGCATTGTAGTATGTCTTCTACAGTCCTATGATCCCACCTTGAGAAAATTTTCTGGAAATAGTTACATGTTGCCTTAGCTATACTCTCATCTCCTTGAACTCATTCCTCTTCTTCAGTGCATATTTTGTGAATAAAAAGATTTGTCCTCCTTCCTCTCATAACACTACAAAAGTATTTAGAGTTGGTGTCCCCTTCTTTAAACCAATGGAGTTGTGTTTTTTGTTGGAGCATAAAGTCTTCCAGTTTGAGATACTTGATGTATTTTGCATTAGCGGGATGTAACTTTGATCTATTCCTCATAGTTCTCCAAAACAATATTCTCTTCAACAATTTTGACCTTCTCCTCATACTCCTTAACTATGTTGAATATGTCTCCATATTCTTCTTGACCAGTTGCTCAGAATAGAGGCAAGCCTCTTCATTTTGCAATGTAACCTATACATGGGGTTACCAGTAGCTTCCCTTTCCTAGTACTCCTTGACAATATTCATAAACTTTTCATTTTTTGTCCAGCAGTGAAAGAATTTAAAATATCGGCAACTCTGTTCTTGTCTCATAGTAATTTTCGTAAGCAAAGGGCTATGATCAGAACCCACAACTGGCAGATGAGTAATTGTTGTGTGAGGTATGTCTTCTAAGCATTTGTCATTAGTCATAACTTTGTCCATCCTCTTCCATATTTTATCCTCCTCAGCTCATTGATTGCACCAGGTAAATAATGATCATTATACCCTAAATCCACCAAACCACATACTTTTATATTACTGAGAAACTTAAAACTTTTTTTCATATTTCAAGGAATACCACCTTGTTTTTCTTTTGTGGATGTCATCACATTGAAATCACCAATAGTACACCAATGGGTGTTATTGGTAGAAAATTGCAGAAGTTTATCCCAGAGTGGCCTCATGAGATGGTCTTTGCATTTGGCATAAATAAAAGATATCATAAACTTGCCCTTGACCTCGATATGTTCTAAAGAACAGGTGATATGTTGGTCTTCAGCTTCAATAATATGGCAATCCATATCTTCATTCCAAAATATCCAAATCTTACCTTTTTTATTGAAGAAGGCCTTATCCATATTGAGTTGAATTTTGTACCTGTTGATTTGAGTATTCTCAGCAAATGGTTCAAGAATTGCAATCATAGAAAGATTGTGCATTTTCTTGAGTGTTTGGATTCTTTCCAATGAACCGTGGGTGTTGATACTTCTAGCATTCCGAAAAAGTTTTTAATCATTAAAAACCTCTACTTTTGGATCATGTGTGGGGTTTGCTGGAGGTAGTAGATGTACTGGTGTAGGCCTGTTTGAAATTATATTGCATCAATTGTCTACCACTAGGAGATTGTCCTGGCTGAGCAGTGACATCATTAATTTTCTCTTGGATTTCATTATGAAGAGTAGATCCAAAAGCCATAATAAGATGGACAGTTGATTCTTCTTTTGCATCATCTTGCTCATCCAGGGATTGTGTATCTTGGTCATAATCATCCTCAGAATTAAGGACCCCATATTCATCATTCTCCTTAATATTAACCATATTAATACCTATTTCCTTATATTTCACCTTGTGAGGTTTTTGTTGTTGCATTATTTCCATGTTGAATTCGTTCCATTAATTATTTTTTTGTTGTTTTCTTTTAATTGCATCTCTTTTATTATTACTCATTCTATCCCTTGATTTGTTATTAGGAGGTTTCATGTGAGAGTCATTACCATCCAGTTGGTTTTGAACACTTGAAGTCCTTTGATCATCTGTTTCTTCTGTTGTATGTATAGGAGAATTTATATCTTGCCTAGGGTCTGAATTATCTCTTCGCAACTGTTTCCTCTAAATTACTGAACCGCTGAGTGCCCTGTAATCAAATTTGGAGTGCTTGGAGAATTCTGAACCAGACTAGTCTCATCAATTTTATCGTGAGAAGTATCCTGAACCTTCAATTCTTTCTAGTTCCTTCCTTTTTCTTTCTAAATGGCCTAATTACTTTGATTATGAGTAGTGGTAGTAGGGGCTCTAAGGTTACAACTAGGGTCACTATTTGTATTCTCATGCATATCATGAGTCAATTGCCCCTCTTTGGATACCCATTCCTACAAGTTAGTGTGTTTCTCCTACACTACCCCATCCGTCCCTCCTTCAACTTCATCAGTCATAGCTAATTGTAAATTTTCATGGGGGCGTTTGGGGATTGGGAGCATTGAGTCAAAACATGTGGTCTTGGAAGCTTGCTTGTATTCCTCCTTTACACTAAGGATTTCTACATTTTGCACAGTGGGGGATGTTTGGGATTTAGTGAGGGGTAAAACCTTACAAGACTTGTTTCCATTTTGCTGCTCATATGCTGGATTGTATTCTATAATTTGGTCTAGTTCCTCTTCTTGGGAGTTGGCTTGAACTTGCACAGTCGTATCAATATAAGTATTATGAGTAGTGATAGTATTTTTACCTGCCTTACTATGATTGTGTGGATGTTGTTTTGTGTCTTACTTCTCTTGAGATGAATCAAGTCTATCATCATTGTTATGATTGGTTTTGTTGTTCTTCCTCTTTTGAGTTTGCCATTGATCTCCTTGTATGTTGCTTGTCATTACTGTGCGGGGTTGTTGACTTATGTTACCATTAGTGCTGGCTGGTTCCTTGTTGTTCTGTATAGCTTGATCCCTATATTCCTTCTTTTTCTTGATCAATTTTGTTTTTACTTCCTTTTTCATTCTCAAGCTCTTTCCTTCTTTTATAATCCTCATCCTTTTTTTGATGGTACAAACATGTATTTGGTATCCTTGGTGCTTGCAATAAATGCAGAAATTTGGAACACTCTCATATTGTATAGCCTGCCATTTTCCCATGTTGAGATCCTCTTCATCAATTCCCATCCAAACATGGGGATGCCTTCCCTTAGCTATTCCAATCTGAACCTTTAACTTAGCTACACTACCCCTAGTCTTTTGGATAGAGGTTGTATCAAGATACAACACTTTCCCAATAGGTTTCAAAAGAGCAGTGACAAACTATTGGTGTTTCTTCCTCAGGTCTGAAGGTTGGATTCCAAGTTTGGATTCTCATCAATTGACCTTCAATGGTAATCTTCTATTTAGTCCACACTGTGATATAATCTAACTCATTTTCTAAGTCAATATACACATGTCTTGCATTAAAGCGAGCTACCTTCACACCTCTAGACAATTAAGTTTGAAGGATGAATTTTTTCATGATCAACTCTATCTTAGGCATTGTATTAGTGAACTTTCCAATTAGAGTATATTTTACATCTAGAAGCTAGCTTAATCATAAAGTCATCTGTTTTGAATATAACATGTAAACCTTGCTTGGTAGAGCTAGTAGGAGGAGTGAGGTTTATAGGGGTCTCATTTTCGGCTTGGTTCTGTCTAAGTTTGGCTGCAAAGGATTGGATGACAGTGTACAGAGCTGGTTCAGGTGTAACGTCATTTTTGGGGTTATTTTGCTGGTATTGGGGGTTTTGAATGGATTGATCATTGACTACCCCAACATTTTGTGTGCTTGTTCTATTACTGCTGGAGGATGAACCTGTTTATCAAAATGGTTAGATACTCGGGGGAAATTACCCTTAGGAACAAAGTTATTCCTGTCATTGGTTTGTTGATTATTGAGGTTATGTTCCTACTATTTTCCTTTTTCTCTATGATCAATGAAGGTACCCATTTCCTTGGTGTTCTGAGTTTTGTCCTGTGCCAAGTGAACTACAACATTTCTATTTTGCTCATTTGCATTAATTTGCAAATGAGCTTCATTAGTGATAAAAATTGGAACTAGGGAGCTTACCTGCCTGTGGAATCTCCTTTTGCTACTTTGTCTTCTCTTATTCCTTCCTCATGATGTGTTGATCTTCCTGAGTTGTTTATTGCACTATATCCTCTTCCCTTTCATCCTTTTCTTGACCCTTCGATTTGTCCTGATGAATTTGTGTTAGAGTTGGCAACGTAACAGTTGGATTCATCCCAAAAGAGAACTTTGATATGCTTGGGCTCTCTACTTAATGCATAGCGTGTTGTTCTTCTAGTTGGGCTTGCATCCTACTCATACTCTGCCCATTTTGTATCATTTCGTTTCTCTATTGCTTGTTATTTATATGATTTGTGTCTTCTTGTGAGTGTATATTTCTTGTTGGTAATGTAGATCCACCTCCCTCCTCAATGCCAGTTTGGAAAAAAGCTTGTTCCTTATTATGTTTCGCCAAAGCTCCGTGACTTCATCTGGGTTTTCTTTATCGTTAATTCCTTTATCTTAATTGCTGGATATGGCTATGAGATGCTCATCTAGACGATGAGAAAAATCCCCAGAGGTTAAATGATGCACATATTGCATCAAGGCCATTTACTAGAAGCCAAGCTCAAGACATTCAAAGGATGCTAAGGTTATTCATGAAGATGGAGGTGCTCCCAGATGGTATTAATGACAAGCAAGGGCTTTCACACCTTGAAGATTGCAGGTTAAGTTACTTTTGGCGAGCAGGACCCACTTGGTGCATCGCCCAAGGGCTTAGGCAATGGCCCTAGCTCACCTAATGTTATAGAATGTGGCTAGGCTGAAGACCACATAGAGAAACTCGCCGACCAGGTCGGCGCATCGCCCAAGTCACTAGGAGAGCCCGACTTGGCTCGCCCTTTGGCACTTCGGGTCACTTTTGGGCCCTTTTATCCTAAAACTATAAATAGCTAGTTTGGGCTTATTTTAGACTTAGATTATTTTGAATATTGAAAACTGAAAACTCATGTCTGAGTGTTGAAAGCTTGGTTAAGCTTTTGTTGCCTTTTGTTAGAAACGTTGATTGCTCGGGATATCGATTCCCTTGAGGTCATCGTAAGAGTTAGGTGCTTATTGTAGGATTAACGGATCGAGGTCATTGGGTTTAATATACCATTTGGTTGCTTTTTGTTTCCCTTTTTTTGTCTATCTATCTATCTATCTTTAATTTCCATCTTTGATTTCCGCATTTTAGTGTGATTTCCTTATAGGAATTACATCATTTGGTATCAGAGCTTGGATTAGATCCGTTCCTACGATTCTAGTCTTGGGTTTGTTACAAAAAACAATCTGTTCAAACTTGTTTTTGAGAAATTGTTGAAATGGGTCTTGTCGATTTGACTCTTGTTTGAGTTTGTAAGGTTGGAATAGTGTTCTCCATCTCTATTTGAGTCTAGGGTTGAGATTGGAAGGAGTTTGGTGCCTTGTTGAAGATTTCACCATTCAAGACTTGAAGAAGCTTGAAGAAGATGAAAATGGGTTTTGAAATCTGAAGGTTTTGGTTGGAAATTGAGGGTTAAAAAGTATTGGGTGTTGTTCCCCATATCCAGGATAGCCTATACCTCAATTTTCGTGAAATTCCGAGACAAAAATTTTAAGGGTTCATCTTGTTCTTGAAGTTCTTGAAGAACGTTCATATCTTCAAGGAAGGGAATATTTGAAAAGGAAGAGTTTGATTCAAAAGGGAAGAAAGAGAAAGTGTAAAGGTGTTTGTAAAATGAAATTTACCAAAGGGGTAGGTACTAAAGGACAAGTGCAAGGGGGACCACATGAGTTCAAATTTTGGAACTTTGAAGGAGCAGCAGAGGTCCATTGGGCGAGCTAAAGCGGTGCTCGCCTAACCCACTTGGCGCCTTGCCCTTTGGGTAGGTTGGTCGCTGAAGTGGCTGCCAATTTGGGGGAGCTACTGGAATTTTCGGCGAGATCAACCTTGTTCGCCGGGTCCAATCGGCGCATCGCCGAACTACCACCCATATCACCGAGTTTCCTTGTCCGTTTGTAAAGTTTGGCGAGTGCATCTTCAAGTTGGCCAGCTAAACTTCACATTTGCCGAAGAAATCAGGTCATTCGGAGATCGGAAACTCAAGTTACACTCCTTTTCTCAGATTCTAATTCTTAGTTTCTTATCTTTTGATTCTCAAACATTCTCAAGAATCCTAAATCAATTTTCAAGTCGTAAATACTCTTCTTGTTGACTATTGGTTCTTGAATTCACTTCTTTGTTTGTGCCTTTTCTTTTTGTGTGGTTTTTTCGTTTTACTTTGTAGTTAATTTTGTATTCAAGTTTGTTTGTTTTCAATTGAGTCATCTGTTCTTCTTAAAACAAGAATCCACTCTGACGAAGAATAGAAACTGATACCTTGTGATCGAACGAGTACAACAACTGTCAACATTAGCCGCGCCAATTTAGAGGCAATCAAAGGTGTGTAAACACGAGTGATTGTGAGTTCTTTTACTAACTGTAACGTTGTTTACTATTTTTGTGAGTTGTCTTATTGCTAGGTACAATGGAAATAGGGAATGAAACTCAAGTACCTACGAGAGGTATTACCTTGGAAACTTTATTGGAAGCATATATTGAACAATGTGAGAGGTGATATCTCAAAGATAGATGGTAGGCTTTCCAATGTGAAAGGTCGAGTCAACTCCAATGACTCCACATCACAAGCTACTATTCGTGATTCTACAAGTGGGCACAATCACACTAATTCTCCTACTCTCACACCCGGAACCCTCCACCAACCTTTACACCCAACCTTCAATCAGTTGGGTTCAAATAGCCAAAGTACCGATCGACTATTCCATTTCCCGCTTAGTCAAGAAGCTCCACCAAGTAAAAGCCATCCTTACCAAACACCACTTAACCAAAATATTCCCTACCAAAGACCGAAACCACCACCAAATCCTGTGAATGAGGTGAGGAATGATGAAGATCAAGGAAGATATGAAGGTGAAGGTGAAGAAGCGCCATGGAATGAGTCACCAATGAATCGACCAAGAGGTCAAATCTTGCAAGGAAGACCAAGAGGTAGATTGGGTCCAATGGCATATGATAGGAGACAACATGGGAACCACCCTCAAGGTGGAGAACAATGGGAAGTCAACGTCAATCAAAGAGTTTGTCAAGAAGCAAGAGAAGGACATGGCAACCGCTATCAAGGAGGGCATCAATGAGGTTACTACCACAATGAGCAAAGTGGCCATGGAGGCCGAGATGTTGGCATCAACTCTATCAGAATAACTTTTCCATCATTCAAAGGGGAATGCAATCCCGATGCTTATCTAGAATGGGAGTTGTAATGTGACTGGCTTTTTCAATGTCAATGACTTGACGGAGGTCAAAAGTAGCTGCTATGCTATCGCTCAATTTGAAGGGTATGCTGTCACATGGTGGGAATACATGAAGAGGTATCACTTAGTTGTTCAAAAAGGTCATTCTCCACCATGGCCCAAATTGAAAATATTGATGAGAGTTAACTATGTGCCGAAAAGATACCGCCAAGGGTTACTTGCCAAATTGTACAACTTGAGGCAAGGAAGTAGAAGTGTTGAAGCCTATCATGATGAATTCCAAAGCATAGTCATGAAGCTAGAATATTGAGAGATTGAATAGCATGTCGTGATTCGCTTCAAGGTAGGGTTAAACAAAGAGATTTCTTCGAAGATGACCATTCATAGGTTTGCTACCTTGAATGATGTCTTTGAGGCAGCCCATGAGACAGAGATGGAATTCAAGGAGAAGAAAGTGTCTAAGTATAAGAATCCATCTTCAAATTCTTGGAGCAAGAACAAAGGGGGAGCTCAAACATCGTCGGGTTGAAACAAGGGTTCGGATGCCAAGAAGACTTATGAGAAGAAGCCCTTCGAAGGAAACACTCCAAAGTACCCGCCAAGAAAAAAGGTAACAATGACCCAACCAAATATCCTAAAGGTATTCAATGTCACAAGTGTAGGGGATGGGGTAATAAATGCGTGAGTGTCCCAATTGATTGACTGCTCTAATGCAAGGAGGGGAAATATATCTTAGTGTTGAGGAAGAGCTAGCAGGTGATTGTGAAAAAGATCCTCAAGAAGAGAATGAGTTTGAAGATGGGGAAGATGTGGAACCAGACCTTTGTGTCAAAGAAGGAGAGAACGTCGTTCCTTTATATGTGGTGAGGCGAGCAATGATTAGTAAAGCCATGGATGATCCGAGCCAAAGAGAGAATCTATTTCACTCCAAATGCTTCATCAAGGATAATGTGTGTTCCTTAATCATTGATAGTGGGAGTTGTGAAAATGTTGCTAGTATTGCGTTAGTGGAATTCTTGAAACTTCCTACCACTAAGCATGCTACACCTTACAAACTTCCTACCACTAACCAGTCTCATTCTTCTCTTCCCAATTC
The DNA here is from genome assembly GCF_900185275.1 of Solanum verrucosum. NCBI lineage: Eukaryota > Viridiplantae > Streptophyta > Magnoliopsida > Solanales > Solanaceae > Solanum > Solanum verrucosum. Next base: position 255,475 of record NW_026020364.1, read on the forward strand.
TATTTCCTTTCTTTTGCAGGACTATGAGGATGTCTTCAAGGAGCCATTAACAAGATTAGATGATACTCTTGATGAATTAAATCGCTCTTGTGTGTTTTCAAAGATTGATCTTAGGAGTAGTGGTTATCATCAAATCCGGATGAACCCCGGTGATGAATGGAAAACTGCATTCAAGACCAAGTTTGGTCTATATGAATGGTTGGTGGTGCCCTTTGGTCTCACTAATACTCCTAGTACCTTTATGCGTCTCATGAATCATGTGATGAAACCCTTTATAGGGAAATTTTTGGTTGTCTATTTTGATGATATCTTGATTTATAGCAAGACCATGCATGATCATGTTGATCATTTGAGATGTGTGTTTGATGTGCTTAGGAAGGAACAACTTTATTCTAATCTTGATAAATGTTCATTTTATGTTGATAAAGTTATCTTCTTGGGTTTTGTTGTGATTTCAAGAGAGGTTGAAGTTGATGAGTCTAAAATTGATGCTATTAAGAATTGGACAATTCCGAAATCCATAAGCGTTGTTAGAAGCTTTCATGGGTTGGCTAGTTTTTATAGGCGATTGTCAATGGTTTTAGTACCATTGCAGCCTCCTTGAAAGAGGTAATCTGAAAGGATAAACCTTTTAAGTGGGGAGAGGAACAAGCCAAAGCTTTCGAGCCTTTAAAATCCATGCTTAGTTCTGCTTCTTTGTTGCAATTACCTAATTTTGATAAAATATTTGAAGTGGAATGTGATGCTTGTAAAGTAGGCATTGGAGCCATCTTAATGCAAGACCAAAAGCCCTTTGCATATTTTAGTGAAAAGCTAAAAGGTGCTACTTTGAATTATTCCACTTATGATCTTGAATTGTATGCCTTGATTAGGGCTTTGGGTATTTGGCAACACTACTTGTGGCCCAAGGAATTTGTCATTAAGACTGACCATGAGTCCCTAAAGCATATTCAGGCTTAAAGAAAGTTGAACAAAGTGTCACGCCCTAAACTCGAGGGGCGCAACTGGCTTCTATTGCCAAAACTTAGGCCTGAGTCGACCCTGCTGAACCATTTGCTACTAGTGCATGGCAGCCACACGCAATCAAGAAAACAAACAAGTATATCTTGGCTTAAAACTAAGCCCTCAACCGGCAAGGCCCTTGTCAACTGATCTATAAAAGAAACAGCTACTCCGAGGAGATCACATAAATAAATAGCCAACTAGCACAAAAGTCCTGATTGGGCAGTCGAGGCCACCATGATATCTATACCAAAACTAAAAGCAGGTATATCAATACATCAAACTGCTCACAAGCTTTACCAAACCAACAACATAGGCCAGTATGGCCATAACGTAGCTATACACCCCCACACACTAGTCTGCAAGCCTCTAAGAGTAGTAAAGATTAGTGGGACAGGGTCCCAGCCTACCCATAATGATATATACAACAAAAGGTAACAAACCTCCCAACTCTGGCAACTACATAGGAAAGGGGCTAGCCAACTGGATAAAAGTCAATCCTTCTGCTGAGGAGGTCTACTCGGTCTTCTATCAGGATCTGCATCCATGAATGCAGTGCCTCCAAGACAATGGGGCGTTAGTACAAGATAATGTACAGAGTATGAAAGACAGTAGACTATGAGGAGGTATCCTGATATACTAGAATAATCTGATAAATAAATCAAGGATAAGTTAAGATTACTCACCTGCTCCTAAATCTAAACTTATAAAAAAAAAATACTTAACCAAGCCCCCATAAGTTCGGCAGGTACAAACAGCACACAAGACTACCTACTTAGGCCCCCATATGCCTGGAAGGTGCCAATCAGCCTATATACCCCTAGCCCCATAGGCAGTCATATAGCCCTCTTAGGCATAAATATATCCCCGTAGGCAGAACATAGCTCTCTTATGCATCAACATAGCTTATAGAAAACTCATAGCCCTCTTAGGAAACAATATGGCCCTGTAGGAAACAGATAGCCTTCTTAGGCGTCAATATAGCCCTATAGGCAACTCATAGCCTTTTAGGCATCCATATAGTCCTGTAGGCAGAACATAGTCTTTCTAGGCATAGATCACATTCCTACAGCTAACCACAATAGCCCCAAAGGCAGCATTAACAATCCAATCGCTAAAAGCGAGCAATTTTGTTATAAGCAACCTATACAAATAGCCTCCAAGTCGTGTCCAACTTAGGGACGCTACTAACTGAATAAGAGTCCTGACAAGGGAGGATTATATCAACTCGAGCAGCCAACAATCAACAATAATGGCTACAAGTGTAACAAGGATAGCAACCCAATTACATTGCTCCTAAGCTTAAAGGAAACATGTCGTAAGTAGGGAATAGCCTTAACATACCTTTCCAATGAACCCTCGAAAAACCGTAGTTCCTTCACGAAAGTTGTTCCTTATGTCCTAAGCTTCGCAAACACTATATATAGACAGCTGATACGCACCTATAAATATTTCATAATTAATCTTAAATCGGCAGATTTTCCATATTGCCCCAACTTGTCAAAACGTTCGTACAAATTCATAAAAACAACCATATAAGGGTCCCAAGATGATTACCTTAGTTAACCAAGTGTAAACGTTGAAGGAACACCAATAACTACAAATTTATATCTTCAAAAACCAGCTCCAAATACAACTAATAGAAGGGAAAAATAATTACCACGTGTAGGGATTAAGTTTCTAGGCACGGGGGCAATGTTTAATGGTAGAATTCATCAATAACTAACCTTCATCACGCTAGAACTCCATAGGAACTCTCTCTTAAGCTTTCTCTCTGGTTTGGAACTGAAATGAAATGTCTTCATGGCTTAAAACGTTAAATAATCCGACATACCATATTTTTGACCCGACCCCGGATTCGTCCCGGATTCTACCCCGACAGTCCCTAGTAAAACTCTCATAACTTCTTACTGTGATGTCGGATCGATACGGGCTTTTGTGCATTGCAAAATAGACTCGTAGGCCTTCAATTTAATGGGTGATAGGATTTCTAACTCTTCATATATTGGGAGAAAACATCCAAGACATTTGACCCAAATTTTAGAGAAATCTTTAAAAAGGAACTTACGATAACTTTCGCCAACTTTTATTTTGCCACTTACTTAACTTTAAAACTTGAGATACAACCCTTGAACACTTAAAATATGACATACCACATCATTTTTAATTTATTACTCACCCTCCTTGCCTTTCCACGAAGATACGAGTTAATTTAGATGTTTTGAAAAGTCAGGGTATTACAAAGAGGCACGCAAATGGATTGAATTCCTTGTAACTTTCCCTTATGTAATCCAATACAAAAAGGGAAAGGAAAATGTGGTGGCCGATGCCTTGTCTAGAAAACATGTGTTGATAAATACTTTATCTTCCAAATTGATTGGTTTTGAATGCTTGAAGGCATTGTATCCCAAGGATCCCGTATTTTCTCAAATCTTCAAAGATTGTGAGGAATGGGAGTGGGAAAGGTGGATGAGAGATAGTTCTTCTACTCCCTATTCCATGTTTGATGGTTTCTTGTTGAAAGTCTAGAGACTTTGTGTGCCCATGAGCTCTTGGAGAGAACTATATGTGAGGGAGGCACATGATGGGGGTTTAATCATTTGGTATTGATAAAACTTGGGAAATTCTTGAGGAACAATTCTATTGACCTTAAATGCATAAAGATGTTGTTCGAATTTGTGGTCAATGTGTTGAATGTCGACGTGCTAAGTCACACCTCCTTCCCCATGGTTGATACACTCCACTCCCCACCTCTCAAAGACCTTGGCTTGATATTTCAATGGACTTCATTTTGGGTTTGCCAAGGACCGAAAGAGGTAGAGATAGCATCTTTGTTGTTGTTGATAGATTTTCAAAGATGGCTCATTTCATTCCATGTCATAAATGTGATGATCCTTCCAATGTAGCATCTTTGTTTGTTGAGCATGTTGATAAATTGCATGGAATTCCTCAAACCATTGTAAGTTATAGGGATCCAAAATTCCTTAGTCACTTTTGGAAGGAATTGTGGGGTAGACTTCGTACTAAGTTGTTTTTCTCAACTTCTTGTCACCCACAAACTGATGGCCAAACTGAAGTTGTGAATAGGACCTTGGGTTCTATGCTTTGTGCCGTAGTGCATGAAAAGTTGGCCTCTTGGGAGGAACATTTGCCTTTAGTTGAAGTTGCGTATAATCGATTTATTCATAGAACTATTGGTATTACTCCGTTTGAAGTGATTTATGGTTTTAACCCCTTCACCCCTTTAGATCTCACTCCTCTTTCTCAGGATGTTATGTTAAGCCTAGATGGGAGTAAGTGAGCTGAAGCCATGAAAAAGCTTCATGAAAAGGTGCGGCTGCACTTAGATAAGAAGAACCAAGATGTAGCCAAAAAGGCTAACAAGGGCCATAAGAGGATCGTGTTTGAACCGGGTGATTGGGTGTGGGTACACTTTCGCAAGGAGTGATTCCCCATCCATCGCAAGATAAAGCTAATGCCGAGAGGTGATGGAACATTTCCAGTGCTTGACCGGCTCAACGACAATGCCTACAAAGTTGCCCTTTCTTCGGAATATCAAGAGCACAACACTTTCAATGTGTGCGACTTGTCACGTTTCCCAACTATTGATGATGATGTTCCGTCGAATTTACGAACAAATACTTTGCAAGAAGGAGAGAATGATGCAATCCGTATAATATCAAGGCCATTTACTAGAGGCCAAGCTCAAGATCTTGAAAGGATGCAAGGGTTATTCATGAAGGTGGAGGTGCTCGAGATGGTATTGATGACATGAAAGGGCTTTCACACCTTGAAGATTGCAGAGGAAGGTACTTTTGGTGAGAAGGACCCACTTGGCGCATCGCCCAAGGGATTAGGCGATGGAACCAACTCGCCTAATGTTATAGAACGTGGCTAGGCTAAAGACCACACAGAGAAACTCGTCGACCAGGTCGGTGCATCACCCAAGTCACTAGGCTCGCCCGACTTGGCTCGCCCTTTGGTACTTCGGGTCACTTTTGGGCCCTTTTGTCCTAAAACTATAATTACCTAGTTTGGGTTTATTTTAGACTTAGATTATTTAGAATGTTGAAAACTGAAAACTCATGTTTGAGTGTTGAAAACTGAAAACTCATGTTTGAGTGTTATAAACATTGGTTGCTCGGGATATCGATTCCCATGAGGTCATCGTAAGAGTTAGGTGCTTATTGTAGGATTAACGGATCGAGGTCATTGGGTTTAATATACCCTTTGGTTACTTTTTGTTTCCTCTTTTTGTGTCTATCTATCTATCTTTAATTTATGTCTTTGATTTCCGCATTTTAGTGTGATTCCCTTATAGGAATTACATCTTAAATACACTCAAATCTCCTCCAAAGTAGGTTTAATTTGAGGGCACATTTGAGGTGATTTCAATGCGATTCTCGAAGCGTTCACTTCTTCAGATTTTTCAATTGGGGGTGGTAGAATCTTTTGATTTTTTGACTATAGGTAGATCGGTTGTAGGAGAATCGATTCCTTTGTCCACATTTGCACGAATCAAAGCATTTGCTCATAGGATTAATTTCGCGTGCCTAATTTAACTCTCTTTAAAATTATGACTTGGAATGCTTTATCTCTTCATAAATTCAAGGAGTTCTAGGTGGAGTTAGATGATGATTCTTGTTGTGTTTTGTTGTTCTCTTCCAAGTGACCCTTTTGGTTTTAGTCCGGTGGTCTGACAATCTCTACCAGTGGTCTAGCAGCCATTCCATTAGACAACCAATGTTATCGTTAGATTGCTGGTAATTAGTCTTTAGGCTTTCTCACCAGTAGTTGTTAGGTTTCCTTTAGAGAAAATTCTTAGAAAGAAGTTTTAGAGAGAGAAAAAATTGAGAAATTCAGGAATGGATCATAAATGCATGTTAATTAGATTAAATTGGGGATATGTACCTGGTTATTCTTATTTCTCTTCTTAGATACCATGTTTTAGGATTGAACGACATTGTTTCGGGTGTAGTACCATGCTAGTTGGATTTTAGTGTGTGGTTGCTTGTTGTTGTGTATTAATTAATATTTTTTATTGAGCATGTTCGACCTTAGTTTAGGGTTAGACTAGTATTGCATTAGACATGCGGTCTTTATATATCCTTGTAGACTTGAATAACAGACTTGATTCTGATAGCATGAGTCTCAATTAGGGTGACCTCACAACTTTTTCGATCTTCTGTTCTCTCCCCTTATATTTAAGGTTGCGATGGTTATTAGAGGTTCTATTCTTTCACGTATACATGTGATTGGATTGTTCGAGGCTTGCAGCATTCTGTTGATTCTTGTGGGTGGACGTCATTCCACGGTGACTTGGTAATGATATATGAGATCCTCTTCGGAGACGACACGCCCCCGGGTCACTCTTACTAGATGGGCAGCTGACGTCCCTGGGAGTGGACTAAATGGTTGGGCGGCCATGATATATGAGATCCACTTCGGAGTCGAAAGACCTTTGGGTAACTCTTGCTAGCTGAGTTGGGAGTGCACTGGCTAGTTGTGCGGCCTAGATTGTTTGTCAATCTTGCTAGCTGAGCTTGGAATTGACTGGATTTTATGGTTCCTTCGGGTGGGAGCCCATCTTTCGCTTTGTCTCTCTCTGCCTTCATAAGTGTACCCTCTGGGCTTATGGGGTCCAATCAGGTTTAGTTAGTTGTACTTAGATTTACTTTCGGTATGCACGTGTGCTTACTTTCATATCTATTTTAACCTTTGTTTGTGTCTAGATTCTATATTTTCTTATTACCTTTACCCTTCTTACTGTTAGAACAAAAATACTCAAGAAACTGACTTGAAGAATAAAAATATAATGCACTTATGAAATTTCAGCTATGTATTAATTTGCAGAAGATCTGAATTTATACAAGAAAAAACCTAATCATTTCCTATCTAGTAGCCACTTACAAAGTGGATGTTAAAACTAAATATGAACAAGTGCCACTAATAGCCATGAAAGGGGCCACTAATAGCCATAAAGAAGGCCTTCAGAAAGTTGAGCAACTAAAGTTGTCTAAGTCTAGCTAGAAAATAGGAAGCATTAAACTGAAATAAGTAAAAAACAGTAAAAATAATAAGCTGGATAAAATGCCAATTGTCTAACACTCCTCCTTGGCATTTTTGTGGCAAACACCAATTCCTTGCCTCAGATCTTCAAACCTTTCCTTTGGCAATAACTTAGTGAAAATGTCAGCTAGCTAGTTCTCAGATGAACAATGAACAAGCAACACTTCATTAGATTGTTGGACTTCTCTAATAAAATGAAACTTGATCTTAATGTGCTTAGTTTGACCATGAAATACTAGATTTTTTGAGATTGAAACTGCTGAACTGTTGTCACACATGATCTTGGTAGCTTATGTTTGTTCATGTCCAAAGTCCTTCAACATCTTCCTTAGCCATATAGCTTGATTCACAGCAAATACATCAGCTATGTACTCAGCTTCTGATGTTGATTGAGCTGTAATTTCTTGTTTCCTAGAGATCCAACTAAAACAACTTGTCCCCAAACAGAACACATATCCAGAGGTGCTTCTGGAATCATTAACTCCACCACCCTAATCATTATTAGAGTACCCGACCAGGTTCATACTTACTTCGGTAGATGTTGGGAAAAGAGTTCCAAACTTGCCGGTTTCTTTAATATACATTAACAATCTTTTAGCCGCTGTGAAATGTGTGTCTCTAGGTGAATGCATGAACCTAGAGAGCAAACTTACAACAAATAGAATGTCAGGTTTACTTACGGTTAGATATAGAAGACTGCCACTTAAGCTTCTATACATACTATCATCCACTTTTTTGGAATCCTCATATTTGCCAAGCTTCACACCAGTAGAGATTAGAGTACTCACAAGTTTGCAATCTTGCATTTTGAACCTGTTTAGAATATCCGAAATGTATTTCTGCTAGCATATGAAAATTCCATCACTGGACTGCAACACTTCCATGCCAAGGAAGTACTTTATGACTCCAAGATCAGTCATTTCAAAGATTTTCTCCATTTCATCATCGAACCTTTGGATTAGTTCAATTTTGCTTCCTGTCACAAGCATGTCATCCACATAAATTGAGACAATTAAGGACTCACCTGCAGTGACTTTCACATACAAAGTAGCTTTATTTTGACTTCTACTAAATCCAAGTTGGATGAGATGATTGTCCATCCTCTCATAGCATGTCCTTGAGGCTTGTTTTAGGCCATACAAGGCCTTCATTAAGAGATAAAGTTGATCCTCTTTTCCAGGAATAGAGAAACCATCAGGTTGTTCTACATAGATCTCTTCAGCAAGCAAACAATTCAAAAATGCCGACTTGACATCAAGTTGATGAATCTGCCAGGAACTATGAGATGCAAATGCAAGAATAAGCTTTATTGTGTCATACTTTGCTACAGGAGAAAATGTTTCCTGGTAATCCACACAATATTGTTGTGCGTATACCTTCACCACCAATCTAGCATTATGTTTGCAAATTGTTCCATCAGGATTGAGTTTTGTCTTGAAAATCAACTTTACACCAATCACTTTGCAATCTGTAGGTTTGTCAACAAGCTTCCAGGTTCCGTTCATCTCGATCATGTCTAGTTCATCTTTCATAGCTCTCTGCCATGCCTAAGAGTTTTGTGCTTCATCATAGCTTGTTGGTTCAGAGTTAACTAAGTTGCACCGCTGATAGACATCTTTTAAGGTTCGAGTTCCACTCACTGGTACATCATCCACTAGTTCATCTTGTGAAAGTTGAGGTTGATCTTTTGAAAATAAATCAGAATAAGAGGTCTTCTGATTTTTCCAATCCCAACCAGCTGCTTTATCAAACTTCACTTCTCGGCTCAGAATTAGTTTTTCTGATTTCAAACAGAAAATCCTGTAACCTTTGGATGAACTATAGCTCATAAATATGCCCTTATGAGCCTTGTTGTCCAGCTTATTCCTCTTTGTTTCTGGAACACGATAATAACATATACACCCAAAGATTTTGAGATGGTGTACTGATGGTTTGTTCCCACACCAAGCTTCATATGGAGTCATGTCCTGCAAGGCCTTAGTAGGCAATCTGTTCAGCAAATATTCAGAGGTATTGACTGCCTCCGCCCAAAAATGATTTGGGATCTTTCTTTCGAGCAAAAGACATCTGGCCATCTCCATTACTGTCCTGTTCTTCCTTTCAGAAATACCATTTTGTTGTGGAGTGTATGGTAATGTCAATTGGCGTTCAATACCTGTGCTATTATGAAACGACCCCAAAAATGCCCAAAAATGCCTGAAAATGTGCTTCAGAAACACCTATAATTGTAATTTCCATATATCTCAAAATCCGTGCATGATTTCGGAAATTCGACTTCATATTCTTATTTAGGGGGTCAAATTGAGTGGGAAATAGGTCTAACCCGAATTTTAGAGCAACCGTATCAAAATTCGAAAATCGCAAAAAATGCGATTTGGAGGGTCAACTTTAAAGATGCATATCTCTTAGCACACAAGGAACTGGAAGGTCCACTACCTATTAAATTAAATCCCTTTGAGTTAGCTTTCCAACGCACTTGGTTTCACCTCATTCCGAGTTAGGATGAGGGAGTTATGACCATTTTTGTAAAACCTGTCTGTACAGATTTGCAATTTCCAGTAAGCTGTTTTTTTTTAAAGCCTCATTTTTTAGGCTAAGTGTTGGGGCGTTTTTTTTGATAAAAAGGGGATATGTCCCATACTTAGTCATATATTTTTTCTAACTTCAAAACACTCAAAAACACTCTCTAAGCCCTCTCCAAAATTCCATCAAGATCTTCAACCAAATTCAAACATCTCAAGCTCTAATTTCGGATTGAAGACTCAATCTCAAGCTTCAATTCTCCATTCCAATCTTCATCAAGGATTCTCCAAAGTTGAGGTATGTGGGTTTGACTGTGGAAACTTTCCTTTCCACAAGTCCAACCATTTATCCTCTATTTTTACTTCAAGTTTATGGGTCCTTATGGTTATTTATGAACTCTTGAAGCATGGAATTACTACTACACACCCTATTATGGTCTATTTTGTATATTATCATGAAATGGAATTATTATTTGATGTTTATGGTTTTCATGCTTCCATGATCAAATTATGAAGGTTGATTTATATATATGTATGTTGTTGGTGGGCTGATTTATATGGATTTTGAAATTGGTTGAACTTAGTACTCTTGAAATACATGATATTATTTACATGAACAATAGCCCACCATGTGTTTGATAAAATGTCCATTTATAGAATTCTTAGGAAATGGAAGGTCCAATGTACGTCCTATGAGTCGGATGGTCATATAATCATTGAAATGATGATGAAATGAATACATGTATATGATTTTCTCTATATAAGTGTTGTGAGTCAACCAAGCCTAGCTCGGGGGGTTGTAGGCCCGGGTAACCGTATCGAGGGGTTGGTACCTTGGTTGCCTAGTACGGGGGGTAGTAGGCCCGGGTAACCACATTGAGGGGTTTGTACCTCTTTCGCCTCTCCAAGGGGGTGGTAAGCCTTGGAAATACTATATTGATGGTCACTCGCCACACATGTACTACGTCCCACTAAATATGATTTTTATGTAAGCATCATTATACATATCATATCATTAATATGCTATCTATTGGGTATGATTATGCATTTTGCCTATGATGTCCATCTATTGTTGCATTGCATTGCATCCCATATACTTAGTACATTCAAACGTACTAATGCATACTCTATGCCTACATGATGTCACCATGTAGGGACCGGAGCACCGCTTGACCATCCTTCTCCGCGTGGCTAATACGATTTTCTATCGAGGTTATTGGTGAGTCCTCCATTTCGGGGACGTTGCTTATGATCTTTTGCTATGTATAAGACTTTTCCTTTTTAGTTATGTTTTGACTATGAGGGTGAGCCCGGTAGTTTGTCTTGGCCCCCGCTAAGTACCCATGTTTAGAGGTGGTGTTGGACAAGTTGTGTATTGTGCTTGAGCTTGACTCATCTATTGTATTTATGTATCATTCCTTTTTTTTTTCCTCTTGCTCCCTTAGTCCCGATTTCCCCCTTGATTATGCTTATCGCTTATGGTCATTTTAATTGCTTTCGCGACCAAGGATGTGTAATGATACGCTATGAGGCTTGTTTGGGGTTCCTTCGGGTTCCCCATTCGCCGGTCACGTCTAGGCCCTAGGCTTGGGTCGTGACATATTACAAAACTCCACAAACTAAGAAGAAGTATATTCTCCTCTATTGTCAGACCTTAAAGCTTTAATACTAAGATTACATTGAACTTATACTAAAGCTTTAAATAGTTTATAAACATCAAAGACTTCACTATTCAGTCTAATGAAATAAACCCAACACATTCTGGTGTAGTCATCAATAAATAGGAGAAAATATTTGTTACCACTCAATAAATCTGTTTTCATTGGGCCGCAAATATCTGTTTGAATGAGCTGAAGTTTCTGGTTAGCTCTCCATACTTGAGTTTCTTGAAATGGCAATTTTGTTTGCTTTCCCTGTTGGCAAGTTTCACAAACTTGAGCATTAGAAAGAAATTCAGGCATATTTTCCACTAGCTCCTTCTTTTTTATCTCTGCGATGCTTCTCAGATTGAAGTGACCAAACCTTTTGTGCCATAGGTTTGTACATTTTTGTGAAGTAATAGTGTAAGCCTGTTCAGTTATTTTCTCCCAACCAACTGAAAACATTCTGTTGCTCATCTTGACATAAAATAATTCTACTTCAGAAGGATCAGAAACAACACATTCATGATTCTTAAAATGCAGAGAATAATTATTTTCAAGCATTTGTCCAATACTCAACAAATTTTGACTCATATCAGGTGTGCACAAAACATTAGGAATAGTTTTGATACCTGATATTATTGAGATAGACACTGTACCTCTGCCTTTGACTTCTACTGCCTCACCGTTTCCCACTTTTATTTAGATTTGTAAGTATCATCGAGAAATGTGAACATTTCAGCATCATTGCACAAGTGATGTGTGCAACCACTATAAAGAAGCCATGAATTAGAGGATTCATTGATTGAAAAGTATGAAACTGCAAAGAGTTGCTCCTCATGTGCATCTGCAGCTTCTGCTACTTGTGCTTGCAAAGCACCAGAGACCTTTTCTCTTGATTTGCATACCTTGGATATGTGCCCCGTCTGCTTACCGTTGCCACATATAGAATCAATTTTCCATCAACAGTACTTCTCCAAATGTGTAGTTTTTTTTACAATGTTTGCACGGAGGGAACTTCTGCGTCACATCTCCACTATTGTTTCCTCCATCATTCTTGCCCTTATTCTTTTGGTTGACATGTTGCTTTCCCTTACCAAATATTTGATTTTGTACAGAGAAAGCTCCTTCATAGAACTTGTCCCATCTCATAGTCCTCTTTTGCTCTTGTGCTTGAAGAGCACTCATTACTTCACCTGATGAAAGTTTGCCCAGGTCCTTGGATTCTTCAAGAGAGGAAACCTTATATTCAAACCTCTCAGGAAGAGTCACAAGAACTTTATTCACAATTTGTTTGTCTGTAAATTTTTCACCAAGAAGTCTAATGTTATTAACAATTAAGGAGATTTGATCAGCATACATACTGATTGTTTCATCCTCCTGCATATTCAAGCACTCGAACTCTCTTTTCAGGTTCAACACTTGCATTTGACGTGTTCTATCGCTACCTTGATATTGTTCTTTCAACCTATCCCAAGCCTATTTTGTTGTTTTGCAAGTCATGATTCTGTAAAACACAGAATCTACCACAGCATAATGGCATAAGCGACTTGGCTTTAGATTTCTTTGCCTTCTCTTCATTGTTGGATTTGATTTGAGCAAAGGTAGGATTTGCTGGTAGAGCAGCAAATGGTTTATCTTCCTTCACAGTTTCCCAAAGTTCATAGGCTTCCATAAAAGGTTGCATCTTCACAGACCAAATTTGGTAATTTTCACCGGTGAAAGTGAATGGTGGATTTAAAGGTAGGTTGTTAGATGTCATTTGTGTTGTAGGTTAAAACTTTTTGGTCTTGTAAGATCAATTAGAGGCTCTGATGCCACTGTTGGAACAAAAATCCTCAAGAAACTGACTTGAAGAATAAAAGTAGAGTGAACTTACGAAATTCTAGCTAGGTATTAATATGCAGAAGATTTGAATTTACACAAAAAAAAACCTAACCATTTCTTATCTAGTAGCCACTTACAAAGTGGATGTTAAAACTAAATAAGAACATGTGCCACTAACAACCATGAAAAGGGCCACTAACAGCCATAAAGAAAGCCACTAACTTCAAAAAGTTGAGCAACTAAAGTTGACTAAGTCTAGCTAGAAAATAGAAAGCACTAAACTGAAATAAGTAAAAACCAGCAAAAATAATAAGCTGGAAAAAATGCCAATTGTCTAGCACTTACCGAGTCGGTCTATGATGCCTATTAGGTGCCTTTGTTTTGGTATGCATACTAAATTGTGCATTTGTTTTATGATGCAAGTCTTAGTACCTGGTACCGGCGGTGATTGTTTGTGCCATGTTCAAAATTTTTTGAGATTGGAGATGTGGGTGAGCACTTGGCTTCCTAGATCATCCTGTCTTCTTCTATATATATATGTTTACATAGTATTTTGCCTTATGAAACGGCTTGTTGTGGTCCACTTTTGGAACTTGTATTTTCTTATTAGACAACTCTGTACGCATGAATTCCATGTTTTGGGAGGGATTCTCTTGTATATAGATATTTTTGTGCTTTCCTTTTTATTTTATTTTATTGTCTAGTGCTAATTTTGTTTGCTCTACCCTTATACTCATTACTTGTCATTCTGAGTACGGGTTGACTTACCTACCATGGGTTATAGTAGGTTCCATCATGAGTTGAAGAATCGGATTGTGATATCCATTTCGCATAAGAAGGAAACATTTTACCCATGACGATTCTCACTTAACCTAATAACATTAGTATTTAAAATTCAAAACTATTATCAAATTGAAGCTTAAAAGATCTTTGTATTGGTTTTTAGCTAAACTTATTACTCCTTTTCCTTTGTGGAAAAAAATATTAAATGAGTGTTCTAAAAAATCTTAAATATTTGTGGGAAAATCCTTTCTTATATGTAATTTTTTTTATTTATATTTAAATATCTATTTGGCCATGGAATTTGTTCAGATTTCAAAATCTATTCTTCGAATATTTTCAAAGTTCCAACTAATTTTTACAACTTCCACTCATAGAATTTCTTTTTTTTCTCAAGTTAAATACATTTCCATAAAAAGCCATCAAAAATCACAATTTTGAATTCAAAATGTATAGTCAATTCATAGCCTAAAGACCACTATATTGGATTTTAGCTAAACTTATTATTCATTTTCACTTTGTAGTAAACAAAATTTATTACATTACAGTTAAAAATCATATTATATATACTTGTGAAAATATCTTTTTCCCATAATCACAATCCCTAAATCCATTTTGTCACAACAACAATAACAAGAAACTTTTTTTCTTGGTAGAAGAAGAAGAGAAAAAGGTATAATTTTAGCGATTGTAGATGAATCAAAGAGGTTAATTCTTTATGTTAGTATCTTAATTAATTGACTATGTAAATTTTTAATTTTTTCAATCTTGTTTGTGAGGAATAGTTTTCTAAGTTGTTAGTCCTTTTTAGTTTTAACATAACACATGAATATTTAATTTCTTGCTATTTTATTTAATTGTGTTAGTCGTTAATAGTTAAGAATCACTCTTGGGTATTTACTATGTTGCTATTTATTAATTAATTTTTTGTTATAATTGTTAGTTTGAAATAACACTTGGGTATCTACTTTGTTGCTCTTTTTAATTGTCTATTTGTTCATTGCTTGCTTGATGTTTCATTAGAAAAAGGAGTAGAAAGTGAAGGATCAATTTCAATGAATATAGATGATCAAAAACGTTAGTACATTGTGTTATTAACTCTCCAATGTAGATGACCAAAAAGGTAAGTACTTTGGGTATCTAGTTTTTTCTTTTGCTATTTTTTATTGTATGTATATATTGTTGTTTTGTTTTGCTTATATAACTTTGTTTATCCTGCCAAAACTATAAGTTTAATTTGTAAGAAGAAAAGCAATTATTAATTCTTTTTTCTACTATCTTAACCAAATATCATATGTGTAGCATCATTAAATGTGCTATAAAAATGGGAGAAGAAACTCACACTAGTAATGCTTAGATTTCGTAGACTATTTCTCCGTGTTTCTAAAAGGAAAACCTAAGTATGAGTATTGTTATTAAGCTAGTATTTTTCCCTTTATTTTTTATTTAGTATCTCACAAGTTTAGTGTGAAGAATTACAAACTAAAAACATAAAGGGCACACATGTGCTACCTTTGTAATCATGATTTTATAAGGGCGACTTTCGAATCAACTTGTACATTCTGACTAATTCTATGAGATACATTAATGTAATTCATGATAGGAAGGACACATTAACTTAGAAACAACAAAGTAAAGGATAGAAGAAATACACAAGTAAAGAAATCAATTGACAATAATAGCTATAAAAATCTAAAACCTTCAATTAAAGAACCAAAACAAGCATCAATTCTATAAAGATACCTTTAAGAGGATTGTCCAATCAATATTGTGTCACGACCCAAGCCTAGGGCCTAGACGTGACATGGCGAATGAGGAACCCGAAGGAACCCCAAACAAGCCTCTCAAACTTGTCATCACACTTCATCGGTTGCGGAAGTACAATCAACATTAATTAACGGGAAATAGGGACTAAGGGCAAACCATTTCAAAATGACATCATAGAACAAGAGTCAAGCTCATTTACAAAATACTTGTCCAACGCACACCTCTACATACATAGATAGGACGGGGGCCATGACATACTACCGGCTCCCCTCATAGTCAAAATACAATTGCAAGCTAAAGTCTCAAAACATAGAAGTAGGAAACATAACATAGCCCTCAAATCATTGAGGACTCACCAACAAACTCGGATAAGCACCGTACTAGCCACGTGAATGGAGAGAAGGATCAAGAGTAGCTCCGGTCCCTACATGGTGACATCATGTAGGCAAAATATGTGTTAGTACTTGGAATGTACTAAGTATGCGGGGTGCAACACAACAATAGACAAGGACACAATCGAAATACAAGAAATAGTTTCATAGGCATTATGAATAACAATATGAGGATGCATGATCAAAGTGAAGTCAAAACATGTTTAAGTAAATCTATACTAATAGTAGATATCATATGTGTATACATGATCCAACCAATCTATAACCCCAACTTAGGATGGGGGATGTCGTTCACACCCGGACACCCTGGTGGCAAGGTATAAACCCCTCACATGGTTGATGTTGGTCACACCCCAAGCATCCTAGGTGGTGAGATATAAACCTCTCACATGGTTGATGTTGGTCACACCCCAAGCATCCTAGGTGGTGAGATATAAACCTCTCACATGGTTGTCCGGTTCTTTTCCCCCGGACCGGGCATGGTCATGCAACACTTTATATAGGAAATTCCCATTAGGCTCTAATGCAATCTCACGTATGGAATGAACATATACACAAGCTTAGTTTGTCATCAACACATCTCTGGATTGCCATACATCTCATAACTCAAGCTTTAAAGCATCGATTCATTAATTATCCATAGTTGGACATTTTGTCAAACACCTTGAAGGCATGCAATGGAATCAAAGAGCATGGAAAATAGGGTAGTAATTATGCAGCCAAACCAGTGAACAACCTACAACAACACCTTTTAACACCCACAATACCACATGAAAATCTCCACATCCATTCCAAATTTAGATTCAAGTTCTAGAGTCACAACATGCTCAAAACAATCACTTTTCATGTTTAAAATTCAATGTGCAGGAAATTATTACAAAGAACAAGATTAATTTATGAATCTTAACTTAAACCATGAATTAGTGAGTAGAATAGAGTCTAGGCACTATGGGTGGAAGGACCCATGAGTTCAACACCACATACCTTGAGTTCTTATGAAGGTCTTGAGAGTGTCTTCAATGGAAGCTTGGAACTTGGAGCAAGAGTCTCTTCAATCTTGAGGAAGGTTTTGGATTAGGATTCTTGAGAGAACTTGAGAGAAATTGTGTCTAAGTATGGGAGAGGTGTTTTGGGAAATGTTTTAGAGATGAGAATTAAACTAATGGTATATAGGAAATAACATATGCCCTTTGGAAAAATGGTCCAACACTTAGAAAAAAAATGAGGCGGGTGAACAGTAAAAACGCTCACTGGAAATTGCATTTCCTGCCGGACAGATTTTACAAAAATGGGCATAACTTCTTCGTCCGAACTCCGAATGAGGTGAAACTAAGTGCGTTAGGTAGCTAACTCCAAGGGCTTTCCATGGATATGTTATGGGCCACCCAATTATTTGTGTTCTAGGAGATATGACCCTCCAAAGTAGACCCTCGAAAAAGGCTTCACTTGGAAATTTCGGATTTTGATACGGTTGCTCTAAAATTTGGGTTAGACCCATTTTTCACTCAATTTGACCCCCTAAACAAGAATATGAAGTCGTATTTTCGAAAAACGAAACATATTTTTTTGATATAGCTAAACAAGTTTCCGGTAACTTCCGAAGCACATTTTTAAGAACCTTTTGGGTCATTTCATATTGCCTAGCAACAATGTCTTTAGCCCTCACCACAATAATCTCTCTTATCAAAAAAATAAGGCTTAGCCTTCTTAGGCATACATACTTGTGTTCAATAACAGAGCCAGGAATCTAGCAATGGTTCAAATTTTAAAATTTTAGTTTCTTTTTTTATAAGTAGGTGCACCAAAAACTTTAAAATCAAACCATATATAATATATAGCTTTCACACATGGAATTGTGTTCCCAAAGTATATCTAAACATTAAATGTTGTAATGTACTTTTAGGTTTTTAGGTTTTGAAAATTTAATTGCACACACAAAATCACTCAAAAGAATTCAGAAAAGACAAAAGGCTAGAGACTAACAAACTTGTGATATAACCAAGCATGAAGTACACTCTTGAAGATCAAATCCTCACATGAAGCACAAGTTACTTGGCTCTTCCAACGACCATCAAAAAAGGATTTCCTAAAAGTACAATGTGTGCACCCAAGTGTGTTACCTAGTGGTCGATGAAATAGATTTAGAACCTAAGATCTTAGGTTCAAAACTAAGTGATTTCTTTCTATCTATTCTAGCCATGTTGGGACAGAGTTGTTAGGTACCTATTGCTGGTGAGAGGTGATAAATATCTTGTGGAATTAGTCAAAGTGTGTGCACGCTGGTCCGAACACAATCACAAATATAAAAAAAAGGTTTCAGTAATGTCAAAATACCAAGTAGGCAATATCATATGGTTTCAGGAAACATAAAGTACAAGTGATCCTCTATTTAGATAAAGTTACTTTCAAGGTGATACGATGATCAAGTCACACACTTCTAAGGTGTCAGTAGAGTCGAAAGGAAAGAATATCCAATTTGGGTAAAGAAAACAACCTTTTACACCATTTTAACTCCTATCAACATAAGATGCACTCTCAACACAAGCATGAGTATCTTCAAATGTATATAAATAGTAAAAAAAGATGTCACACAAAAATAACTTCATTCAAGGTTTCTTGACACGTATATAAATAGTAAAAAAAGACGTCACACAAAAATAACTTCATTCCAGGTTTCTTAACATGAAAGATCAATATTAATTTCAAGATCACAATCAAACATATTATAAAGAATCAACTATTGGAGCATTCAAAGAAAGAAAGAAAATTTTGTGGACAAGTATCACCTTCTTTGTCAATATTGTCACGATCCAGACCATTGTGTGTGGCACTCACACTATCCTTTGCTGGGAGAATCAGTTACTAGCCCAATAATACCCATCAAACCTATAGGAAGAAGACAAATAAAGAATTAGAAAAACTGAAAAGTAGTTAAAAATAATTGAAGGATTGAGTTCTCATAAACTCAACCTATTAAAAATATATGTTGCAGAAAACAACTCCTAGAATTTGATGTCATAGTACCAAACTCTAAATAGTCAATAATGGGGAAGCTAGAAGCATAAATTTAATACTCTAAGTTTCTATGTCCAAAAATATGGACAAAAAAATGGAGAAGAATCCATGGTAGCCCAAAAGAGTAGCTCACCCATGAATTCAAATGGTCACGCATCTCTCAACTGAGGTCTCATATCAGTTGCCTGAATATGACCTATACTCAACAAGAAAAGAGCAATTGCAGTATCAATACACAACCAGAGTATACTAGTAGTATCATACAGTCAATTCCAAAATATAAATGTACGTGAACAACTACAAAATAGTAAAACAGGCTAACACATACACATACCAATAGTCACAATACAATACAGATTCCCAATAACAATATCCTAAATCCACCAATGCATAAATAATGTCCCACATGGTCACAAATGCACATACATTGTCCTATCATGGAACCCACACATATTTTTTTAGTGGATCAGTGTGGTACCTAAACCAACTAATTTTAGTGTTCGTATAAGGTGTGGTACCGGAGCCAACCATTAGTATTCCTATATTGGCATGCTACCTGATCCAACTAGCGATCAGAACATCATGGACAATCACAATCACAATGAACAATCATACTTGGATAAACAAGTAAAATAAACAGGTCCATTGCATGATATTATCAACATGATGTCATTTAATATTCCTCCCTTAGAAGTAGACCTGCATACATACATAACTTGGAAAATACACAACCATGATCTACCTCGAATCAAGTCTTTAAAAAACTAAAGAATTGAGCTTTTCCTTTTTTTCTAAAGTGCTTTGTCTTGTACTTAGTCTAAACAATAATGAAAAATACAACACTCAATCAATAATGGCCTATCAATATATAGATTATAACCAAATCATAAGCCCTAGGCTAATTCATGATCATTCTACCCAACAAGGGTGTTTCCCACTATTAATTAAAGTCAAAACCCTACCCCAAGGATAATACCTTAGATTATAAGGCTTAAGAATCAAATTAAAAGATAGGGGGAAAATGAACTTGCCTTTACCAAATAAGTTGGAGGAAAAACAACTTGGAACTGCCCTAAATTGTCTTCCCTTCTCCCAAGAACGAAGTTGAAGAAAATAAAAGTCTTTGATGTTTTTTGCATAGGACCCTGACTTACCCCACTATATCGGCCCGACATGCTATATTAGCATCACCATAGTGGCTCCCCTCACTATATATCTTGCACAGATGTTCCACTATAGCGGTGTAATGCCCACTCTACTCGCCTGCATGGAATTAGAGACTCGGAAACCTACCAAAAAGTCCATATTTGCAACATATCTTTAACGTCAAGCTCGCATCAAGGTCGATACCAGAATTTACTCATTCTAATTTGATTGTGAAAAGACTTATGGATTCCTTTATGTCTTTGCTACTAGAAAAATTCAACCAAGCCTAGACATATAACCCAACCCATTCTAGAATTTCCCTAAAAACTTATAAAACACTAAGTCTTTCTTCCTGTGCTTCTGCCTTCGAAGTGTCCCTTCTCTTCACTTCTATTTCTTCAAACCTTCGATGCTTAACTAGCTCATATAACTTAAAGAGATAAAGCTCTCGCTTTCCTGAACAATGGACTTAGAACAATCTTTACCCATTCCTATTTTCTTAATGGACTCAAGAAGCATGCTACCAAGTGGATTTTAAGCATGCTGTCAATTTTTCAGACAAATCACTCCATCTACTCTCTTCATCACATGACAACGTACTATCATTTGTTTCTCCTTTTGGTAAGGTAAATCATTTTATTAACAAGTGAGGGAACCTTGTATACAAGTTATATAAAAGAACCTACACCACAATATGATTCTCAATAAAAAAGGTGCAATCTTTTATAAAGATAGGGACCTCAAAATTACAGAAAAAGAAAACTAGAGAGAAAACTACTTTGCAATTTTAAAAACATTTTCTCCACTTCTTCATAAGCCATTCTATTTCTCTCTTTCTAAATAATCACATAGTTGCTAATGTTCGTGCCTCTTTTCCCTTCTTCCTTCTTATGTGAGTCCAACTTTTCAAAGCCTTTTTAATTGTGTCTGACATTACCCATTGCATCTTAAACAAGTTAAGGGCCACCCTCCATAGCCTATTAGCCAGTGTACAATGGAAAAATAGATGATAGACATGTCCACCCTCAGTCATGCACATAAAGCATCAGCTAACATAGGTAAACCTCATTTTCCTTAAATATTTTGATGTGAAGATCATGCCTCTTGCCGCCAACTACACAAAGAAACACATCTTTCTCATTTCTATAATTTCAAATGGGGTCGTGATGGAAGGAATATTCTTCTCTCACAAGAAAATTCATATAAAAAGATATGATAGTACATAAACTATGCTTGCTCCCCAGATAGCTCCATATGTCTAATATGTTGTTGGTGTGTTCAACCATAAAAAAATTTCTCCATCTCCCAGTCCTAGAAGTTTCTTCATAATAAATCCTAGTAAATGACCCCTTCACGAGAACTTCAATTAGTTTGATTGTCATCTCTTTTTGAGTTCTCTTTGAGAGGAAGCATGATATAATATATATATATATATATACACACACACATATCAGAAAAGGCTTCCTTCAACTTATTCTACCTACAAAACTTATGTTCCCAAGAATAATTTTGCTTCCATCTTCGACCTTAAATGAAATATGTACACTAAAGTCTTATCATACCTTCGTGATACTATGCCACCTCCATACCCGGAAGAAGATGTATACTCATGACCCCATACATATAATCTATCACCTACCCCTCCTCCAAAAAGTATTTTCCTCTACCCCAAATCTGCCTATCCACTTCCTTAGAAAAGTTTGAAATAAATAACTTTAGATCATTCACTCTCAGTCTTCCTCACTCCTTTGGAGGTGTAATTCTCTCAAGTTCACTAAATTAAACTTCCTAATTCCATCTGTTGTATCCCATAAAAAGTTTCACCAAAGTCTTTCCAAACTTTTAGTACCTTTACCACCCCCACCCCCCCCCCCCCCGCAAAAAAAGAGGTCTAAAATATGTAGGAATGCTAGAAAGAGTTCTACATCTTTTGTAAACCATATAGTCTCTTATTAACTCTCGCAATCATTGGATTACACAATGCTAGATCTTTACTCAAAGGTAAACCCAAATATGTAGCATGTAGAGTACCCACTTAACAAGTTAATACCTCTACCATCTTCTCAAAATATTATCCACAACTACACCTGTGTGATCTCACATTTTCCTTAGATTAATCATAAGGCCAGATATAACATAGGAAAAAAATAAGAATGTATTAATGATCTAACTCTATGTGGGATACATTTGCATCACAAAAGACCAATATGTCATCTGCAAATGAAAAGTATGTAACTGTCACACTTTTAGGCCCTCTCATAGAAGAATCAAAGCCCTTCAATAGCCAACCTCCACTGACCCCATCAATAATCTTGCTCAAATCTTCACCAAGATATATAACATAGCAGACAAAAGATCCCCTTGTATCAAACCATTGAGCATCCAAAAGAAACCGCACGGACTTCCATTCAACAACACAAAGAATTTGGCCGTGGAAATGCAATCCATCTCCTCCACTTATCTCCAAAACCCAAATGGAATTCAAGAAATCCCAATTCACATGATCATAAGCTTTCTCAAGGTCCAACTTAAGGTTGCATTATCCGGAAATCTCCAGATCTATGCTAACATTCAACTCCCAAAAACTTTTCATTGATTACTATGTCTTTCCTCATCTCTAGGTGCCTAGGTATCCATCATAATCCTTTCCTTGTTTGAGCCTCCACCTTGACTTCTTTCTGGAACAAACCACTTCATTTGCCACCAAAGATGCATCCATAATCTTTCTTCCCTCCACAAAACTGTTGTGAGAAGTTGACACCACTTATTCAAAACCATTTTTAGTGGGTTATCATATTTTTGAGAACTTTGACCCAATAAAATATTCTTCTAGAATATTTTTCATCTTCAACCATCATGTATGTTATATGCTTAAAAAAAACCTATCAAAAGCTTCTTTTACTTCTCCACTTTAAAATCTTTTGATGCACCAACAATCAATTTTGTTGGTAGTATTTCATTCACAAGCAATCTTGTTCTCCACTAGGCCCTAGTTCTATTACCCTCCTCTAAAGTATGTATTAGTGGCTATACCTTCATAGGCAATATAATTTATCCATAAATTGATTTTACGGTATAGATGCCTATGAATCCACCTCTATGTCGTGCAGTGATGATGTTTCAAGTTTCATAATCTATTTGCTAAATATTTTGGCGGTTTTCAGGACACTCTTCCATTAGATTAGTTTGAAGTACCTTTAGTCTTCTCTAATTATTTTTTGAGCAATATCAACCGTGTAATGTCTTTTGTTGAATTCATTATGTCCTCTACATAAGGATGGATCATGTGCACCTTACTTAAAAGTTCTCTATTCCACAATTTGGTATTTGACATAAAAAAAATCATGCTTTAGGACCGAGATTGTGATTTTTTTATTGATGAATTTAGATTACTAAAGGCTAATGTTTTTTTCAATTTAAAATTTTTACTCTCATTCCTTGAACTAGTGTGAGTGAAACATAACTCTGTCATAAATCTATTCAGCGTTGATTATTAAGATGACATCATTTGGTGAAGGTGAATACCCTTTCCACCCAACATCCAAACTTTCCATATGTCAATCTTGTGAAGAAAAAATAAGTATCACACAAGTTGTATGCAAGCAATTACTTTATGTTTTGTGTCACGCCCCGAGGCTACCCCCTAGACGTAACACGAGACTTAGGACCACGAGTGACCCCAAGCTAACCCTGAGTTTGGCATGTAACAAGCATACTGTAATATAACTAAGTAAACACATACTATGTGGAAGCTGAAAATGGTGGACATCTGGAAAGAGGAAAACCCAAGTAGTCTGAATATATAAAATATATAATAAAAATTCAGTGATGACTGAAACAACACTTAACAACTCGAGCTGAATCTACTACTATGTCTGAAAAGCCTCTATCTGAGTAGAGTTGGTGGGACATTCCCCCAGTTAACTCTAGCAGGACTAAAAACTGAAAGAAAAGACTGGAAAGTAAAGCATGTCTATTGTCCTCGAAGTATAAAGACTTACCACTGAAGCTCTTGAACTCGGACGGGGGAATCGAACTAAGCATGATCTTAATGTTGAGAACCTGAACCTACATCATAAAATGATGTAGTGCAAAAGTATGTGTAAGTACTTTGGATGTACTAAGCATGCGGGATATAGATATGCTAAGATGTGTGATATAAAAAGAAAAATATAATACTGGCAATATAGACTAAGCATGGCAAAAGGTTGTACTGAAGTATAACTGAAAACTGAACTAAATGCAAGGACTAAGTACTAATCATGAAGATAACATGCTGAATTAAATACTGAAGTAAATGTTAATAACATGGTCAAGGCAATAAGAATATGACTATGAGAGCTATTATAAACCGACATACACCACGTGAGCTAAACATGGAGTATGATGAATATGCCCCATCGAGAGGACTCAATATACCTTGCTATGGGTATAGAGGCATGATTGTGGCGTGATCACTAAAATTGATGCTCAACAGAGGGGGCTTCTGAACCTATATTGGCACATAGTTCTGGGACTATAAGGGTACACTGCACTCTAGTCCAACTCGGTGCTAAATCTACTCCCAATTGAATATGTGTATAGCTAAAATGAAACGAAGATACTAAGTAGCTCAAAATGCTGACATGCTATCTGAAAATGCAACATAAATATACTGAAATATATGGCATTTGAGTTTTGAAGCATGATTTTCTGGTTGATCTACCTAGAAGAATAATTCATGAGTTGATAGTTGATACAAGCTAGGATTATAAATTCCATACATGAAAATTACACTAAAAACCACGAATCATGCTATTTAGACCATGGGAACTATAACAACTAAAATCACAATAAATCATCAAAATTAGGAACTCATTGGTCTGAACAGTTTAAGAGAAATCGAAGAGCTGACTAAATTTTAGGGACCTAGCTGGTGGAAGGAACCCACTAGTGAAATCCCACATACCTGGTGAAGAAAATTACGGAGAATTCTTTTGGATTTTGGGGCTGAACTATGAAAAACACCTCTGTTCATTCTTAGGAGTATCTAGTGCCTCTTTCTCGGATGATTTTAGGAGAAGGAGGGTTCTAGGTTGTTTCTGACTAGATTATTAGGCTTTGTTTGAGTAAAACAACGTAGTTTAGGCATCAAACAACATAGGTTAAGTGCCTAACTCATAGGGGAAAAGACCAAAATAACCCTGACTTAAAAGTTGACAGACCTCTTTCACGGGCCCATTCACGGACCGTATGAAGCACCATGGACTATATGGGCAACTGTGGTTCCTCACAGAAACTGGGCTGGTATTGGTTCATTTTCAACGAACCACTTAATGGCTCGTGTAGGGTTCCGCAGACCGTCTAGTGGTATATGGTTCTTCACAGGGCCTTAGGTGGTTCTAGTTTGTTCTCACGGCCAACTGACGGCTCGAATGAAGTTCCACAGCCCGTGTAGAGTTCCACGGCCCGTGTAGGGGTATGTTGTCCTCCACATTCTTGTTGGGTGTGAACCACAATAAGGGTGACAGATCGTGGTCCTATTCATGGCTCGTGGACCCCTCTGTGGTCCACCATTTTCCCCCTTGTTCAGTCTTAGTTGGACTTATGAAGTGTTACAATATCTCCCCCTTGGGATCATTCGTACTCGTATGAAGACTAAACAAGTTGATTCTGGAGGAAAGATTTGAAATCCCTACCAACTGAGTACGAGAAGCTGATATCTAACCAAACTGAGTTCTATTAACAGGCAAATATGCTGAAATGCAAGGATAACTAGGCGAAAATGATACGAATATTGAATTACATAACAATAAGCTGAAAGAATCGAGATGAACTATTACCTTAAGCTCAAACTGAATCGAAAGGAAAGAGATGAGGATACTTTCTATCATGGCTTCTTCTGCTTTTGAAGTCTTCCCTCTATGGGCTGGCTCCTGTATAAAACCTTTACTGAAACGACTTCCTTATTTCTCAACCTACAAGGTCGAGAATTTCAACTGGAACCTCTTCATAGGTGAGTCTATCCTTTACATCAACAGTCTCTAAAGGTACTATCGATGTCGGATCCCCCACATACTTTTTTAACAAAGAAATGTGAAAGACTTGATGAACCACTGCGTATTTTGTTGGCAACTCTAAATCATAAGCCCCTTTATCAACCTTTCTTAGGATTCTGTAAGGGCCTACTTACCTGAGACTGAGTTTCTCTTTCTTGCCAAATCTCATCACCCCTTTCATGGGTGACACTTTTAAAAAAATCCAATCATCAATTTCAAACTCCAAGTCCCTTCTCCTTACATTTGCATAGGACTTCTGACGACTCTGAGATGTCTTTAGTCTATCTCTGATGAGCCTAACTTTACCCACATCCTCATGAACCGAATCTAGCCCAATCAATGCTACTTCACCTACTTCAAACCAACCAACTGAAGATATGCATCTACACCCATACACTGCCTCATAAGGGGCAATCTGAATACTAGAATGGATGTCGTTATTATAAGAAAACTCTATGAGAGGTAGGTAATCATCCCAATTACCCTTGAAATCGATCACGCAAACCCTCAAAATGTCCTCTAAGGTTTAAATGGTACACTCTGCCTGACTATTCATCTATGGATGAAATCTATACTGAGATTTACCTAACTACCAAGACCTTTCTGAAACAACTTCCAGAAATGAGATGTAAAGTGAGGAACCCTATTTGAGATGATAGACAAGGGAACCTCATGAAACCTGGCTATCTCGCTGATGTAAATTCAGGCGTAATCCTCCGTTGAATCTGTAGTCTTGACAGCCAAGAAGTGAGCTGACTTAGTGACTGTTCACTATCACCCAATAAAGTTATGTTGTCTACGAGTATGAGGTAAACCCGTAATGAAGTCCATGTTTATCGCCTCCTACTTCCATGTAGGAATGCTAATGTCTTGAGTCACACCTCCTAGATTCTAATGTTCTTACTATAACATGTAGACAGTTAGGACACTTTGCCATAAAATCTATGATGTCTCTCTTCATGGCGTTCAACCAAAATATTTCCCATAGATCACGATACATCTTAGTGGCACCCCGATGAATAGAATACTTGGAATTATGGGCTTCTGTAAGTATTTGCTTCTGTTACTCACCCACATTAGGAACACATAACCGACCCTGGTAACGAAGCACACTATCTCCCACTTGGGAGAAAACCTCAACTCTTTGCTAATGAACTACACCTTTCAACTGAAGTAATATAGGATCACTATCCTGTTTTTCCTTAACCTCTACTACTAATGAAGATTCTTACCCATTCTTAACTACCACACTACCATCTGACATGTCTATAAAGAAAACTCCTAAGCAAGCAAGCCGGTCAACATCTTTGGCAAATTCTTTCTTCTCTTCCTCAACATGTGTTATACTACCTATGGATAGTCTGCTGAGGGTGTCAACCAGTACATTGTCCTCACCCAGATGATAGAGCACATTCATGTCATAGTCTTTGAGGAATTCAATCCATCTCCTCTAACAAAGATTCAACTCTTTTTGGGTGAACACATACTGGAGGCTCTTATGATCTCTGAACACATCAAAATGAACATTATACAAGTAGTATCTCCAAATCTTTAGGGAAAACACTACAGCTGCAAGCTCGAGGTCATGAGTCAGGTAGTTCTTCTCATGGACCTTAAGATTTCTATAAGCATAAAGTATGACCTTACTTTGCTGAATGAACACACAACCTAGGTTGACCCTGGATGCAACACAATAAACCACATAACCGTCTGATCCATCTGGTGCAGTCAAAAAAGGAGTTGTAGTCAACCTGGTCTTCAGTTTTGAGAAGATTTTCTCACACTCGTTTGACCATGTAAACTTGACCTTCTTCTGAGTCAACTTGGTCAATGTGGGAAGCTATGGATAAAAATCCTTCCACAGGCCTCCGGTAGTAACCGACTAAACCCAAGAAACTTCTGATATTAGTCAACGAGGTGGGTATGGATAGTGTTTCACTGCCTCAATTTTTTAAGAATCCATTAGGATCCCTTTGCTGGATACCACATGACCAAGGAAAGCGACGGACTGTAACCAAAATTCACATTTGTTGGCTTAGAGAAGAACTAGCTATCTTTGAGGATTTGCAGAACTACTCTCAGATAGGTCGCATGATCTTTCTCTATCCAAGAATAAATGAGTATTCATCAATAAAAATAATGGAGAACAAGTCCAAATACTGTTTGAACACCCTTTTCATTAAGTTCATGAAAGCTGCAGGAGCATTCGTTAGTCGAAAAGGCATAACTACAAATTCATAGTGACTATACCGAGTCTTGAAGGCTGTCTTTGGGATATCACTCTTTTTAACTCTAGGCCGATGATACTCAGATCTGAGGTCTATCCTAGAGAAGCAACTAGCACCCTGAAGTTGGCTGAACAAGTCGTCAATCCTGGGGATGCGATACTTATTATTTATTGTGACATTGTTCAACTGACGATAGTCAATGAAAATCCTTAGAAAATCTTCTTTCTTTCGCACGAAAAACACTAAAGCACCCCATAAAGAGATGTTAGGTATGATGAAGCCCTTATCTAGAAGGTCTTTCAACTATTCTTTCAATTACTTCAGGTCATCTGGATCCATTATGTAAGGAGGAACATAAATAGGATGGGTATCTTGAAGGAGATCTATTCCGAAGTCGATTTCCCTTTTTCATAGGAAATCTAGGAAGATCTTCTGGAAAATCATTCACCACTAGGACTGACTTAAGAGTTGGATTTCAGAGTTTGAATCCTCAAACCAAACAAGGTTATAGATATAGCCTTTGGAAATCATTTTACTGGTCTTAAGGTAAGAGATAAATCGACCTATCGGCACTGAGTTACTACCCTTCCTCTCTAAGACTGGCTCTCTTGGAAACTGAAACTGAACAATCCTAGTCCTACAATCGACTGAGGCATAAAGGGAATATAACTGATCCATGCCTTAAATGACACTGCAATCTACCATTTCTAACTCTATAAGGTCCGTTGAGGTAACTTTCTAGGAAATTGTGGTTGGGCAAATTTCTATATACACGTCTAGCTATAATTGAGTCACCCACTGGAGTAAAGACTGAGAAGGGTCCTAAGAGATTTTCTGGACTACACCGAAGTTTACTTCTATATAGGGAGTTTCAAAAGAAAGTGTAGCCCCTGGATCTAACAATGCATATACATCTAAATGGAAGACTTGTAGCATACTAGTGACCACATCATGAGAATATTCCTGGTCTTGGCGAGCCTAAAGAGTAGACAACTTATTTTGGTGCTGACCACCACCTATACCAAACGAGGCACCCTGTTTAATGGGGCGACGTGCTGGCGCTACTGAAGTTGTAGAATGATCCTTGTTACCTCCCTATCCTTTCTTGGAAGAAGGGAAATCCTTCAATCTGTGACCAGATAGACCACACCCAAAGCACCCCTATTTGCGAGCAAGACACTCACCAGGATGGTTGTTACTACACTTTGGAAAAGTTGGAAAAGTCCAGTTACCTGAGGCACTCCCCTGAGACGTAGATTCTGATGCCCTAGCTTATTAATGCTATCGAAACCTGGGGAACAGAGTGCTAGATGATGAAGGTGCTGGGGTTGTACACCTCTGCTGAAATTGTGAACAAAGGTGTATTTATAATTTCATGTTCTAGCCTTTTTGTTGTCCTTAGCCATTTCCTTAAGCTTATCTCCCTCAACCTACCGAGCCATTAATCTAGAGATATCCATATCCCCTAACAACATAGCATTCCTGCACTCGGTCTTTATCAAATCGGATATTTCAAACAAGAATTTGCTAATTTGTGCTCTCAAATCAGCAACCATATGTGGAGCATACTTGAGAGCTGGTGAACTTCAGTCCGTATTCATAGACTTAGATTGAACCCTTCTTCAAGTCCATGAATTCCTGGGCCTTAGACTCTCTCAACTCTCTCGGGAAGAACTTGTCCATAAAAGCTCTTATTAAATCAGTCCCACATCATATGAGTTGAGTTCTCTCTCTTGTTTTCATTTCACTATGTGAACCACATATGAGTCACATCCTTGAGTTCACAGGATCCTAGTTCAACACTCTCAGCACCAGTCACTTGCATTACTACAAGAATCTTCTTAAGCTCATCAATGAAGTTTTATGGGTCCTCACCAACCTTTGACCCTAAAACTATAGCGGATTTGTACGAACAAAGTCTCTAACCCTAGCTGCAATTGATCCACCAATGGTATTTGTAGGAACTGGGGCGTGCTAATTGTTCTGGTTGGCTCCGATCTGAGCCAAAAGCTCAATCGCCTTACGAAACTCTATATTCGTAACCTCATGCTTCGGGACTAGAGGAACTTCGTTAGCATTCTCTGCGAGGAGCATGATCTGAAACACATAACGACACATTAGAAAGGAGAATTACGATAAGAATAGCAAAAGAAGTGATTTTTTTCTTAGAACACCTAGTAGCCTCCCTCTCATAAGTGTGGCGCACTTCACACTAATGCAAGAGACTTTACTTAGTGTGGCTTTCAGACACCCTAGGACTTTTAAACCTGATGCTCTGACACCAAGTTTATCACGCCACGAGGTTACCCACTAGACATAACACGGGACCTAAGACCACGAGTGACCCCAAGCTAACCCTGAGTCTGGCATGTAACAAACATAGTGAAATATAACTAATTAAATCACATACTATGTCTAGGCTAGAAAAAGTGGACATCTGGAAAAAGGGAAAAACCCAAGTAGTCTGAATATATAAAATGTAATAAAAATCAAGTGATGACTAAAATAACACTTAACAACTCGAGTTGAATCTACTACAATGTCTGAAAAGCCTCTAACTAAGTTGAGTTGTTGCAACATGCCCCCAGCTAACTCTAACAGGACTAAAAACTGAAAGTAAAGATTGGAAAGTAAAATATGTCTATTGTCCTTGAAGTATGAGGACTCGCCACTGAAGTTGCTTAACTCTGACTGGGAATGGAACTAAGTGTGATCTAGATGTTGAGTGCCTGAACCTACATCATAAAACGATGTAGCGCAAAAGTATGTGTCAGTACTTTGAATGTACTGAGCATGTAGGATATAGAATGAGGTAATAGGTTGTACTGAAGTATTACTTAAAACTGAGCCAGATGCAAGGACCACGTACTAATCATGCAGATAACCTGTTGAACTGAATACTAAAGTAAATTTTAATAGCATGGTCAATGCAATAAGAGTATGATTGTGGAACCTATTATTAACCGCCATACACCACGTAAGCTAAATGTGGAGTCCGATATATACGCCCCACTAAAAGAACCCAATATACCTTGGCAGGGGTATTGAGGGATGACGGTGGTGTGATGACTAAAATTGATGCCCTACAAAGAGGACTTCTAAACCTACGTGGGCATGTAGTTCTGGGACTGTGAGGGTATGTCAAACCCTATTCCAACGTGATGTTAAGTGTACTCCCAACTGAATATGTATATAGCTAAAATGCAACTGAGATACTAAGTAGCTCAAAATACTGACATGCTATCTAAAAATACAACATAAATATACTGAAAAATATGGCATTCGAGTTCTGAAGCATGATTTTTTGGCTGATCTGCCTAGTAAGTATAAATCATGAGTTGATAGTTTATAAAATCTAGGGTTTTGAATTCTATACATTAAAATTACACTAAATTACCAAGAATCATGTTATTTACATCATGGGAACTATAACAACTAAAATCAAAATAAATCATCAAAATCTAGAAACCCCATGTCTGAATAGTTTATGAGAAATCAAAGAACTCACTGAATTGTAAGGACTTAATGGGTGGAAGGACCCACTAGTGACATCCCACATACCTAGTGAAATAAACTATGGAGAAATCATTTTGATTTTGGGGCTAAACTTCGAAGAACACCTCTTTTCGTTATTGGGAAAAATTGGTGCCTCTTTCTCTTCTTATTTTTTCTAAGTTGGATGATTTTAGGAGAATGAGGGTTCTAAGTTGTTACTGAATAGATTATTAGACTTAGTTTGAGTAAAACAATGTCGTTTATGCCTTAAATGACGTAGTTTAAGTGCCTAACTCATAAAGTAAAAGATCAAAAAAACCCTGACTTAAAAGTTGACAGACTTCTTTCACGGGCCCATTCACGGATCGCGTGAAGCACCGCGGGTAGTACAGGCAACCGTGGTTCCTCACAGAAGATTGGGTCATTTTTGTGGGGTTTGATGGACTGTTTAGTGGTATGTGGTTCCTCATAGGGCCTTGGGTTGTTCTGGTTTGTTCCCACTGCCAACCTTATGGCCCATGTGCAATTCCATGGCCCGTGTAGGGGTCCATGGTCATCCACATTATTGTTGGGTGTGAACCACGATGAGGGTGACGTGCCGTGGTCCTATTCACGACCCCCAGACCCCTCTGTGGTTCATTTTTCTCCCTTGTTGAGTCTTTGTTGGATTTTTGAGGTGTTACATTTTGTGTGGTGATTGTATTTCAAGCATGAGATTCTATGGATCAAAGCACTCTAAAGACAAAGGATCAACTTAATTAAAGAAGTGTAAGATCATCCCGAATGTGGAGGTGATATTTCAATTAGCAGAAGTGCTTAATTGCAAAAATTTAAGACACCTCGATGACTTATTTAGGGTTACCACAATGAGCATCATAGGAGGGCCTTGATAACTTATCTAGGGTTACCACTAGGAGAATCATAGGAGGAAATATGTTGTCGGGAATTCGGTGATTGGAAATCTTGAGAAGATCACAGGGTAACAAAAGAGTTACTAATGAAAACGAGGCAAGAATGTATTGATCTAGAGCACTGTAAATAGCACTTGTGTAGTTCAGGTCTCATGAACGCATACTAATGATATCAAATAGTTGAAGAGGCTATAAAGGAACTGTTGTAAGATTCAAAAATGGAACAAAAAAGTTACATGCAGAAGGAAAAGTATTTTATTTATAAACTCTTGCATATTTTGTATATTTCTGTGTATTTTGTATCTTGAAAATAACTAGTAACATTCCTATTTATAAAAAAGTAAAAACAAAATTAAACTTGGACTAGGAATTACTTTAACTAACAAATCCTAATTAAGCATAAACAAGTAAATACGATAAATAGCAAATCCTAATCAATTTAGGAATCCTACTCCAACTTTGAATTATTATTTCTAACATCCCCCCGTAATTTAAAGTTGTATACTCTAGCCTCTTTCTTTTTGTCATTTTTGTTGTATTGAAAACCACTTTTCTTCAATCTTCAAATTATTTCTTGTCATTGTTGTTGTATTGGAGAACTTCTCTTCAATGTTGGAGTAGTTCTCTTCAATTTTCATTTATTTATTTTTCTTGGTTGTGTCAAAACACTTTCTCTCCAACTCACGATATGTTTTTCTTTATTGTGTTGGAGCACTTATCTCCAACTTTCAAGTATTGGAGCACTTTCTCTCCAACTCACAATATTTTCTAACTCGGTTGTGTTGGAGCACTTTCTCTCCAACCCATGACATTTTTTATCTTGGTTGTGTTGGAGCACTTCTATCAAACTTCCAAGGATGATGTCCTTCCCACCAACACATTTTTTTTTTGTTGTTTTTATGGTGTTGGAGCACTCTCTCTCCAACTCTCGTTGATGCCCTTCCCATCAACTCCTTTTCTTTTTGTGTTTTTTTGTATTGGAGCACTCTCTCCAACTCTCGTTGATGTCCTTTCCACCAACTCGTTTTCTTTTTTTCTTTTTTTTCTTTTTTTTTTGTTGTTGGACTACTCTGTCGCTAACTCTAGTTGGTGCTCTTCCCATCAACTCTTTTTTTTTTTTACTTTCTTGTGTTTGGTTGTACTTTTTTAAATCTACAATAGTTTTGTAAGTCTTTGTTCTTTGCATGTTTTTCATTTATATATCATTCGTCTAGCCTTTGTGAACATGATTATTGGCAAGATGGGCGGCATATATGGGTCATAACCGCTCACCGACATTAGAATTTTTATGATCTTCTATTAGGATCGTAAAAGCTTTGATATCAATTTGAAGGAAAATATTTTATTTATAAACTCTTGTATCTTTTGTATATTTTTGTGTATTCAGTATTTTCTGTATCTTGAAAATAACAAGTAACATACCTATTTATAAAAATAAAAACCAAATTAAACTAGGACTAGGAACCACTCTAACTAACAAATCCTAATTAAACATATATAAGAAAATACCATAAATAACAAATCCTAATCAATTAACGATTCCTACTCCATCTTTGAATTAATATTCCCAACACATACGATGAATCATGGGGTTCAAATATTGGATATAAGTAGAAGATAGCAAGAAGTGGGGAGGGGGGGCCTAGAACTACGCTGATTATGTGATTGTGGGGATATATCATGAGAGATATGAAGTTTAGCAATGGGATCAATTTT
Organism: Solanum verrucosum; assembly: GCF_900185275.1. Classification (NCBI taxonomy): domain Eukaryota; kingdom Viridiplantae; phylum Streptophyta; class Magnoliopsida; order Solanales; family Solanaceae; genus Solanum; species Solanum verrucosum. The sequence goes on from NW_026020364.1 coordinate 290,023, forward strand.
AAGTTGACAGTGAAATAGTTCAGATTCTGGGAAGATAGGTAGTGTGATGATGATGTTGTGAGAATTTATTTACGCACTTTTGAAAATATTTTGCCCAAAAGGATATGATGACTGATCAGGTTACATGACAGGACATAAAATTAAGTATTCATTGGGATTTGAAGTTGAGAAAGAGCCACAATATTGGGTGAGAAAGATTTTGAACCATGATGGCTTTTTCTTTGTAAACAAATCTTCGCATAGTTGGAAGAGGGCACTCAGGGAATGGAAGGGAGTGTTGGACTTATGCACTCCTTAATTCTTCTAAGGAACACATATGAACAGCAAGTTCCTTATTGGGATTTGAAGTTGAGAAAGAGACACAAGATTGGGTGAGAAAGATTCCGAACCTTGATGACTTTTTTTTTGTAAACAAATCTTCGCACAGTTGGAAAAAGGCACTCAGGGAAGGGAAGGGGGTGTTGGACTTACGCACTCCTTAATTCTTCTAAGGAACACATATGAGCGGCTAGTTTCTTTATTTGTAGTTCAAAGTTCGGTATTAACTTCAAACAGTACTTCAGTAATATTTGGCTTAATAATTATTAATTCACAACTTCAAACTACAAAAGATTACAACCTTATATAACCTAAGAAATTATAAACTCTAATATCTTAACTCAACAAAAACCCCCACGGCTTATGTTCCCCAAAGTCTTCAAGTTCCCCAACCAAAAGATCAAAACTACACTAGACAATTCTATGTAACTAAAAATGACAACTTAACAAAAGACCCAAACAAAATAGAATAAACTCTTCCGTTGTGTTCTTCGCAACAACTAAAATTGTCAATCAAGAACTCTCTCAACACGTAATTGTGTTCTGCTGGTATCTCTCTATATGTAAGTACGCGGGTTTCTTTATAGAACACCCTACCCTATTTATAGGGCCAAATATCTTCCCTTCTTTGACTTTAACTCAAATAACTTTGTAGTGCCTCCTACTTCTTGTATGACTTGGAATCATACGAAAAGTTTGGTTATACATTATACATGCTTCCCCTTCCTTGTAGAATTCAGAATCATTACACAATACGGTTATTGCACAAATCAGACCACATCATTCAATGCTTTTAGGATTATTATTCTTAAATGGAAAACTTCTTTGTTTAGTAAAACTAGTTTGAAGAACTTGTTCCTCGTAGGTGATCGATGCGGTTATTTGCAGTTTTGATGATTTGACAAACCACGGGACCTTGTAAAGGGATCTGATCTCTGTGTCAGTGTATACACAAATGCCAGGTTGTAAAAAGTACAATTGGTTGGTGAACAATCTCGGACTGTGGCAGAAACCTCAGCCAATGGCATGGCCTCGAAGGTAACATCTATTAACATAAAAATATTATGTCCAATAGACACAACCTTAGTCTTTGCAACTTGAAAACTCTCAAGAACTCTTGCAAAGTCTAACACTAAAGAAGTATCATCCTCAAGAGCAACAGGGACCTGATAGAGCTGGATGTTCTCTAGTTGTCTTAGGATCATATCTTCCGTACTTACATTGTAAATATGCTTCTAATCTATAAAGGATTCTGATTTTATGTTTGTTTGTAAAAGTCTAAATCAGTTTAGGCTAACTGATTTAGTGGGCAACACTGTTTGCTACTTAGTCAAATTCTAAGTCATTTAGGAGTTAGTTGATTTAGTGGAAAGTGTTGTCACTTCTTAGTTGAATTCTAAGTTGTCTAGTGGTGATAGCTTAGTGGGCAGTGTGGTATCTGCTTAGGCTCAGTAAGTAATAGAGTTATTACCTAGTTGTGAGATTAATAACTACTTCTCACGTTGGTTGTAACTTTGTTTCACTTTTGCTTGAAGATATTAGTGGAAACAGTTGAAAATTCTGTCAGACAGGTCCTGGTTTTACTCCCTTGAGCAAGGAGGTTTCCACGTAAACTTCTTGTGTTGTGTTCTCTTTATTGTTTACTCTTCATTACAATTCTTGCTGAGTCAAGGGACCTGGTCCGTTGAGTGATAGTGGATGCACGTATTCTATCAATTAGTATCAGAGCGGGTGCTCTCAAGCTGGTTAACACCAAAAGAGAGATTCCTGTAAAAGAATGGTTGCTCCACTGAACCTAGAAGAAGGACAATCATCAACAAGACCACCTCGTTTCAATGTCCAGTTCTATAGCTGGTGGAGAAAAAGTATGCACGACTGTCTAATGGCTGAAGACAGCGAGTTGTGGGATATAGTACTGGATGGACCCTTCATCCCTACAACTGAAGTAAAAGATGGCGAAATTACAAAGGTCGTTCCAAACACTTGCCAATAGTACAACGAGGCGGACAGAAAGAAGATCGAGAAAAGCTACAGAGCTAAGAAGTTGCTAGTGTGTGGAATAGGTGCTGATGAATACAACTATATCTATGCGTGTGAATCGGCAAAAGAAATCTGGGATTGTCTGAGAACAGCTCACGAAGGCACAGAGCAGGTGAAGGAATCAAAGGTGGATATGTTGACCACCAAATATGAGAACTTCACAATGAAGGAGAGGGAAACTATTCACGAAATGTATACGAGATTCTCCTCCATAACCAACGAGCTACGATGTTTGGGAGAACCTATTCATTCTAGTAAGCAGGTCAGGAAGATTCTTCGAGTACTTCCCACGTCATGGGCAAGCAAAGTGGATGCCATTACTAAGGCAAAGGACCTGAAGGTTCTAACGATGGACACTCTGATTGGTAATATTCAGACTCGTGAAATGAATAGAAACCAAGACCCTTCAAGGAAGGAGGTAAAGAAAGATAGGTCCCTAGCTCTAAAAATCTCTCAAAGTGACGTCTCCAGTGAAGAGGAAGACATGGCTTATCTCAGCAAGAGATTTCAAAAAATTGTGAGAAAGCATGGAGGCTTTTGAAAAGGAGGGAACCCTTCCCATGCTGCGAATACAAGTGACTTGTGTCACAGTTGTGGAAAGGTGGGATACTTCATAAGAGATTGTTTGATGCTCAAAGCTGAAACCAGAGAGCATCAAAGATCCGGAGGTAAAAATGATAGAAGGAGGGACCTAGTACCTGAAAAGAATGCAAGAAAACCTGCAGTTGAATATGTGGTTAACAAAGCTTTGATTGTGTGGGGTGATTCATCAAGTGAGTCAGAAGAATCAGAATGTCCAGATGATGCATCCATGATGGTTGTTAAAGATGATGAGAATGTGTTTGATGGCTTGTTCGCTCTTATGGCCAAATCTGATAGCGAGGAAGACAAACAAAAGGTAACACTTCTTGACCTTAAACAAAACTTGAATACTTACTTTGTTAGAATGTTGAGAAATGTAGCTGATGTCCTGATTGATTCTGTTATAAAGTTAACTGCTGAAAAGGACTCTATGAACAATAGTCTCGATAAGTTTAGTGAAGAAAAGACAGCTCTGACTATCCATATGTCTGTTATTGAGGAACAATTGACTGTTCTAGATATTGAAAATCTAGAACTTAAGGAACAATTGGGTATTATGAATGAGAAATCCGGCAAATGAAAAGGAGAGGTGTTGGAATGTATGCGTCCATCTATGTATATGGGACTAGGTCCTCAACACAGTTAGAGTAATAAATAGTAAAGAACAAATACTGAAACTAAAGATTGATATTCAACTTTACGTGGAAACCTCCTTGCTAAAGGGAACAAAACCACGACCTATTCTCAATATGACTTTTCAAACTACTTCCACTAATCTTCCCAAGCAAAAGTGAAAGCCAGTTTACAAAATGAGATTAGCCTGCTAATCTCCACACTAAGCAATACCTCCTATCACTTAGCTGAGCCAGAGCAGAGACAACACTGCCCACTATACTAATCCTAACCGATTAATATAGACTTTGGAGTAAGAAACTAAGTTACCCTTAACCTAGTTCTTACAATGATTCACACCAGTTTAAAACGTTTCTTTCACAAGTGAAGCGAATCCTACCATATAAGAAATATTACAAGCAAACAAAATTACAGCTGGTACAGAAAGCAATAGAAGCACTTCTATCAGGTCCCTTACTATTTTGAAGCTTGAAAGTATCTCTCTTTTGAATGATTGATGAATATGGTTGTTTGTTGTTTGATATATACCATGAAGAATTATTACCCATCATACAAACAACTTTGTCGCTTCTAATTGGTGAAGTACTCTGCAACTTCACCAACTTTCTGACGCGGACAACTTTTATAGTTATGCAGCACTTTGACCACTGAATGAGTATTCATACTCCGCAGAGGACCAGGTTCCTGCACTTGTGAGGAGATCATCAAAACATCTAGGAACATAAGGACTTATCAATTTCCCCCTTTTTGATGATGACAAACAACCTACATAACTCCTCACGTTAGTGAACAAACATTCATTCAATAACCGGTGTTCCCCCTTAATCAGTTCCCCCTTATTCCCCGAACGTTTAGCAACAAAACGTTCCGTCTTAATCAGTTTCCCCTTAATCCCTGAATGAATTGCAACAGAACTTCCCCCTTTTAACATCATTGAAAAGGTGAAGCAGTAAACATATCCAAGTTAAAACATAATGCAATTAAGAATTCAGGGCCAGGGGCCACACAGAACATGCGTATGAAAGAAAAACGATACGATAAATGCACACATGAATAGGGCAGAAAATGGAAAGACCATTATATCACATAGACTGACCACTATAAATAGTCAAAACATAAAGCCACAAGATTTTGGGTTACAGGAATAAAGAGAGGAGAAACTCAGGACAACTAAGATACATTTAGGACGGAGGGAGAGAGGAATTAAAGGTACGCATCAACAACATCATGCTCTCATTGGCACTCTAATGTGCCTGAAGAAGTTGCTTGTTTAGGGACTTAATTTCCTCACTAAGTGAGGCATTTGTATTTAACAGCATCACATTTTCATCTCTTAACTCTTGGAGCACCTGCTTTTGATCCTCACTGGTACCAGGTCCCCTTGAGACAGCCTTCTGCAGTTCAGACTTGAGTCTAGCAATCTCAACCTCCTTGTCATTCAGAAACTTGCTGAGATCATTCACCTCCCTTTTAAGAGTAGCATGCTGCTCTAAAATATCTACCACTTGAGATTTACCCTAAGCCTGTCCCTCAATGCACTCATATTCCAGTAGGGTAGAAGAAGTGAACATCTACTTGGTGGTACCAGGTACCCCCTTTCCCAAAGGAACTTCGAAATTATTGAACACAAAGTTCAGCAGATACCCATACGGAATACCATGCTTGGCCTTCTTCCATGTCATTACTCTATGCATATGCTCCAGAATAATTGTAGAGAGGTTGATTTCTTCAAGCTCATCAAGCTTTTCAATGAGAAAGAGATTGGCAACAGATGCCACTGTTTTCCTCTTAGTCCTAGGCACCAACACTTTGTTAATGAACTCAAACAACAACTGATATTCCCCTTAGATAAACTTCTTAGGGAGCCCTGCACGCTTAACATCTTCTTGTTTTGTAGCAAGCTTTGTGAATTAACCAAATGGTTTACATCCTTCAATTATTTGAATCCCTGTCACAGGCACTCCTAGGATGATCCATAGTGTTTCCTCGTCCAAATATATTTTAACATCCCTGACAATAAAAGTGATTCCACCGTCTTTCAGAAGTTCCATTTTGTAGAAGAATTCACGCACTTCAGGTCACTCTACCTCTGCAGTGGACAATGCCACAGAGTTCTGCTTCTTGGTTCCCCATGAAATCAGTGATGATCCCAGAAAGTGTGCCATGCCTGATGTGCTTTTTTGATCAACCAAAAAACCTGCATAATCAACATCAACATAACCAATAAGATCAAACGAGTCACCAGTAGGATAGAAGAGGACCAGGTCCTGAGTTCCCTTCAAGTATCTCAAGATACGTTTAGCTGCCTTTAGATCATATTTATTTGGTGCTGCTTGAAATCTTGCACACATCCCAACACTGAACACTATGTCTGGCCTGCTTGCAGTGAGGTACAGAAGTGACCCAATTATTCCCCTGTACATGGTCTGATTGACCTCCACACCATTGTCATCTCTATCAAGTTTAATACTTGTACTCATGGGAATATCCAGCCCATTTGCCTCAAGAAGATTGAATTTCTTGAGCAGCTCTTTGATGTACTTCTCTTGAGATATTGAGGTGCCTTGAGAGGATTGTTTGATATGCAAGCCTAGAAAGATATTGACCTCCCCCATCATGCTCATTTCAAACTCACTACCCATCAAGCTAGTACACTCTTTGCACAGTGAGTCTGAGGTAGCTCCAAATATGCTATCATCCACATATAGCTGCACAATCAACATTTCCTTACCTCTAGATTTTAAGAACAGGGTATTATCAATTTTACCTCTCTTGAACCCATTGGCTAGCAGAAACTTTGACAGGTGTTCATACCAAGCTCTGGGAGCTTGCTTTAACCCATACAAAGCTTTATCCAGTTTCAGCACATGATTGGGCACGTCTGCATTTTCAAAGCCTGGAGGCTGCTTAACATATACTTCTTCCTTCAAATTCCCATTCAAGAAGGCACTCTTGACATTCATTTGAAACAGCTTGAACTCCATGTGAGCAGCAAATGTTATCAAGATTCTAATGGCTTCCATTCTAGCTACAGGAGAAAAGCTCTCATCATAATCAATCCCTTCTTCTTAGTTGTAACCTTGCACCACAAGCCTTGATTTATTTCTAGTAATGGTTCCATGCTCATCAAGTTTGTTTCTGAAGACCCATATGGTCCCAATAATAGTTCTGTCGTTCGGTCTGGGCACCAGGTACCACACCTTGCTTCTCTCAAACTGATAAAGTTCCTCCTGCATTGAAGTTACCCAATCTACATCATGCAAAGCTTCTTTGATGTTCTTGGGTTCAGTGGATGATATGAATGATGACTATGCAACTAGAGTTCTTGATTTAGATCCAATTTAAATTCCTGAGTCTAGTGGAGAGATGAGATTGTCCCGTGAATGCGAAGATTGATGCTTCCATCCGGACTTTCTGGTAATCATTTCTTCTCTGTCAGCATCAGAATCAGCTTTATCTTCTTCGAGATTTTAAGACAATGTTTCCTGTGATGAACCTGAGGGACCAGGTGCTCCTGAGTGTTTTGCATCCTTCTCTTTTGTACCCTGATCAACCTGTTGTTTGTTCGTCAGCTCCTCGAACTCGTAGTCCTCATTGTTCTCATTCCTTGTACCAGATTGATCAAACTTGATGTGCATGCTTTATTCAATACAAAGAGATCTTTTGTTAAACACCCTATACGCATTGCTTGTAGATGAGCACCCAACAAATACACCCTCATCACTCCTAGCATCAAACTTGCCTAATTTATTCTTTCCATTATTCAACACAAAACATTTGCACCCAAATGGTTTAAGATGTGCATTTGAAGGTTTTTTGTCATTTAACAGCTCATAAGGTGTTTTTTTGATGACAGATTTGATAAGACACCTATTTGTCACATAACATGCAGTATTAACTGCTTCAGCCCAAAAATTCATTGCAAGTCCTAAATAAATCAACATAGCTCTAGAAATCTCCACCATAGTTCTGTTCTTTCTTTAAACAACTCCATTTTGCTGAGGAGTTTTTGGTGCTGAGAAGTTGTGGTTGATTCTATTTTCTGCACAAAACCCTTCAAGTTAAGAGTTCTCAAACTCTGTACCATGATCAGATCTGATACTAGCTATCGTCCGCAAGAACACGTTCCAAGTAAACCTTGAAAAATCATCAATAATGACAAGAATATATTTCTTACCTCCTCTGCTTTGAATTCTGATAGGTCCACATAAGTCCATGTGGAGCAGCTCCAGAGGTCTCGTTGTACTGACTCCCTTCTTAGCTTCGAATGATGACTTAGTTTGTTTCCCTTTAGCACAGGCATCATAGACTTTATTATTTGAAAACTTCAGTTTTGGCAATCCACGGACCAAGACCCCTGTAACAAGTTTGTTCAACAAAAAAGTACTCACATGACCCAGTCGGCAATGCCATATATCTGCATCATCAGTTTGAGCACTTAGACAGGACAAAGCATCTTCCTTAATAGAGTCCAGATCAGCAACATACATATTTTTTACTCTTGTAGCAGACATGACAACCCTTTTGGTAATGAAGTTTGTAACCAAACATATGTCAGTCATTAACTTGACTTCATTTCCTTTGTATTTTAGACCCTCCACATAGTGTACATTGTATATAAAATTATCAGCAGATCTCTCTATTCTACTAATACCAAGAATAGAACCCTTCTTTCCGCCACCAAACGACACACCACCACCATGGTGTGCATTCAAAGAGAGGAAGTTTAAAGTATCTCCAGTCATGTGCCTTGAGCATCTATTGTCCATGTACCAGCACTGACTCCTTCCTCTCTTCTGCATAAGAATTACTTGTTAGATTTAGACACCCACTTCAAACGGAGTTCCCAATAACTATCAACAGGCTTGATAAGAAACCTTCCTGTCCAGGGGGAAAGTGTTCTTACTGAAACGATAATGGGGACCAGGTCCTTTGTGTTCCCTTTTATCATTGTTTTCATAACTGACAAATTTCACATGCTTTTCTTTTGCTTTACTCAGAGTCTCACACTTTCCTTTTAGATGACCATTACGCCCACATTGAGGGCACAACAGATTGTCAAATATAGACACATATTTGCTATGAGGATTATAGGGAGGTTCTATTAGTCTTCATCCTAACCCTTTCTTTCCATTGAAACTCTGATTAGATAGGTTATAAAGTATCTTAGAGGAATCAGTCCACTTTAGAGAGTGGTTTAGCTCCTACTTGACGCTACTCAAATCCTTTCTCGGTTGGGAATTAGTTTCAAGAGAAACAACTAGCTTAGACTCAGAAATTTTAAGCTTTTCTTCTAATTCTTCCTCAAAGATGCTAAGCTTTCTCTTTCCACCCACTGAAGTGTCAGGATCCTCCTCAGGAGTTATGTTTCTAGTTTCTAGTGTAGTTATCCTTACACTCATTTCAGAAACTTGAGACATGAGAGCTGATCATCCTCACACAAACTTAATTTTTCATTTAACATTAAGTTTTCAGTGGTTCGTTCATCAACATAATCAATAAGCAGGGCAGCAAGTTTCCTCAATTTTTCAACAGGAAAAGTATCTAGATCATCCTTAAGATAAAAAAGAGTTACCTCATCTGGATCTTCTTCATCATCAGATTTAGCCATCAAGGAGAAAATGGAGTTGAAAACACTTTCATCATCTTCAATGGCCATCATTGAAATATCCTCATGGATTTCTACATCTTCTTTTGACTCACTTGAATCATCTCCCCATATAGCAAAGGCTTTTCTCACTAAATGATCAGCATGAGCCTTCCTCTGAGCCTTGTCTGGGACCAGGTCCCTCTTGCGAGGTCTGGTGTCATAAGTTTCCTGCTTTTGACTGGGGTAGTCCCTCATGAATTGACCAGGCTTGCCACATTTATGGAAAAGATCATTTGCAGTAGCAGTTCTGTTAGCAGGGGTTTTCTTTTGGAAGCCTCCATGCTTCTTTATGATCTTGTCAAATCTTCTAGTGACATACGCCATCTCATCCTCCTCCTCAGTCACCTCAGTTTGAGAAGTTCTCAAGGCAATGGACTTCTCCTTCTTTCCTTCTTTCACTGTTGTTCCCTGTTTCTTGTTTAGCTCGTAGGGTTGAAGATTCCCAATCAGTTCATCCATAGGAAGAGTCATCAGATCTTTAGCTTTTGTCATGGCATCCATCTTGATTTCCCAAGATTTAGGAAGCACCTTAAGAATTTTGTGAACCTGCTTGCTAACAGGGATTGGCTCACCCAGGCACCTGAGCTCGTTAGTGATAGAGGTGAATCTTCAGTTCATCTCAAAAATGGTTTCACCCTCTTTCATAACGAAGTTCTCATACTAAGTGGTGAGCATGTCAACTTTAGATTCTTTCACTCACTTAGTTCCTTCATGAGCAGTTTGAAGACAGTCCCAAATTTCCTTGGCAGTCTCACACACAGAGATTTTGTTGTATTCATCAACTCCAATGCCATACACCAGAATCTATTTTGCTTTGTAGTTCTTTTATATCTTCTTCCTATCTGCTTCGTTGTACTCCTTTCTGGTTTTGACAATAGTAGTGGTGAGCTCTCCATCTTTCACGTCCTTTATAGGAATATAAGGTCCATCAAGAATAATGTCCCACAACTTAGTGTCCTCAGCATTGATGTAGTCATGCATTCGATTCTTCCACCATCCATAGTACTGGCCATTGAAATGAGGTGGCGTGGTAGAAGATTGTCCTTCCTCGATATTGGGTGGAGTAGCCATTCCTTTAGGATCTTTTCTTTTCTTGGTGTTAACCAAACTTAAAAGTGAAGCTCTGATACCACTTGTTGGGATGTATGCATCCACCTATGTACATTAGACCAGGTCCTCAACACAGTAGTAACAGTAATAATAAGTAAAGAACAAGTACCGAAAGTAAAGATTGACAATAAATTTTACGTGGAAACTTCCTCGCTCAAAGGAGTAAAACCTCTCAACAGGACTTTTCAAATTTCTTCCACTATTCTTCTTCAAGCAAGATTAAAAGTCAGTTTACAAAATGAGTTTAGCCTACTAATCTCCACACTAAGCAATACCTCTTATCAGTTAGCTGAGCCATAGCAGATACAATACTTCCCACTATACTAATCCTAACCAATTAATATAGACTTTAAAGTAAGAAACTAAGTTACCCTTAACCTAGTTCTTACAATGATTCACACAAGTTTGAAATGTTTCTTTCACAAGTGAAATGAATCCTACAATATAAGAACTATTAAAAGCAAATAAAATTACAGCTGGTACAAAAAGCAATGGAAGCACTTCTTTCAGGTCCCTTACTATTTTGAAGCTTGAAGTATATCTCCCTTTTGAATTAATGATGAATATCGTTGTTTGTTGTTTGATATATACCATGAAGAATTATTACCCATCATACAAACAACTTCATCGCTTCTGATTGGTGAAGTACTCTGCAACTTCACAAACTTTCTAACACGGACAACTTTTACAACTGTTCAGCACCTTGACCAGTGGACGAGTATTCATACTCTGCAGAGGACCAAGTCCCTGCACTTGTGAGGAGATCATCAAAACATCTAGGAACATAAGCATTTATCAAGAGGCCACCATCTTGCAAATAAAACTAGAAGTTAGTCTGAATAATGTTGAGACCAGACTTGCTCTAGCTCTTGAAAGGAATGAACAAATGGAGAGGGACCTGGTCCGTCTCAAAGAAGAACTAAAAAATTCTCTAAAATGGACAAGCTCAACCAAGCTTCTTTCCAACACTACCAGTCAAAGCAACTACAATAGGAAGGGATTAGGTAGCTTGAACATTAGTCCTCCTTACAATCCCCATAGTAAATATGTGTCTGTGTAAGATAATCTATTATGTCTTCATTGTGGTCGTAATGGTCATCTAAAAAGGGACTGCCCTGCTTGGAAAGCGTCACAAGAAAAATTTTCAGTCTACTCTAGACAGAAAATAACACATAAAAGCGAACCTGCTCCTATTCCTAAGTCCTCAAGCAGAAAAAGGACTAATTTTCCTAATTGGGCAAGAAACATTCTTGTTATGCCCTTATCAGGTTATTGGGAACTCAGATTAAAATGGGTTCCCAAGTCTTACAACTGATCTTTGTTGCAGGGGAGTGAAGGAAGTAGCAGTCAGTGCTAGTTTATGGATAGTGGATGCTCCAAGCACATGACTGGGAAGACCGAAAACATCCTTTCACTCGAGGCACTTCAAGGTGGAGGTGTCTCTTTTGGCGATGGAAAGAAGGGGTATATTCTTGGAGTTGGCAGGATTGGGAAATCACTTGAACACTATATTGAAAATGTTTACTATGTAAGTGGGTTAAAATACAGTCTTCTTAGCGTTTCCCAGATATGTGAAAAGGGAAATGAGGTCAAGTTTAACAAACAAATGCATTGTTACCAGCTTTTCTACAAAGAAGGTGATCCTGACGGCTAGAAGGCGGAAAATAATGTATGTGGCAGACCTGAAAATGGCTCATGGACACGATCTGACATTCCTCAGTGCTCAAAGTGAAAATGTCGACTTATAGCATAGGAGGCTAGGTCATGTGATCTCTTCTTTATTGAACAAACTTGACTCTACAGACCTGGTTTGTGGCTTGCCAAAACTGAAGTTTAGTGACAACAAAGTGTGTGATACATGCGTCAAAGGGAAACAAACCAGATCCTCGTTCAAACCAAAGAAGCAAGTAAGCTCATCAAGAGCTCTCAAGTTGATTCATATGGATTTGCGTGGGCCTGTGAAAATCCAAAGTCGAGGCGAAAAGAAGTACATCCTGGTGATTATGGATGACTACTCAAGATAAACTTGGACTATGTTTCTCAAGTCAAAATGCGAGACAGCTGAGGACCTGATGATATTCTTCAAAATGATTCAAACTAAGCTTAACTGCAAGATTGCAAGGATCAGGTCCGACCATGGAACTGAGTTTGAGAATGCAAAGCTTGACATCTTCTGTGCGGACAACGGTATTTATCACAACTTCTTGGCACCCAAAACACCTCCACAAAATGGTGTCGTTGAAAGAAAGAATAGAACTCCGATAGATGTTGCCAGAACCATGTTCATCGAGTTAAATCTTCCTCAAAAATTTTGGGCTGAAGCAGTTAACATTTCATGTTACGTGACTAACAGGTGCTTGATCAGGTCTCTACTGAACAAAACACCATATGAGCTGCTCAACAACAAAAAACCCAAGTTAAATTATTTAAGGGCTTTTGGTTGCAAGTGTTTTGTGCTGAACAATGGCAAGGATGATCTGGGAAAGTTTGACCCCAGAAGTGATGAAGGTGTTTTTTTAGGGTACTCATCTTCAAGCAAAGCTTACAGAGTCATCAATAAAAGAACACTATGCATGAGGAAAGTGTTCACGTGATTTTTGATGAAACTGTTGATTTGAACAACTAGGAGTTGAAGGATGATGATGATCTTGAGGAGCTATTTAGAATTCAAAGAGATGAAGTTAACGGCCCATAAGCCGAAGAAAGTCAAGAATCTAATGGTTCTGGCCTTAGTCCATAAGGGAAAATTAATGAAGCTGACAAGTTCACCAAGGGACCTGGTCCATTCAACAATGCAGATCAGGAGGAATCTCCTCACCTTGAGAATGATCATTCAGAAGATGAAAAAGAACAGACAGATCAACCTCAACCCCTAAGCTAAATCAGGGTGGACGCATAAATCATCTCATCCCCTTGACAATCTCATTTCTCCATTGAATTCTGGAATGTAAACCCAGATCCAAAGCTAGAAATTTGGTTACATTTTCAGCGTTCATATCAACCATTGAGCCTAAAAATATGAAGGAGGCCTTGAAAGATGATGATCGGTTCAATTCAATGCAAGAGGAACTATATTAGTTTGAGCGAAGCCAAGTGTGGTACCTGGTCCCTAGACCTGCAGACAGAGCCATTATACGAACCAAGTGGGTGTTGAGAAATAAGCTTGATGAAAATAGAGCTATCAAGAGGAACGATTCTAGACTGGTCGTTCAAGTTTATAATCAAGAGGAAGACATCGATTAGGATGAAACTTGCGCTCCTATTACTAGAATTGAGGCTATCAGAATCCTCATAGCTTTTACAGCCTTCATTGGATTCAAGCTCTTCCAAATAGACGTCAAAAGTGCCTTCTTAAATGGAGATCTGAAGGAAAAAGTGTATGCGAAACATCCACTTGGCTTTGAGGACGCTGACTACCCAAACCATGTGTTTAAACTTAGCGAAGCCTTTTATGGTTTGAAACAAGCTCCTAGAGCTTGGTATGAAAGGCTGTCGAAATTCTTCCTGAAGAATGGGTTCAAAAGGGGCAAGATAGACAACACCTTGTTTTTGAAGAAAAGGGAACAAGAACTGCTCATCATCTAGGTGTATGTGGATGATATCATTTTTGGAGCTACCTCTGAATATATGTGTGAAGAATTTGCTACTCTAATGGGGAATGAATTCAAGATAAGCATGATGGGAGAGCTGAACTTTTTCTTAGGGCTGCAGATCAAGTAAACCTCAAGTGGCACCTCAATTTTCCAAGAGAAGTACAAAAAGGAGCTGCTAAACAAGTTTCATATGGTTGACTCCAAGCCTATTGACACTCTCATGGGTACAAACTCAAAAATGGGAGGAGAGGAGGCTGACCCCTTGGTGAATCAAACCATGTACAGAGGTATCATTGGCTCACTATTGTATCTAACAATAAGTAGACCTAACATCGTCTTTAGTGTAGGAATGTGTGCAAGATTTCAAGCATGCCCCAAGGAATCATATTTAAAAGCAACCAAGACCTCATCCGCTTCTATCCAGCAAGGGACTCCTTTGATCTGGTAGGGTATGCAGATGCTGATTTTGCAGGGTATCAGGTGGACAGGAAGAGCACTTCCGAAATGGCACACTTCCTGGGTCCTCACTCATCTCTTGGGGAACCAAGAAACAAAATTTAGTGGCTCTATCCACGGCTGGAGCTGAATATGTAGCTGATGCATCTTGTTGTGCACAACCACTATGGATCAAGCAACAACTGGAGGATTTTGGAGTACACATCCATACCATTCCTCTCGTGTGTGACAATACCAGTGCAGTCAACATGGGAAAAATTCCAATTCAGCACAAGAGAACAAAGCACATTGATGTCAGGCATCACATCTTGAGGGACAATGTTGAAAAAGAGAACATCAGCATGCAGTACTGCAGAACTGAAGATCAAATTGCAGACAATTTCACCAAGGCCCTCAGTAAGGATCAATTTGAGAGTAACTGGCTGAAGCTGGAAATGATGAACATGCACTGACCTAACCCTATCCAAGAGCATCTTATATTCCTTTGGCTATGATCAGGAGGGCAGGTATCCTCATTACTTGTAATGCTTTGTTAAAGTAAGATCAACTAGGTACCTCCTGTAGGTATACACTCATGGAAAATCACAGTAACAAAGAGTGGTCAAAACCATTCAGGAATCAAACGTCACCTGCAAAATGGGACCTGGTCCTTTCCAAAGGTTAGCATTTTCTACATTTTGTTTAAACTATTAAATGAGATCGTCGATCTCTCCATGTTTCAGTCATCGGCCATTCTGACCATTGTCCCATCGCTTTAAGTCCAAGCGACGCGTCTACTCAGAGACCTAACACAACGTTTCATTTCTTTTTATACATTTTCCCTTCTCTCATTTTTCTTTCACATTTCAAACTCTCTCTCTCTCTCTTTCTAAGCTCTCTGCAAAAATCCCCAAATCTTTCTCTCTTCTTAAAAGGACCTCCCTCATCTCTCTCTCCAACATGTCTCAATCCCCTTCCTCTTCCAAATAAATGCTAGACTCTTTGAACGAAATAGATCCAGTGGCTTTCTATACATCATCTGATGTACCCTCTCCATCGAAGATGTCGACCATCGCTCCGGTCAACATTGCAGAAGCCAGTCCTCTTAACCCCAATCTCCTTTTGACCTCAATAACCAAGTACCCTCACATTAACCTGGTCCCTACTCAACCATTTTATCCGACCACTTGTTTGAGGGTGATCTTCACCACAGTAAATCCTCTAAGTCCAACATTCTTGCTGCCAGTGAAAGCATTGTCATCGAAAGTCTGGCGATGATGAGAGAAGGTGTAATAATGAAGAACGAAGTAGCTTTGCAAATACAGAAGGTGGTGGGATTTTAGAGGGGCTTCTTGGAGATACAGAACCGGTCTTTGACCAAACTCCTGAGGTTGGTATCCATCCATCTACTGATTCTAGTGACACTGATGAGGACAATGTCTCTCTCAAGTGGTCCATGCAAAGGAGGATGGTTCCTGTCACCACCAAGGGAAAGGAAAAGGTTACAGAAGAAACCCCAAAAAGAAGGCCCTCTACCAGAGCAATCTCTCAAAAACTTATGGGGCATGCAATGATATCAAGTGAAGTAACCACAACAGAAAATAGAAGGAAAAGGAGATCTGGAGAAGGGGGACTTACACTGCCGACTGATAATGTGGTGGATGTCTCCAATGAAATCTCTGAGGATGAGGTTGTCGATGCAGATATTCCCCAGGCTGTCACACAAAAGGGAAAAGAGAAAAATGGAAGAAAGGAAAGTAAGTTGAAACCTAGAACTTCCTCAGTCAAGAAGGGTGACTCTACACCCAAGAAAAGAGGGAAGGATACGCAAAAGAAGAGAGAATCATCAAAGAGAAAACTGGACACATCCCCTGTTCCTCTAAAAACTTCTGAACAGGGACTTGGTATCAGAAAAAAGAAGGATGAAAAGGAAGTCAGCAAGCAGTTGATTGTTGAAAAATTGTGCTTACAGAAGGTGCTTGGAGGAAGAGTGTTTGACCCAAAAATCCTTATGAAGCCAGGAATGCACTCACTGGATGAATTGGTGGAAATTCAATCATGGACTCACCTTTTCATGATCAAATCCCCTGTCCTACATGAAGAACAAGTTTGAGAATTCTACTATAATGTGGACTTTCCAGAAGATGGAAGTCTAAACACCTGGGTGGGTAACTAACATCTCCATCTGCATGAGGAGATGCTGGGACAAATATTAGAGGTACCTAGAGAGGGGATCAGGTCCGTAGTGGGAAAGTCTTGCACCAAGGAGTTTGTGAAAGAATTCTCCAAACTACCTGACATGCGCCATGCGGGGGTTCAAAAAAAGCTCATGAAAGGTGAGTACCAAATGTTATTTGAATTTGTCAACAAGATGCTTCTTCCTCGAACAGAAAAGTGGACAATAGCTTCTGCAACAGATCTGTTCATCATGGAATCACTCTGCAAATTTGAACCCCTAGACCTTCTAGCCCTAATGATGGAGGATATGTATAAATCAATGATTAAACACAAGGGTAAACATGGCATGGGTTATGGCTACCTCTTAACCAAAGTGTTCCAACATCTGAACATTCCCGTGGAATAGTTAATGTAGGCACTGCTAAGCAATCTTTCTCTCTGACTACTTTGGTGGAATGTGAGTGCATTAAAGGAAAGGTAGGACCACTGAGCAAGATGTCTTAGTTGGTAATGGAACAAGATCAGTTGAAGCACGAACTCGAGGAGATGATTGTGCTTGTGAGCAACAAAGATGCAGAGATTGCCTTATTGAAGGCTCAACTACTCAAAATGCAGTCTGAGGAACCTGGTACTGCAGAAATCAATGAGCTAAGGATGAAGAATAATACGCTTCTGGGTCAGAATGCTGCTCTACAGGAAAAATTGATCAAAGATAATGATGAAGCAAATGTTAGGCTTACTCTTGTCATTAGGTCCCTTTCCCACCCGCCTCCCTCCACATAGTCACTCTCAGTCTCTTCATGTGTCTTTCTCTTATGGGGACACTGTCTGGAGTTCTCAATTTCAATTTAAATTTAATGTATTGCTTGCTAATTTTTGTGCAATGAAGTTGATTCCTCTTTTGTTATGACTAATCCTTGTCTAACCTTGTTTTTCTCACCATGTTTGTGTTGCCCCTGGCTATGATCTTACTTGGAAAACTTACTTGTTATGCTGGTTTACTTCATTTCTTTTTTATGATGCCAAAAGAGGGAATCTTCTGTTTGGGTTGCTTAAGTTTGGGAAGGTAGGTTGATAGGGGTATGACAGGTGGTTGCTTAAAAGAGAAAGAGCCAGCAGACATGGGGAATGAAAATGAAGGCATGCATTCATGTGAAGTTTGACATCATCAAAAAAGGGGAAAATGTTATTCGCAGTTTTGATGATTTTGACAAACCACGGGACATTGTAAAGGGACCTGATCCTTGTGTCAATGTACACACAAATGCCACGCTGTAAAAAGTAAAATTGGTTGGTGCACAGTCTCCAACTGTGGCAGAAACCTCGGCCAATGGCGTGGCCTTGAAGGTTGCGTCTATTCTTCATAAAAAGATTATTGTACAATAGACACAACCTTAGTTTTTGCAACTTGAAAACTCTCAAAAACTTTTGCAAAGGCTAACACTCAAGAAGTATTATCCTCAAGAGCAACAAGGACCTGATAGAGCTGGAAGTTGTCTAGTTGTCTTAGGATCATATCTTCCGTACTTACATTGTAAATATGTTTCTAATCTATAAAGGATTCTGATTTTGTCTTTGTTTGTAAAAGTCTAAATCAGTTTAGGCTAACTGATTTAGTGGGCAACACTGTTTGCTACTTAGTCAAATTCTAAGTCATTTAGGAGTTAGTTGATTTAGTGGGCAGTGTGGTAACTACTTAGTTGAATTCTAAGTTGTCTAGTGGTGATAGCTTAGTGGGCAGTGTGGTATCTGCTTAGGCTCAATAAGTAATAGAGTTATTACTTAGTTGTGAGATTAATAACTTCTTCTCACGTTGGCTGTAATAGTGTTTCACTTTTGCTTGAAGAGATTAGTGGAAATAGTTGAAAATCATGTGGGACAGGTCGTGGTCTTACTCCCTTGAGTAAGGAGGTTTCCACGTAAATTGCTAGTGTTGTGTTCTCTTTATTGTTTACTCTTCATTACTGTTCTTACTGAGTCAAGGGACCTGGTCCATTGAATGATAGTAGATGCACGTATTCTATCAGATGCTTCTTTGTCAATCTTCAAAATCATTCTTGACTCAATAGAGGGATTGTTTATGGTGAATTTCTAGTTCCACAGATTACCTTAAAAGAGATGATACATGTTAGTTTAGATTTCTAGTGAGCCAAGGGAGGTTTATTTGTTCATATGATTGGCAGTAAGGAGGTATTCTAAGCACACGGGTAAATGCAGATAACTATGTTACTAGTGCTTAATATGTAAATGTTGACAAGAGTTAGAGCACTGCCTGTCACAAGTTAGTTGCGGTACTGTCTTATGGTGGATGGCACTGAACATCTTTGGTATACTATAGTTGATGCCTGCTACATTTAAGGACGTAATTCACCATTAAACTTTGATAAAAAAAGAGAAGAAGATACTGCTCATTTGACCCATGGGTTCTTTGGTCATTGAGGAATATGATAGGACTTTTTTGTTTAAGTGAACTATTGATGAGGTCACCTTCAGGTAAGATGAATGGAAATCACTCTTCATTTTTCTCTAGGTTACAGTACTTGTTAGCTTGAAGTCTTTTAACGAAATTCGCTTCGACAACACTTTTAATCAGGCCTTTCTACTGGAAGAAAAAACTTGTAGCTAAACTATTACCCCGTATCATATGGTATTCTATAGACTCACAGAGATGCATTTATAGATTCTAATATCCAAGATTCTGGATTTGAAAGAATCCGGCCTTCTGGTCGACAACTAGATACTGAAAAATTGACTCATTTTTTTGGCAAGGAGGCTATTGGTGATTTAAAGAAAACATCACCAAGGTTGGTTTTTTTTAATACTATCTGACAAGGAACCAAGTTTGATAGTATCTAGTCTTTCTAGGTTGGATGTTCTCAAGACAAGGAAAAGAAGTTTTGTTGATTCAATGGATGGATTAGCAATGAGGTGTAAATTTTTTTCCCGCGGTTGGTGCATCAAAAGGAACTCCTGTAGATTTCTTCACACAAAGCAGCATGTCACTAGCCAAGAGACAAGAAAAGTTCCACACGACAAAGGTAACCTTCAACTATATATTTGTTAGCGTATTGGGATGACGTGCCTTATGCCTTCCTTGTTCTCTATAGGTTTGGAACAGAAGTCACTACTGGATGGTTCGTCACATTCAGGAGAAAATCTAAGATTGAGAGGTGGCGAGGATAGCCTCCATACGAATTCCCAATTGGGATACACCTCTAAGTCTCCAACATTTCCTTCTTCCATAACCGGATATTCTTGGAATAATGATCTATCACAGGACACGCGATACTCATTTGATTACACAACTACTGATGATTGGGAGCTATATATTCCTTTTAAACCATCATTCTTGCTTAGTCAAATTATTGGATATCCTAAAAGTATTTTGTATGATGGTATTTGTGATAGTATTGATCAAAGTAATGTAGGAGATGGATCCTTCTCTGTATTAATCAAGCATATGCAGACAAATGTTGATCCAGCTTCAACAGGAACCAATAAAGTTCAAATGTCTAGTCATTGTGATATATTGCCTGAGAAAGATTTGCCTAGTGATGATACGATAGTTGCTCATCAAGAAAACATGAATACCTCTTCAAAAGAAGCAAGCATTTAGAATCTGAGAGGATTTCATCTGGAAATGAAATTGATATTGGCAACAAATGTGTGAACAAAGAGTCAACTGTTTTGAAGAAATTTCATGTTGCTCTTGTGGAATTTGTTAAAGAACTATTAAGGCCAACTTGGAATGAAGGTCTCATAAGTAAGGACGCTTACAAAAAGGTAGTAAACAAGACAGTTGATAAAGTTGAAAACTCTTTGCATCCAAATCAGATTCCTAATACGGCTGAATCAGCCGAAGAGTATTTTGATTTATCTCTCCCAAAACATACTAACATCGTTGAGGTGAGGCATAAGAAGTTTGTTTGTCCATGTGAATTTTGTTTTTCCCTGATTTAACAGGTAATTTTTGTTTGAAGGCGTACGTGGAAAAATATGGAAATATTAAATGATGTTTGTTCAGAATAAGGTGTATGTGGAAAATTCCTGAAACTATTATATTAGCTATGGCAAGCATATTACCAACAAAGCACAATTTGGTGCTATTGCTAGGGGTTAGAATGAAGACTTGGAAACCATTTACTTTGTGTGATATCTTTATGCATTGAAAGAACTTTTATATTGTGTTTACTTAGTTATAGCTTCAACTGAAGTTAGCTATCGTATGTAACTTCTCATTAGTCTTATAGAAAAGACACTTCTTAAATATTTTTTGGCGATTCAGGTTGTTAGAATGTTGAGTGGTTGTGTTAGATATATAGAGCAAAATTGATGAGTAGATTGGAAAGTTTACCAGCATGATAATTGTCCCCCCCCCCTCTTTTTCAAATAAGAGATAATTAGTCCTTATCTCTTCTCAGACAAATTTTTGGATCGAGTGTGGTTGGGTCGGTCCACATGGGTGAACCACGACCCAAATCTTGTATCTCCCACTATGCACATGGTGGAAAAGACCCAAGTCAATACGACATCAACTAGACAAACAATTCATACAACTAATAGTTTGTGCGACATGTGAGCATCAAGAACTTAACATTAAGGTTTTACAAGCCCCACATAGGAATCCAATCAAATGTGAAAATAATTCACTACTTAAATGAGAATACTATCGCTCACAATTCCCATACTTCATTTACTACTTCAATATTTACTTATTTGATCCCTCATCCTCTTAAAGAGATGAACTCGAGTGCATGTTTAACTTTAAATACACTCAAGTGTAATAGTCAGCTTATGTAAAATTATTCATTTTAATCATCTTCTATCTATTCCAAATTAACTGTTTTCCTAGACATTCACTTCATTGCCGAATAACTCATGGCTATTAGTAACATACTAAAGTAGCAACACTGATAGAAACTTCAAGAAACAGTTAAAGGTCAAATGGTATTCCAATGAAAAGTTAATTCAACTTTGCGGGGTCACATACAATATGAAAAAGCAGGGAACCATTCTTTCATTAACACTTTGATGCTTGACACAAGTGGTATGAAACACGTGCTACGATTTTCTCACCTTATACTGGTGCATGTGTCTCATTATTTCGATTATCCAACATACCTTGGTAGAAACACCTCTAGATGTTTAACCCCAGTTTCTCTCTTTAGTAATCCTAAAACACATTTACTTAGAGAGACTCTTGTCTAGTTTATAAAACAAATCATAACATGGTAGTGAAAATCATCTCTTGACATTCTCTGGCTTAAGAGGTGATTGCTCGTGTGAGAGAGAGCCAATCTCGAGACTTTTCCAACACTCTTTATTTCTAAAACATTATCACATTCATATGAGATATGAATATAAATTCAGTAGTCTTATATTGATGAAAAATTACAACAACCAAGTTGTTTCACAATACATAAATATTATAATATCCCACACAAACCTAGACCGTTAACTTGTTCCTCAAACAAGTCTCCAGATATCGCCTTTGTAAAAGGATTGGCTGTAATTTCATGAGTAAGAAGGTATTGTAAATTTACCTCTCCACTTACTTCTATGTCTATCACAAAGTTAAACTTGATGTCAATATGTTTGGTCATGCTATGATACTTCGGATCCTTCATGTATGTGATAGTCGCTTCACTGTCACAATATAAAATCATCGGACCCTTAGAATTGTAACGACCCATAAAATGAATAAGTGAAACTAGAGCCTAACTAGTGTGTCTTGGAGTTGTTGTGGGGTTTCATTTTGTTGTATGTTGTACCAAGCTATGGTCGAGGGGTTTAGGGGTTAAACGTCAAGGTACGACTCCCCAAGGAGCACCCTAGGGATACTTGAGGAGGACCCAAAGCCTAACCCCCAAGACCCCAAGGAAAACCAAAACTTCCCAGGACCACATGACTTACGAATGGGGGACCACCCCCTGTAGATCAAGCCACGACTCGTGGACTTGATCCCTAGGTCAAGGGCCACTTTGTCAAGCCACAGCCCCAAACCATGCTTGACCAAGACAGTGGCGTGGTCCAGACCATGGTCTGTGGTTTGGCGGGCCTGGTTTGCACCTGTGTTACTGTCAAATATCTCGGCCTAGTGGAGGGTGAATTTGTAATATTATTTGGTTGGGGGACGGTTTTAATTAATTATTTATGGTATTTTAAAGGTTTTAAAAGTATTAAAACACATTTAGACCTCATTATTTTCAAAATTCCAAATCAAAACCTCCCCTCCCCTCCAATCCAAAAGTTTTTTCTCTAGAAACCTCCATTAGAGGTGAAGACTTCAAGCTTCCAAGGTCAAATCTTCAAGGTTTTCAAAGAACTTTCGTGGATTTCTTCCATTAAAGGTATGGTGGTCTTCATCATTGACTTAGTTGCTTTCAAAGAGCCGATTTCAAAGTTGATTCCAAGTCTTCAAAGTTTACCCAAAAACCCTAGTTTTCAATCTATACATGGGTTCGATTCTAAATGATTTCCAAAGGATTTATTGCATTGATGTATGAATGAATTGTGGATTTAAAGATGAATTAAGATGATTTCTTCTTAGAACCCATGTTTTCCCCCAATTTCCTAAATTGTGATTTGTGATTGGGAGTTGATTGATTGTGTAGTATGCTGAATTGTTGATGTTTACATTGAATTATGTTAATTTCCTATTCTATTGTAGTATCTTGGATTTAGGGATGGTTCTTAGCCTTGAAGGGCAAGTTATGATCAAATTACATATTGAAGTAGAATTGTGCTTGATCTATTGATCCACTTCGAAGGTGGAGGTGTTTACTTACTATGTATATTGTGTATTGAATTGATGCATATCTTCCTTGTACCTCTATATATGAAGGATCTATTTGTGATCATGATGTAAAGTATATGTGTGTGATTTCAATGAGTGTACAATGATCATGTTTAGAATGTAAGTGTGTTATGATTGAATGTTAGTTCTCAATTAACACTTATGAATGATGAAGTTATATGTGAAAGGTTATTCTCATACTCTCACACACTCATGAATGAATAATGAATGAAGTTCTATGAATATGTTAATGATGAAGTACTTATTGAAAGGCTATTCTCAATTGTACTCTAATGAATGATAACAACATGTTGTGAAAGGACTTTCTCACAATATGGGATTCTTAGGTGAAAGGCTATTCTCATCTTTGAATCTATGAGCTTTCCAATGAATGAATGTTGGGATGGGATGGATGCTCATCCGGGAGTTGAGGCAGAGTATCTAGTAACAATCCCCATCCCATTTTAATGAATGTTGGGTTTGAGATGGATACTCATCCATGAGTTGAGGTGGGGTAACTAGTAAAAATCTCTTATCCCATAATGAACTAATGTAATGAATGTTAAGTACTATGTGGGAAATAATGCTAAGCAGCGAGTGGATATGAATTAGGGTGGATGCCCATCCGTGAGTTGAGGCGGGGTATCTAGTAGTAACCTTTTGAGATGGATGCTCATCTGTGAGTTGAGGCGGGGTATCTAGTAGCAACCTTTTGAGATGGATGCTCATCTGTGAGTTGAGGCGGGGTCTCTTTTAGCAATCTACCTATCCCATAACTTGTGCCTACATAGGTTTAGCTAGTGGATCCACCTAAGCTATAAAATAGTGGTCCTACCTTAGGCAAGGAATCCCTTATCCGGTGAGGGTGACACCGGGATTCCATGAATTGCTCACATGGTCTATGTCGGCTAAGGCTTACCCCCACAAAGAATGTTATGAACTATGGCTTCTTAAGAATGTACTACTTAGTGTGGGTGGTGGTATGGGACGCCATCTATGCATTGCACAAGTAGGCTTTGAGAGAGGTTGTGGTGTGTTCCTTTATAATGTTAAGGGTAATGAATGTGCTCTTATGATGATGATAATGAGAATGTTGGCTTAATGTCTAATGAGTGAAAGTGCTTTTAATGAAATGAAGCTAATGAAGAATGTTGACTTATATGCTTGAATGAGATGATGCATGCTATATTTGGACTGTATTATGAGTTACTTCTTTGTCATGACTAAATGACTATGAATGTGCCTTGTCTATGTTGGCTTCCATCAGTACTTAGTGTGAGTAGTAGTATGGGATGCTAGTTATTCATTGCACAAGTATGACTTAGAGTTTCCCTAGGTGATGGTCTTTATGTGTTGATATGACTTATGTAATGTTTATGTCTCTTATGTATGAGTATTGTGCAACGATGGAAAGGTTGAATGGTGAGGTCACTGTTGGTGACCTTAAGGTGATATTTTAGTGTGGATGGTGGTATGGAACGCTATCCATACATTGCACAAAGTATATCTTGAAGGTTACTTGAGGTGAAGGCTTAATGTGAACGTAATGGTTTATATGTGATTATGTTCTAATGTGGTTAAAGGACTTGTATGTTGATTATGTCTTGTATTATCCCTCTTATGCTTATGTTCATGAAGTTTTACCAAAATGGCATATATCATGACTTTCAAATAAAATATCCATTCAAGAATGTTTTTGCATGGCTATCATACTTAGTACTTAATTGTGCTAACCCATTCTTCTTCATGTTTACTACAAGTGTAGGTTTCGGCATTTGAGTGGTTTTCTCTAGTGAAGCTTGGAATTGAGTTCCCCAAGACTTTTGGTATGTCCTCATAGATTGAGGGCAAGTAGTTGATGTTTCCTTTCTTTTCATGTAATAGACTATTGTTAAGATTTTGATTGTAAAGGGTTGTGACCCTATTTTGTTTCAAGTATGTTGTTTAGATGGCCATGTGAGACGATAGACTTCCACTTGCTTTTAAATGAATGTTTTCGATTGTTGGATTTATAAACGAAAAGTTTTAAATTCCACACTATTTCTAAGTATCTTATTTTATGAATGCTATGAGGCTTGTATAAGACCCCTTCGGGGTCGAGTACGCAGTGTCGCTTCCAGGGTGTAGACTCGGGTCGTGACAAGAATTCTTTGCAATATTCAAATTCTTAAAGAATCTCTTTAAACATGAATCAGATTCGCTCGTTAAAAGAGTTGTGCAAGTTTGTTTCTTACTTTTCCATTAAATAGCACCACCAATAAATAAGAAAGCATGACCGGTGGTTGATTTTATATCACACCGGTCACCAGCCCAATCAACATTTGTATAACCTCTTATGAATAAATCAAATCCACTATAACATAGTGAATGATCTGCATTTTCTTTCGAGTATCAGAATATTCTCTTTACTACTTTCCAATGAACTCTTCCAGGATTGGATTGGTACCTGCTAACCAGACTACGGCATAACAAATGTCTTGCGAGTATGCATCATAATAAATATCAAACTCTCGGCAACACTAGAATATGGAACTCAGGACATGTCTTCCTTTTCTTTTTCAATCTTTGGACACATTTCAAGGCTTAAAGTTTCACCCATTGCTACAGGAATATCCATGGATTTGTAAATATTCATTCGAAAATTTTCCAATATTTCTTTATATATCCTTATTGAGTTAAACTCATAAATTTCTTGGAACGATCTTTTTGGATCCTAACACCCAATATATAATCAGCTTCAACCATATCTTTCATATCAAATGATTTTGAAAGTCATGACTTGACAGTTTTCACATACTCCAAATTTTTTCCAACTTGTAAAATATTATCTACGTAAAGAGAAAAAATTACAAATTTTTCATTAGACTTTTTCACATAGATGCAATGGTGTTCATTGATCATGAATAAATCAAATGAAATCCCCTCCTTATGAAATCGCAAGTACCAGTGCCTTGAAGATTGCTTTAGGCCATTAATTGATCTTTTCAATTTACAAACTTTGTTTTTTTGTTCTTTAACAACGAAACCTACTCGTTGTTATATGTAAATTTCCTCAGAAAAGTGGTCTTCCTGTCCATTTAGTCTAATCCTAGATCTAAACGTGCAACAGTAGCTAAAAGTAATCGAATGTAGGTAAACTTCTCAATTGGTTAAAAAGTTTCCTCATAGTCTATTCCACATTCATGAGTAAAACCTTTTGCCACCAATCATGCTTTGAGTCTTTCTGTCACGCCCGAGGCTACCCCTGGACGTAAAACACGGGACCTAGGACACGAGTGACCCGAAGTTAACCCTGAGCTAACATATAATAAGAATAATAAAAGATTACTGAATAAATATAATATGCGGAAGCGTAAATAGTGATAACTAAAAGTGGGTAATACCCAATACTGATCTGAATATAAAACTGAAAATGAGTTTAACGATAACTGAAAGATAAAACTCACACTAAAACTGAATCTAAACTATGTCTGAATAAAAGCCTCTACTGACTAGAGATGCGGAGACATGTCCCCAACTAACTCTACTGAAAACTAAAACTAAAGACCTAAAATGGAATGATAACATGTCACTCATCCTCGAACAGTGAGGACTCACCACTAATGTTGCTGAACTAGAGATCGGGAACCGATCTATGCGTGATCTGAATGCTGAGGACCTAAACCTACATCACGAGAAGATGTAGCGCAGAGTATGCGTCAGTACTTGAAAGGTACTGAGCATGTAGGATAGAATAAAGCTGAATAAAACATATAAAATATATAACTGAACAAAGCGATAAAGGAATGATATAATCTGAACATGTTAAATAGGCTAAACATGTTGAATATTAACGAACTGAGTGTAGTGACCAAGTTTACAACATACTGAGACTGAATACTAAATTGTAACTGATAACCTGGTCACTACACTAGAATCTGTCTATATGAGGTACTAATAACCGACATAAAATTACATGAGCTAAATGTGGAGTCCGATGTATACGCCCCATCGAGAGGACCCAATATACCTCGCCAAAGGTATAGAGGCATGACTAGCGTGATCACTAAGTAAAATGCCCACAGAAGGGACTTACCTACGGGGCACGTAGTTCTGGGACTATGTGGGTGACTGACCCTTAGTTCACTCGATATTAAGCCTACTCCCAACTGATTATGTAATTAACACATTATGACTGAATATCTATAGTACTAAATAGCTCAAAATACTGACATGCTAACTGAAAATGCAACATTAATATGCTGATAACTAAACATTCTTAACTGGGGCATGTATAAAAGAATAAACTGACCTAGCAAGTGTAATTGATGAACCAAATGAATCTACACAACCAGGGTTCTGAGTTTCATAAAAGAAGCTAAGCAACAATTCCTCAAAAACATGATAATCAAATTTGGATTAGTCTACCAACTGAATCACAACAATATTCTGAATTTCTAGAAACTCTAGATCTAAACATGATGTAGAGAATCAAGAGTCTGACTGAATTCTAGGGACCTAATGGGTGAAAGGAACCTATTAGTGAAATCCCATATACCTGGTGACAAATTCCATGGAAAAATCTTTCGATTTTGGGCTGAAACTGATGAAAACCTGTTGCATTCTTGGAGAGGAGTTTGGTCAACTCTTTCTCCATCTTTTCGTTCAACTTGATGATTTTTTGGAGAATGAATGCCTAGGGTAAGTTCTAATTAAGTTACTAGGCTAAAACTTACCAAAACTACGTAGTTTAGGGTTAAACGACGTAGTTTAGGGGTCCAACGCTTATGGAAAAGACCAAACGACCCTTGACTTAAAAGTTGTCGTGGCCACCGATGAAACTAACCAACGGTTCGTGGACTGACCCACGGTCCGTCCTGGTCAACCATCGACGGGGTTTTGGGAGTTGAAACCTGGGGTCCGACCTGCGGCCCTGGACCACGGACCGTGGTCAGACCTACGGTCCGTAGGTCCGGGCGTGGGTCTACCCATAGCCAAATTTTCTGGGCTTTCTGGGGATGGGTTGCAAGTGGCCATCTACGGACCCCACCTACGGTCCGTGGGTGGTGCCCGTCGTTGGCACCTACAACTTCTGGAATCTGCATTATGGTCTGTCTTGGATATGGGGTGTTACACTTTCTATGACCCATCCGATTTGCGTTTAACTTTGAGAATCCATTTGTTCCCATTAGATCTACGTCCCTGAGGAAGGCCAACTAGATCCCAAGCATTATTGGTTTTCATGGATTCTAATTCTTTTTTCTTCGCTTTTAACCATTTATCCTTTTTGGGGCTCGATAAGTCTCTATCATAAAATTAGGTTCATATAAGTCTATAGGAGATACCAAGAAAACATAATATGTAATCTCATAAGATCATTTTGATACACCTGTTTCTTATACTCTTACGTAATTGAAGTTAAGATTCCTCTATAGGATTTTGGGATTCAAAACTCTCACTTGGACCAAGAATTATCTCTTGATCAATTGATTTATCAACTATGTACAAAGATATTATCTAATCTTCTGAATTTAATATTTCATAAAGAGGTTTACATTCATCTATTTCACCCTTTTTGGGAAATACATTTTCTAAAAGTCGGACATCTTGTCATACAATTTCAGTAATATGTCTATCTTCAAATTCTTCAATGAACACATATCCTTTGGAGTGTTTAGAGTATCTTATAAAGATACATTTCCTTCCTTTTAACTTATTTACCAAACTAACCAAAACGATCCTTAATATATGCAGCACAACCCCAAAGTCGTAAATCATTTAGGTTTGGCTTACGACAAGTCCAAAGCTCATAAGGAGTGGAAAGCACTGATATTGAAGGCACTTTGTTCAATATATACACTGCAGTCAATAATGCAGCTCCTAAAAAAGAGATAGGCAAATTTGGTTGCGCCATCATTGATCTTATCATGTCCAATAATCTTGTATTCCTTCTTTCAACTACACCATTTTGTTAAGGTGTATAAGGAGTAGTTAACTGCTTGATAATACCCTTTTCAATACATAATTTTTCAAATTGTTTTGATAAATATTCACGTCATCTGTCGGTTCTTAAAACTTTTACGCTTTTATCTAATTAATTTTTAACTTCACTCATATATCTTTTAAAGCACTCAAGTTCTTCAACTTTATAAGAAATCAAATAGACATAATCAAAGCACGTGAAATTGTCATTAAATGTGATGAAATATGTTGCACCAAACCTTGCCCTCACATATATCATACCACAAATATTGGGATGAATTAGTTGAAGCGGGAACTCAACTCTTTTATTCTTCCCAAATGGCTTACGTGTAATCTTTCCAGCAAGATAATTTTCACACGTATGCATATCAAATTTGGTGAAAGAACCTGAATGTCCTTCCTTTGTCAATCTATTCATTCGATCTTTCCCTATATGACCTAATTTGGCATGTCAAGTAATAACATCAATATCATTGTTACTTGAATAACATGTCATCATACAACGGTCAACATAATAGTCATAAGTTGAAGGATTACAATCTAAAATGATAAAATGATCATACTAAAGTCCAAAACCATCTAAAATATTCTAACACCATTACAACTAAAAAACAAATCAAAACCATTGTCTAAAAGAACAGACACAACCACTATGTTTCTTCAAATATCTAGAGCATATAGGACATCATGCAACATAAAAGAATGGTCACCGCACAAGTCCACTTTGAAAGTGATAATCCCTTTGGCTTCTAGTCTAGCATTATTTCCTACATAGATCAACCTTGATTTAGATGAAACTCGATGAAATTTCACAAACGGTTCTCGATCTCGACTCACGTGGTCGGTGGATCCCGAGTTTACAATCCATATAGGGTAAGATTCAGTTAATAAAAAGTGCTAGAAACATATGTAGCACTTAGAGATGTATTCAGAAATGCTACCTTATTTTGGCTCAGTAAAGCCACGAGCAAAACTCTCCAGCACTTGGCAATTATAGCACTTTATTTTGCTCTTTTCTCTATTCTTGAAAAACTATTTCACTTCTTGAAAGTTGGCTTCTTCTTTTTCTTAGAGGGTCCTTCTCTTGTCTTTTTGTCTTTGACATTCCTTTTCCAATTCTTATTGCACTTGAAGCTTGAAGACTTTTTGCCACTTGACTCTGCCATGAAGGAATTAGAAGCAACTTTAGTAGCACCAAGTCGCTCAACTTCAAATTCAACATGGAGGGAAACATTAGAAAAGATTTTGATACTATCATTATGGTTCAAGTTAAGCTTCAAATGTTCCTAATTATTGGAGAGATCGAAACACTGCCTGAAGTTGTTGCTCATCTAGAAGGACATGGCTAACACTCTTGAGTTGAGCTATCATGTTTGACATCACCCTAAGGTGTTGTTTGACATTTTGATCATGACGAGTTTTGTATATATCAAATTTGACAGTCAAGTGTCGGAGGTGGATTACAGATTTATGATAATGCTCAAACTACACTCAAAAACAATTAAAAGAGTAGGCGGTCATTAGCAATAAAAATAACAACCTAGAGAGTCGAGGTCGAATCTCACAAGGAGTGATATAGTACATGGAAATTAAGAGTGCAAACAAATTCACTGTAGTAATTAGAACAAGTGGGTGGATGATTCCACCAAATTCACGAAAAGGGTTTTGGTATCAATTATCAAAATTAAATTAAAATTGGGGATTCAAACAAGTAAGAGACGATCTAGGGGTGTGTGGATATGTATCGATGTCAAATAGAGGTACATGTGCTTGCTCAATAATTCTAAACAATAATGGATAGGTTGGTAATCTTCAATGACACTATTTCTTTCGATCTCAAAGCATCATATCATAGAATCTTGTTTCGGTATCATCTATGTGAATCATAAATCAACCCAATACCTTACTACAATCTCTCTTTTGAGTAGATTTGTCAAATAGAATTGAACCACAATTTTTTTTCGAGCAAACTATAGAAATCAAACCTAAATTACATACATCAAGTTATTTATCCACTTCAATTAATCTCTTACAATCATCAATAGAAGATCTAGACTAGGATTAAGTTTGAAACCTATAAATTATATTTATGCTAAATAAACCCAAATCCATGGGATATCAATAAAATAGAGCAAGACACAAGACCTGCTAAATTAAATCAACACACAACCCCATAATCATTCCCCTAGAGTTGGGGTTTTATCTCAGCATCATAAAAGGAAAAGAAAGTTTACCAATTATGTTTTCAGTCATTAGAGAGTTGAAATTAAATTAAGAAATAATATTCAACACCCACTTTTATTAGAACCATTAAATGTCAATTACAAGGCTGTTCAAAAACCTTAAACACAAAGAATACTTCTCAGAGGGTAAAAAGAATACAATTTCAAGTCTCAAAATCTATTATAAATTATTAATACAAAATACAATACATTTTCTCACTCCCTTGGCTATTTATAGTTTCTCCAAAATTTTCCCAAAATTTCAGTTTTGATCTGTTCGGTGACATTAGTCAGGCTCGCATTTCTGATTCGATAGTTCACTGATTGCCTCTTAGCTTGCCCTTCTTTTGCTTCAGGCTTTAGGTGTTTAAACCTCAGTTGGTGAACTCGTTCGAATCAGCCTTTCGCATTCAGAGGATCGTTGATTACCACCTTGTTTACTCTTTTAGCCTTCATTTTTTACTCAGGATTCTGTCCCCTTCTGTAAAACCTTGGAAATTAGAAAGCCGATTTGGAAAGAAAAGATACAAAATATTTCTGAAGCAGTGAACTATGAGTCCTATCTATGGTGTTAAAGGATGACAAAAGTCTCACAACGGTAGTTAATGAGATGGGTGGACTCCTTATAAGATTTGGGCAATCCTCCTCCTTTTGAGCTAGCTTTTGGGGTGAGTTAGGCATAAGACTTAATTTAACAAGGTATCAGAGCGGGCCCGTCTCACCCGATGTTGGGGCCCCCAAAATCAAAATTGCCCACGCACCAGATGCTAAGCACTAGGCGTGAGGTGGGGTGTTAAAGAATGACAAAAGTCTCACATCGGTGGTTAATGAGATGGATGGACTCCTTATAAGGCTTGGGCAATCCTCCTCCCTTTGAGCTAGCTTTTGGGGTGTGAGTTAGGCCTAAGATCTAATTCAACATGGTATCAGAGCAAGCAGAGGTTGTGAGATCGAATCTCACTGCCACCCAAATCAAAAAAAAATTCCACGTGCTTGGCCCATGAAAAAAAATTAGGCCCGCACGTAAGAGGGCGTGTTGAGAATATAATTAAATAATAAAAGTGTGCTCTCTCAAATAGCTTAAGCTTTTAGATAAGATGGTCACACACTTCAACATATGGACCATAAGAAGTCACGTGGGTCGCAAAAAGGCAATCATAGGAAGCTAAGTTGAGTTTTGGAATTTGAAGTTTCTGATGTTGAACCCACGACTCGACAGGACGAACCATAGGAATTTTCATGAGCCGTAAAGTGAAGTCGTAGGATGGATTTAGAGATATGGTTAGGGATCTCACTTCCACAAAAGGAACTGATGGGTCATAGTTGGTTCTACAGGTCCTATGATGCTCGTGTAGAAAGGCTTCAAACTTGGTGAAATTTTGGATTAAAAGTTGAGTTCTACAGATAGGGTCTACGAACCATAAGAATTAGATGGATTGTAGAAAGGTCTCATGGGAAGTAACGTAAAATTTGGGTTTTTGCAGTTGGTTCCACGGTTGACCAGTACGGATTGTAGAAAGTTCTACAAACTGTAAGTCCACATTGTAGGAACCATCCGACAATTATTTTTGTCATATAGGGGTAATTGTGTTGCTAAATAGTACTAAACAGTCATGGATAGGCTGGTTCATCTTCAATTACACCAAACTTCTTTCGATCTCATAGTATCAATTCATAGAATCTCCTTTCGGTCTCAACTATGTGAATTATGATTCAACCCACTACCTTACGGAATCTCTCTTTCAAGCAGATTTGGGGTAAAATAGATCTGACTCATAACTTCTCTTTCAAGCAAATCATTGACATCAAACCTTGATTGCCTGCATTGGACTAATTACCCACTTCAATCAATCTCTTTCAAGCATCAACCGGAGATCTAATCTAGGATTAAATTTGCAACCTTAATGCTACACACCAAATGTTGAGAGGCATGACGGACACCTAGTGCCTTCCTTGACTGAGTGGACCAACTAAATCCTAACAAAACAACACAACCTACGACAAGCTAGGGCCATCAAGGCAGAAACAACACAAAATATTCATAATATATAAGTAAGAGGGATAATATAGCAACCGACAAGGTCACTTAAAGCTATAATCTACACAAAAGCAAACTGAACAGACAATATATAGACAAGGCTGACAACGCCTAAAACTTTTAAAAAAAAACATCTGATAGCTAGGTCGTTAAGGCCTTACAAAATCCACGACTTGTTACAACAATGTACAAGCCTCTACGAGTTGGATAGCAGTCAAAGGATCGGGACAGGGCCCCGACGTACTCGTCAATAGTATATGTACGCATCCCAAAATCTGGTAACTCCGGAGGATGTGGATCTTACAAACCAAGTTGAACTTCAAACAACTAGCAAAACTCCTGGTCTACTTGTCGACCAATACCTGCAGGCATGATTGCAGTGCCCTAGGCTCTGGGCATTAGTACGAAATAATGTATCGAATATTTAAGGCAACACATGAACAAAAACAACATAATTGAATTGAAATAAAGAATCCTAAGATGCTAGGAACTAGTAGCTTGCCTACCTTCCCTGACTCATTTTACGTTTTAATAACGTTAATAACATGTCAAGCCCCAAATGTTTTGTTTTCAGATTACCACAATAATTCAAACCATAGTACATACCAATATGAAACACAATGCGATGTGATGTGGTGTAGGCGAACACCACAATCCAATGCATGTGGTGTAGGCAAAAGCCCTCATCCAATATATGTGATGTAGACAAACACCCCGATCCAATACATGTTGTGTTGGCAAACACCCCGATCTCATGCATGTGGTGTAAGAAATGGAAATATCATGAGTAATGTACGTCTAACTGAAACTCCAGACGTATACAAAAAGATATTATGCCGTTTGATTGGATCTGTTCATGTTATCAAGGTCAACAAAGTGTTAATGGCATTAGTTTCTTTAAACGCACACTTTATCATGACTTGTAGTACTATTTTCTCTCTAATTTTAACCATGCAGTATATAAATTTGAATTTGTAGTAGCTACTGGTAAAACTTTTCCAGTAATTAAATAATATTTCCTCTGTCCCTAATTACTTGTCAGTTTTTCCTTTTTTACTTGTCCCTAATTACTTGTCCATTTTGACAAATCAAGAAATGACAAAGAAATTTTCCCTATTATACCCTCAATTTATTACTTTGAAAAATGTAGAACTTCTTGAAAATCTTAAGTTTTTAATTCATCCACTTCATAATTAATAGGGGTAAAAAGGTAAACTCACTATATCAATTATTGTTTTCTTAATAAGTATGTCAATTTAAAAGTGGACAAGTGATTAGGAACAGAGCGAGTACCATTTTAATAACAAGAAGTCTTTTGTGAATTTATCATTAACAAACCTCTACACTGAAACACAACAAGTATCTCAAGTTTAAATTCTTTTCAGTTACTATACCGTACCTCATAATCATAATTCATAACCATAACCCATGATCAGCCTGACAATCATTATAATTCGATTATCGCAACAATATACAGACCTCGTTCTACTATATACTTCACACGAAATAGACATTACCCGGATATAGTTCCTTCTTAGCAAGAACAACAGTACAAATAATTTAGAAATTTATTATCGATTCTTTGATAACACGCTGGATTCGGCATATCACAAATCCCGTGGAATCATGCCAAAAAAAGAAATTGTCACGCCCCAAAATAGGGGGCGTAACTGACGCCTGATACCCTATTTGATCGAGCTAGCCACTGGAACATACTAGCTAACTAAACTGTGAGACAAAAAGATCGGTCATCACAACCTCTGAAAAGTGAAGCCTGGACAATGAAGGTCATGACCTGAATAACAATAAACCATAAAAACAATGGTAGACAAGCCAAAAATAAAGATGTACTAGCTAGCCAATGAGGCCGCAACTAAAGACATACCTACTTACACACATATATATACATGCCAAGCCTATGGGTTGGAGACTGAAAACTTCAAAAGAAAACCCTGAATATTGTGTCCACAATTGCGTTTACAAGTGACATAGGCACTGTAGGGACAAGGTCCCGACTATACCCAAACTGTACAACAAAAGTAAATGTCCTCTGATAGCCCTAGGATAAGATGGGGCTTACCAACTCACACCTGAACCAAAATCTTAGCGGGCAGGTTGATCAGAATCCCTGCCTGAACCTGCTCGCACGAAACAAAAGAATAACGCCCCCATGCAATGGAAAGTCAATACGAATAAAAACGTACTGGAATGTAAGGCACAAAGTAGAATCATAAGTAGCTGATGTAAAAGGGTAATAGAGATACCACCTAAAACTGAAACTCAAATAATCTTCATGTCTTCCATTTGACCTAGGCTATTTAAATATGCATGGTATGCTCGATTCTTCGACAGTACGCTGGATTATGAAAATCACAAATCCCATGGAATCATGCCAAAAAAAGAATAAGAAAAAAATAGCCTTAATATACCTTCAATTCAAGCTCAAATATATATATATATATATATATATATATAGCAGGAGGGTGTCTTCTTTGTAATCTTAATTCCTTATCCATCCAACCTACAGATTATCTGAGCTTTCAATAATTTAAAACTCCTTTATTATAGAAAGTGAGAAAAAAAAAAAAAAAAAAACAGTGGGCCCACAAATTACATTTAAAACGTAAAACAACAAAAGCAATGGATAACTTCCATTTTAATTAATTAATTTGTGATAACTCACCTGATACTTTTTCCCGAAAGTCACAGGTGTACATATGGGTCATTAGTTAATATTTATCCCATTGTATATGTACTTAGGTATTGCGTAAATTCATGGTAAAATACATATACCTTTTGCATACACTGCAATTAATGGGAAATTATTTTGAATAAGGTCTATCTAATATAATACTAATTTTTTACATAACTTGACTTACTATCTCTATTAAAATAAATACTAATAAATTGCAAAATTTATATGAAAAAAATACATAAGCAAATATATTGTAACTAATACATAAATTTATTTCCATAAATATTTGAGACATTTAAGAACCATGAAACTATATAGGTAAGTTCAACACTATCGAATCACGTCCGATGTTACTGTAAAATTCTCGAACTAAGGCTAGTAAAAATTCGATACAAGAAGAAGGACAACCTTAAACACTCGGGGTGTTATAGCCTTACCCCTTAAGATCATTCGTCCTTGAATGTGAAATATAAAGCACAAGTGAGGCTAAAATCCCTGAACAACAAACACTTGTACTCTCTACCCAACTTCTTCGCAACCGACGAGCTAACTTAATCGAAACAACCCTGGACCTACCAAGGCGTAGGCATGACCAAGCAAACAATAAAAATAAATACCTGGTACGCCTCTAGATGAATTCTCTAGATTTTGCTGACTTGTCAACACGAATATCCAATTCGGACTCCCACTTGAAATCACTGCTCCACCTCTGCCCCGACCCTGACCACTACAAGACTGTGATCCCTTCTCTATCGAAACTAACCGGTGATGATGACCCTGCCACTGAACCAGTAGGATGTGCCATACCACTCTGCCTCTGAGTTGGATAGTCCCTCATCTTGTGGCCCTCTAGTCAACATGAAAAATAGGACACCAGACTCTCCCGACATCTACCATGGTGTATTCTATGACAATATCCACAATATGGTAGGTTATGCCCCGCCTGATCCCTTTGTTGTTGAGATACTGATTCCCTGAAACTCTCCCCTCCCCCGTCCTAGAGAGTTGTATAGATCAGCTTGATCATCCCGCAGCTGAAACGGTGGAGGCCTAGGTGGTCGCCCCTTATATCTTGGCCTAGTGCCACCCTTAGATCCCTTTAAAAATTATGTTGGTCTTAACCTTTTACGTTGTTCTTTTTCAGTTCTTCTATCCTGCTTCTGTCAATGTAGCTCTTCTAAATTTTGTGCAAGAGGGTGAATGCGGGAAGGATCCATATTATCCTGTATAGTGTCTATGGTGCAAGCTCCTGCATACTCAGGTTCCAGCCTTGCTATAAACCGATGAATCCTAGCTCGTACAGTACCTACATAGGATGGTGCATACCTAGCCAAAGAGTCAAACTTCAGGCTGTACTCCAGAACTGTCATGTCCCCTTGATGGAGAGCCAAGAACTGGTCAACACGAGACTCTTGCATCTCAAGTGGCAAGAAATTATCCAAGAAAGCACCCGAGAAGTCTGTCCATCTAACTGGAGGTGAATTTCTTCCTCTGAATCTTTCCCATCCTTTGTACCATAGAACAGTTATGTATCGAAGCCTAAAATGATGCAAACTCTACTGTGTAAACCCCTGTAGCATGCATAACCCTAAAGATTCGGCCAAGCTAATCAATGAAATGTTGTGGGTCTTCCCTTTGATCTATCCCTGTAAACTCTGCGGGGTTCAAGGCAAGAAACTCATGAATCCTAGAACTCTCGGGTTCCTCGGCCTTCTCAGCACCACCACGCATCCTCTGCGCTCTTTGTGTAGTCACCAACTCAGTCAAGAGATGTACCGCATTTCTTATATCCTGATCTGTCACAATAGGAGGAGGAACCGGGGGTCTAGTATCTGTAGAAGCAGTAACAACGCAATATTGAGTATCTGACCCTTCAAGCATAACATACATCACCATTTGCAAAATCTCAACTCCATTATTCCAGTCATGATCTGATAAACTTCACATATACAATATTGACATGAAAGTCCACCCTTCTCTTGGCTTCCTTTTGCTCATCATCGTCAGTACTATACTCTATCGTCATCTTCTTCTTCAGCACCATTCATTAAGAATCAAGTTGTCGTTTGATTTTCCTTTCTTGTATCCATTATCATCTTCAATATTGCAAAAAATTTTAGCAAGATTCATATCTGTCTATACATTTTTTCAATCTTCAGTGAAATAATGGCCAAAGCCCTACCAAACATTCACAGAAAATTACAACAATTTTAGCAAGGTGAGGGCTACCAAATGCTGAACCAACAGCCATCTAATATTTTATCCAAAAAAAAACAAGCCTTTGGAAGTAAATATCCCACACTGGAGAATAAAGAGAGTTGTAGGGTTGGTGGCTTGAATAAATAATGTAGGCTGTGGGCTTTGAAAAAACATGATGCAAGTTTTAATGGGATGTGATGAGTGGTCATTACTCGCAATAAAATATGCGAGAAGAGCGTTCCAGCCCAGCCTGGTTACGACAATTTGGGCGGTCTCATTTTTATCAATCTGATCCCTGGTTACGACAATTTGGGCGGTCTCATTTTTATCAATCTGATCCCTGGTTACGACAATTTGGCCACACCCTACTCGTTCTCTCACCTGCAACTTCATCTAACATATGGCTGATTTTTGTTCTTCGAGTCACATGCATCTCTGCACAAATATAACAAACGTGAACTCAATCCCATAGCTCCTAAGACTTAACCTTGTGCACAATTTGGAATGAGAAGAAAGAGTAACCACTCCTATATGCTTCATAGCCTCATGATTATAAGTGTGGTGCATCATCATTGAGTTTATATTTTTTTTATAAAGCTTTAAAAATTGCATTTACTGTTATTGCTTTTGTTTTGAAGTTGAGTTGAGGTGAGTATTTCTCCCGGTCTTGTCAGTCAGTTATCTATGCTTTCATTTCTGATTGCATGCTCGTACATTCAATGTACTGATGTCATTCGACCTGCATCTTATAATGATGAAAATACATGTGTTCTGGATCATCAATAGGTGTTTCACTGATCATTTGACATTCACTTTTAATTTAGGGAAAGGAGAGAGAACATGGATGATGGTTGCAGCAACCTTCAACTTCAGAAATTTCTTTTAAAATTGATTAGAGGTATGATATATGTGATGACCATTACACAACGGCTTGTAAGTCTAATGAATTATCTCGACTTCTTAAAAAAAAATTGAGAATGTTAATAAACAATTAAATACAATAGCATGTTTGACAACAACACTATGTGTTTTTCTTTCACATTAGGAAAGTCACTTAGTATTTGTTATTTCATTAAAAAGATCATTTTTTCTTTTATATCCAAGAAATTACTTATCTTTTATTATTTTAGTCAAAAGGTTTATCAAAGATGGAAAGTAATATTATTTATATACTCCTGCCGTTTAAAAAAGAATCCCCTATTTTCCTTTGTAGTTTGTTTAAAAAAGAATGATCTCTTTTATTTTTTGGCAACACTTTAATTTCAGTTTCCCACATGAATTGTTTAAGGTCAAAAGATTAAAAGACGTTTTGGTACATTTGACATAACTTTAATTTAGGATCACAAGATCGAAGTCTCTATGTTGTTTTAAACTCTGTGCCAAGTCAAACTAGGTCATTCTTTTT
Source organism: Solanum verrucosum (assembly GCF_900185275.1). NCBI lineage: Eukaryota > Viridiplantae > Streptophyta > Magnoliopsida > Solanales > Solanaceae > Solanum > Solanum verrucosum. Next base: position 329,878 of record NW_026020364.1, read on the forward strand.
AAAATAGAAGAAGTATTAAATTATTGTATTATTAATGATGCAACACTTGGTTTTAAACAAAAAAAAGTATTAGACCAAATTGTTTTTAACCAAAAACCTCATATTTTACCTAGGTATCTTATTTGTAAAGCCTCTTTATTTGCTAAAAAAATATCCAAAATATTCTATATATGCTAAATAAATCTTTTTATCTATAAAAAAGAAGAAGATAAATGCTTCAAGTAAGAGAGGGTTTGGAATAAAGATAGTGGAAATAATAACCCATGTAGTTATAAGTCGAGGTATGCTATTAAAGAAATCATAGCTCATTGGCTAATTTTAATTCAAATAGTACATCGTGCATAACTTGCCTGCAGTCCATTTTCATTCAAAGTAATTAAAATTCCTCACGATCTCCAATAAAGAGAAAGTTAAAAAAAGATCTTTGTTGTCCACCATTAGAATAAGTATAAAATTAAAAAAATTATCAAAAGAAGATAATGACAAATCAATATCCTAGCACCATATTTATTGTTTGCATTCAATTAATATGACACTATTTGTTTGTTTTCACATGATTTGACTATGATAACTATGTCCAGATATGCATAGATTCACCTATGATAATAAATTCAATTATTGCATTAATATTAATTTCCAAGTCAGCCAATTTATTACATACTACTTGAGAAATAGTTCAACTATAAATAAAGTGTCCTAAATCTGTAGATAAGGTGAGTTACACAAAAAAGGAGGAGATGACAGATTGATTGCTCTATGCAAAGCAACTTAAAAAAAAGTCATACTTTTTATGGAGGAAACAATGATGCAAAAAAAGGTTGATAGTGGTGTATCTAAATACCGATCTTTTAACTTTAAAATAACTAAAATATATAATAACTTTACTAAGTTATATTGAAATACACATTTTATATTCATCAGATGCAAGTAAATATTCTATGCAAATAATTTATTATCTTTGGAGTAATGTTATTTTCTGATCCTTCACATGGATGCAGGTGAGAAATTGAGAATTTTGTGAATTGGATTACTCAATAAGATAACAATAGAAATTTTAAAAACCATGTGAGTCTAATACATGAATAAGTTGCTTGTTTACTAGCTTCCAGACAATCTCTTAGCAAATTGTAACACATCGGTCCTAGAAAGGGCTAATTTTAAAAAGAAACTAAATTAGAAATAGCGAATTTGAGATTTGTGCAAGTTAGTCTTCAATTGTGAGTTTTGGGTCAAATTCAAACGACCGTAAATTTCAGTACAAGATGAGTTAGGTGGCCCATAAGATATCAAATGAAAGATCTTTGAGTCCTTTTTCCAACGCCACTGATTTTGCTAAATTTTAAGTTCAGATGTGGGATATATGCCCATTTGAATTCAGCCTGTCTAGTTAAGGAAATTTATCCGAATTAAGGAGGGGTATTTTGGTCTATTTCTTACCCCCCCCCACCTAGCCTAAACGTTTTTCTCACCCTTTTAGGGGTCTAAAACGAATCGTTTTTAGCCCTTCAAAAGAAGCATAGGATTTTTGAGCGGTGTTCCAGAAGAGAAAAGATAAAGGATTCAAGCGTTCGTTCAAGAAAAGCAAGATTTCACCAAGAACAAGTGTTCTTCGAGGTATGTAAGCTTTCATAGGGATAAGTTTGTTCACCCTCACACAAATCATGTGGTTTTCATCCATAATTTCGTTCATGAGGTTGGTTGATTTGAATTCTTGAGAATTTTTGAGGTTTTAGCTTCATTCTTTAACAATTGAGTCTTGTTGAGTTCTTGTGGTGAGGGTGTTGCGAATGAGTGTTGTTGTTAGTGGGTTTTGTGTGGATTCTTATTGTGATTCTGTTGGGTTTATAATCCCAATGGAGTTTGAAGGAAATCACTCCAATTTAGACCAGTTAGGCTTGAGAAGAATAATTCGTCAATAATCTGGGCATGGGGGTGGGGCTGCGCACCACCACTGCGCCTGAACTTCTTCCCAATAGTTTGGGGTCAGGCGTGGTGCACCACTCTGTAGTCCCCAACTACTGCTCTAAAGTGTTGGGGCTTGTGCCCTGCGCCACTTAGTGCGCCCTACCCATTCGTCCTTATATCCGTGAGAGTTCCATCAAATCGCACCTATGTTCTCTTCTTGATTTACACACTTAAAACCTTCATCAATCTTTGAGAAATCCTATTAATACAACGAATAACTCTTGAATTCACATCTCAAATTCAAGAAAAGATTAAGAGTAAAGTTCGAGTAAATTCTTTGAGTCACTTTGAGAATCTTTTACAATCTTTTAAAATTTGTTTTAAGACTTGAGTACTTGAGCATGAGGATGAGGAGAGTTGAGTTCATGGTTTCAAAATTAATATAAGGGAACTAAGTATTCCTAAGATTAAATGTTTTATATTTAAAACAAGAGGAAATTTTGATTTCCAAATGAGTTCATGAGGAGTTTTGAGCATAATCTCTTTTAAGAGAACCTTGTGAGTAATAATCTCAAAGTTTGAGGATGAGGAAATGTTTTTAAACATATGAGCATGAGTTATTTTATTGGGAGTAGTATTGAGCACCGATATAGGGACGAGTTTAGACAACTCAAAGTCCTCATAAACCATATATGCTAACTTGGGTAAATGATCATACTTTTTAGATGATTCCTTATTGATTTTAAGCATAAATTAGTGGTTTCACTTAGTTGAGGATTTCTTATACTCCTGCATGGTATATGACAATTCGGGCAGCGTGAGCAAGACGTTGTATCATGACATAGATCATAGTGATGGTTGCCGGTTAGAGAATCTCCCAAATAAGAGTAAACGAGTTATTATTGTATTTTTAAATACATTGATTTATTATCTACTATTTTAAAAGCTTTCTTTATAATGAATCTTCATTGTTTCTTTTATATTAAACTGAGTTTGAGTATTTCAGCGTTTGATTATCTTTGAGTATCCTTGAGTTGAGTTGAGTTGAGATGAGGTGAGTATGTTCTTCCTTTTTATCAGTTCAAGCTTATATCTGTGCATTAAAGTTTCCCTTACATTCTCGTACATTCCTTGTACTGACGCCATTTGGCCTACATCTTTCATGATGTAGATACAGGTAACAAGGGTCATCAACAGGCGCTCAGCTGATACCACTTGTAATTCTTGAGTTGCTTTGGTGAGCCTCCTTGCTTCAGAGGGTTTCCTATTTACTTTCAATCGTATTAGGATGTCGTGGCTCTTTTCCCGACTTCCATCATAGTTGTTAGATGCTTCATAGATAGACATTAGTATTTGAGGAGTCTTTCTTTCATTTCCCTTATTTATGTTTTAAAGACATTGAGTTGAACACTTGCATTCTTTTGAGTATTTCTAATTCAAACAATTATCATTTATGATGAGTAAGGAGTCAAGCCAAAGGTTTGCTTGGGGGGACCAGTAATAGTTCTCAAGTGTCGGCCAAGTCTAGGGTGTAGGCTCGAGTCTTGACAAACTTGGTATTAGAGCACAGAGTTCAAAAGTCCTAGGGTATCTATGAAATCGTGTCAGTATAGTCTTAGTTATCAGTGTGAAGAGCGCCACATCTATAATCAGGAGGCTACAACATTTAGGAAACATCTCACTTCCTTCCTACTCTTTACATGTGATAGAGTTAAACTCTATAAAAGTTTCTTCTAATTCATGTTTGTACGTATCTTTTGGATCGTGCCTCTACGAAGATCTATTTAAGGTCATCCTTCCAAGAGGAAATTTGATCCCTAGGATCAAGGGGTCCCCAATGCACCAGAAATGCAAACCCCAATGAGAGGTCACTAATGCTGAGTTTCGGGATGCTATCCGAATATTGAGTCAAGTTGTAGCCAATCAAGCTGGTCAACAAAAAGCAGTTCGATAGGATGTGGCTGATACATCCAGGATACGTGAGTTCTTGAGGATGAATCCATGGGAATTCACTGGGTCAAATGTCACTAAGGATCCGAAGAACTTTGTGGAGGAGTTGTAGAAGATATTTGAGGTTATGCATGTTGTTGATGTTGAGCGAGTGGAGCTAGTTACATACCAACTCAAGGATGCTGCTAGGATCTGGTACGACCAATAGAAAAAGAGTAGAGTTGAAGGAGCACCAATTGTGAGCTGGGTTGTGTTTGAAAATGCCTTCATGGGGCGTTTTTTTCCTTGTGAGCTGAGAGAAACAAAGGTAAGAGAATTCCTCACTCTTAAGTAGTAATCCATTAGTGTGAATGAGTACAACCTCAAGTTCACTCAACTATCCTATTATGCTTCGGAGATGGTTTATGACAAGAGGAGTAGGATGAGCTTGTTTGTTTCTGAGTTGTCTTGTCTGTCAAGCAAAGAGGGGAAAGCTGCTATGTTAATAAGGGACATGGATATAGTAAGGCTTATGATCCATGTGCAACAATTTGAGGAAGATAAGTTGAGAGAGAGAGAGAGAAGAGTTGCGGAACAAGAAGGTTAAGACTGCAGGTAATGAGTGCGGAGCAGAAGACTGGAAATGTGATCAGGTCAACCTTTCAACAAAGACCAACCAGACCTGCTCCATCATCTGCTAGTGCACATGCGCCAAAGAACAGAGGTTAGTTCAGGAATCATAATTTGAAGAACTTTAGAGCTCAAACTTCCCAATCTCAAGATAATGTGGCATAAGAGGCCAAGTGGACCTCTACATATGCTAAGTGTGGTAGAAACCACCTAGGAGCGTTTTGTGATTGCTCCACTTGTTGTTTCGGGGGGGTGTTCATCTATTTCTTCCCCGTTGACTAAGTTAGCTCATAAGACAACAAAGTTTCAATGGTCTGAAACTTGTGAGAAAAGCTTTCAAGAATTGAAAATGTGGTTGACTATTGCCACGGTGTTGACTTTACTGGAGGGTACACAAGGTTTAATTCTGTATTGTGATGCATCTAAAGTTTAACTTGGTTGTGTATTGATGCAGAATGGCAAGGTCTTAGCTTATGCCTCCAGACCGCTTAAGATTCACGAGAAGAATTACCCAACCCATGATCTAGAGTTGGATATTGTAGTATTTGCCTTGAAAATATGGCATCACTATCTTTATGGTGTTCATGTAGATGTTTTCACCGATCACAAGAGTCTTCAGTATGTTTTCAGTCAGACAACGTTTAATCTCAGACAGAGAAGGTGGTTGGAGTTACTCAAAGATTATGACATGAGTATCCTCTATCACCTAGGTAAGGCTAATGTTGTTGTTAATGCCTTGAGCAAGTTGTCTATGGGTAGTACTGCCCATGTTGAGGAAGGCAAGAAAGAATTAGCCAAAGATGTGCACATACTTTCATGGTTGGGAGTCCGGTTGTTGGATTCTAATGAAGGTGGAGTGGTGGTGATGAATGGGGCTAAATCATCACTAGTATCCAAAGTGAAAGAGAAACTAGAACAAGACCCTGTTTGTATGAATTGAAGACAAATGTTCATAAGCAGAAACTGATGGCTTTTGAACAAGAGGGAGATGGTGTGTTGAGGTATCAAGGTAGATTGTGTGTATCAAAGGAGGATGAACTCCAAGAGAGGATCATGGAGGAAACTCACAGCTCCATATATTCGATCCATCCTGGTTCCACAAAGATATACCAAGACTTGAGAGAAGTATATTGGTGGAGTAGCATGATGAGGTGTATTGCAGAGTTCGTTGCTAAGTGCCTGAATTGCTAACAAGTCAAGGTAGAGAACCAAAGGCCCAGTGGTATGGCTCAGAACATAGATCTTCCTGAATGGAAGTGGGAAATGATCAATAGGGATTTCATTACTGGTTTGTCGTTGTCTCGCAGCATCACAATTCTATTTAAGTGATTGTAGATTGGTTGACTAAATCAACCCATTTCTTACCACTAAAGACAACCTATTCAGTAGAGGATTATGCCAGATTACGTATTCAAGAGATAGTCAGACTTCGTGGAGTTCCGATGTCTATCATTTCAGATAGAGGTGTGCAATTCACCATAAAATTGTTGAAGTCGTTCCAGAAGGGTTTGGGTTCGAAGGTGAACCTTAGTACTGCTTTTTATCCCTAGACTGATGGCCAAGAAGAGTGAATGATTTAGACTATAGAGGATACATTGAGGGCTTGTGTGATCAATTTCAAAGGTAGTTGGGATGATCACTAACCTCTCATAGAGTTTGCTTACAACAACAATTATCACTCTAGCATCTGGATGGCTCCTTATGAGGCACTTTATGCGAGAAGTTGTAGACCTCCTATTGGATGGTTTGAAGTCAGTGAAGCTGGGTTGATAGGACAAGACTTGGTTCATCAAGTTGTGGAGAAGGTAAAGATCATTCAAGTGAGGTTGAAAACAGCGCAAAGTCGTCAGAAGTCCTATACCGATGTTAGGAGAAGAGACTTAGAATTTGAGGTGGATGATTGGGTTTACTTGAAGGTTTCACCTTTGAAGGGTGTTCTGAGGTTTGGAAAGAAGGGGAAACTCAATTCCTTGTATATTGGTCCTTACATAATATCTAAGAGGATTGGCAATGCAACTTATGAGTTGGAGCTACTGCCAGAGTTACCAACAGTTCATCTGGTGTTCCACATTTTAATGTTAAAGAAGTTTATGGACCATCCTTCACTTATTATACCTACTGAAAATATTGGTATTAAGGACAACCTATCTTATGAGGAGATACCTGTTGAGATACTTGATCGTCACGTTCGCAAGTTGAGAACCAAGGAGGTAGCATCAGTCAACGTATTCTGGAGGAATCATTTTATTGAGGAAGTCACTTGGTAGGCTGAGGAGGATATGAAGAAAAGAACCCACATCTCTTTCCTTCCAGAAAACTTCCCGACCATGGTAAAGACTTTTTGTAAAACACTCTTTAAATTGTTATGCTATGTTGTGTTAAATTGTATGTTGGGTATTTGAGCAGGGTGTTAGATGTTTCTACCCTTAATTCTACTTATAGTGATCTCATTCTAGGAAGAATGTTACCAAGAGGGAGATATTGTAACACCTCGGTCTTAGAAAGGGCTAATTTTAGAAAGAACAAAATTAGAAATAGCCAATTTGAGATTTATGCAAGTTAGTCTTCAATTGTGAGTTTTGGGTCAACTTCAAATAACCATAAATTTCAGTACATGATAAGTAAGGTGGATCATAAGATATCGAATGAAAGATCTTTGAGTCCTTTATCCAACGCCACTGAGTTTGCTAAATTTCAATTTCAGATGAGGGAGATATGCCCATTTGAATTCAGCCTGTCCAGTTAAGGAAATTCATCCAAATTAAGGAGGGGTATTTTGATCTTTTCCTTACCCTCACTTAGACTAAAAGTTTTTCTCACCCCTTTTAGGGGTCTAAATAGATTGAAATCAGTTTGTCTTTCAAAAGAAGCGTAGGAATTTTTAGGGGAGTTCAAGAAGAGAAAAGATAAAAGATTAAAACGTTTGTTAAAAAAAATAGAGATTTCGCCAAGAACAAGTGTTCTTCGAGGTATGTAAGCTTTCATAGTTACGAGTTTGTTAACCCTTACATAAATCATGTGATTTTCATCCACAATTTCTTTCTTCAGTTTTTGAATTCTTGAGAAATTTTGACGTTTTAGCTTCATTCTTTAACAATGGAGTCTTGTTGAGTTCTTGAGGTTAGGGTCTTGCGAATGAGTGTTCTTGTTGGTGGGTTTTGTGTGGATTTTTGTTGGGTTTATGATCCCAATGGAGTTTGAAGGAAATAATTTGATTTTAGATGAATTTGGCTTAGGAATTGAGAAGAAAATTTTGTCAAAAATCTTGGCATGGGGGTGGGGCATCGCGCCACCACTACGCCAGAAATTATGCCTAGTAGTTTGGGGCCTGGTGGGGCACGCCACTTAGTGCGCCCCAACTATTGTTCTGAAGTATTCGGGCTGGCGCCCCGCGCCACTCAGTGCGCCAAGGACCCCAGGTCCCCTACCCATCCGTTCTTCTTTCTGTGAGAGTTTCATCGAATCGCACCTATGTTCTCTTCTTGATTTCCACAGTTAAAATCTTCATCAATCTTTGAGAAATCCTATTTATCCAAATCATAACTCTTGAATTAACATTTCAAATTCAAGAAAAGATTAAGAGTAAAGTTGTAGTAAAGTCTTTGAGTCACTTTGAGAAGTCTTTTACAATCTTTTAAAACTTATTTTAAGACTTGAGTACTTGAGCATGAGGATAAGGAGAGTTGAGTTAATGTTTTCAAAATGAATATAAGTGAACTAAGTATTCTCAAAGAGTAAATGTTTTACATTTAAAACAAGAGGAAACTTTGATTTCCAAATGAATTCATGAGGAGTTTTGATCATCATCTCTTTTCAGAGAACCTTTTAAGTAATAATATCAAAGTTTGAGGATGAGGAAATATTTTGAAACATATGAGCATGAGTTATATTATTGGAAGTAGTATTGAGCACAGACATGGGGACGAGTTCAAACAACTCAAAGTCCTCATAAACCATGTATGCGAACATGGATAAATGATCATACTTTTTAGATGACTTTCTATTATTGCTTTTAAGCATAATTTAGTGGATCCACTTAGTTTAGGATGTCTTATACTCCGCAAGGTATAGGACAGTTATGGCAGCGTGAGTGAGACGATGTATCATCACATAGCTCATAGTGATGGTTGTCAGTTAGATAATCTCCCAAATAAGAGTAAAAAAGTTATTATTGTATTTTTAAATATATTGAGTTATTATCTACTGTTTCAAAATATTTCTTTATAATGCATCTTTATTGTTGCTTTTATTTTGAACTGAGTTTGAGTATTTCTGAATTTGAAAATCTTTGAGTATTCTTGAGTTGAGATGAGGTGAGTATGTTCTTCCTTTTTATCAGTTCAAGTCTATGTGTGTGCTTTAGATCTCCCCTTGCATGCTCGTACGTTCCATGTACTAACACCATTTTTTTCGGTATCTTTCATGATGCGGATATAGGTAAGCATGGTCTTCAACATGCGCTTTGTTGATACCACTTGCAGTTCCAGCGTTGCTTGGGGGAACCTCCTTGCTTCGGAGGGTTCCACATTTAATTTCAGTAGTATTATAATGTCGTGAGTATTTTCCCAACTTTCATCATAGTTGTTAGAGGCTTCATAGATAGACAATAGTATTTGAGGAGTGTTTATTTCATTTCCCTTATTGATGTTTTAAAGACTTTGAGTTGAACACTTGCGTTCTTTTGAGTATTTCTGATCCAAACTTTTATAGTTTATGATATCATTATGAGTTGAGTTTACATTGAGTTCTTTATTGATAAGTAAGTCTTCTGCTGAGTAAAGAGTCATGCCAAGGGTTTGCTTTGGGGACCAACAATGGTTCTCGAGTGTCGGTCACGTCCAGGGTGTAGGCTTGGCGCTTAACGCAAATACACTATAAGTATAAGACACATGATTTTTCATATCAGTGTGAGATGTTTAGGAGACACATTTATCATGTGAAGATACATAAAAAATTACATAAAAGATTGAAATATCAAACTAACATTTAATGCTAAATTTAAAAGGCTATATATGCATTTAGTCATAATTAAAGAAGTAATTGACAAATATTATAGTTCTTAGAGGTATATTTAAAAACTTTTAAGCAGTGCAAGGTCTTTTATGCTCTATAAAAGCTTCAACCTCCTTTCTTTAACACTCCAAACCCTACATTTCACTTAGCCGCCATACTCTTTTTATTCTGTATATGAATGGCCTTCATGAGCCTTAGTTGTTACTCAAATGACACTAAGTGATGAATATTTTTTAAGGATGTACTTGAAGATGGCTTGCAAAGTGCATCCTAGTAAGTTAGACACATTCATTAGTTCAAGGAATGAATGTAACTTTACTTTAATCAAGTCTTACATGTAAAGACTTTACCAAAAATTCTTGTTAATTCATTGGTTTTAAAAAAAAAAAATTGGTCTGAGGGCCTGTTTATTCATTATTTACAAAGGTCCATACAAATTAGGACCGACCCAAAATGAGACCAGTCCCTAAGCAAAAAGGAAAGCCAAAAACATCTAAGCATTTGTTGACATTATGTCTATCTTCTCTACCTAACTTCCGATTCCTCAAGCAATGTTACCCTCATGGATTTGTCAGAGTTTCGAACTCAAGGACTTCCAGATGGATCTTTTCGTCGGAGACTTACTGGATGCTCTGCTTCACTGAGGTAATTTTCTCTTCTTCCTAGTTAATCCAAAGGTCAGATCACTCTTGAACCTCATGCCAATACTCATTCTTGGTCTTAGTATGGACCAGCTCATTTTGGGAGTTTATTGTAGATCTAGCTGATATATGCCTAAGATTTGATTGTATATGCATAACCTATTGTAGCTATGTCTTAAGTTGTCGCCGCTCCTTCATATCATAACTTAACTTGTATAACTTATGACCACTCCTTCCTTTTGTTGTTTATACTTCTTACCCTTTTATCCTCATTTGCCTCATTGGTGGTTGATTTTACTAGTCTTTATGTGAAGAACTGGTACTATTGCTTTTTCTATGGTCAAGACTTGTCTTTCTCTAACTGCAAGTTCATGAAAACTGTGATATTCATGACTTGTTTGGCCTTCTATTGATATGTTAGCTATACAATCTGCTAAACTGTTGCCTTCTTTGTATGTGTGTGTGATTGTAGTAACTATTAGAAGCATGATGTCTCTGATTTCCTCTATTCTCTCCACCAATTCCCAAGGTACTTTCCACTCCTTCTGGATGATTTTTTTTAGACCAAGTGAATCAGTTTCAATTAAAACATCCTGTAAGTTCCTTTCTTTCAAGTTCTTAACGCATCTAAGATTGCTAAAGATTATGCCTCCATGTTTGTAGCAATTCCTATTCCTTTTTATTTTGCAAATATTAGATCCCCTCTGCTATCTCTAAGATAATAACCAAAAGAACTCAAACTTGGATTACCTCTGCTGGCTCCATCAGTGTTGCATTTTATTCTCCTACTGTCAGGAGGCTTCCATGTACAACTAAGGTAGTATATCATTGGTTTATAGGTCCCTATTTTGCTCATTATGTCTGGCAATGACCATTCTATTCTTTTTATCCATGGATACTTCTTCTTTATTAGCTGTCTCAGAACTCTAACTATTTGATTAACCATCTCCTCATAGCTGATGTTACTGCCATGTTTGATTGCATTTCTCCTTTTCCGTATAGTCCACAAGACGATAGCTGGTATGGCTCTGTACACTTTCTATAACTTTAGTGATTCCTTATGTTTGCACCAAGATATTATAAGTTGTTGAAGTAGCATTCCCTCCATCTTTATTCCTACACAATTAGCAAAATGCCTCCATAGTTTATTTGCTATGGGTCTGTTAGAAATAAACCTTGATGGTATGTTAATCTTCATCTTTTTAAGATTGTCATCTGCCACAATTCTTCTCTTCCACACCCCCTCCACATAAAGAATCTGAGTTTAAAAAAGAGCTCTTTCATCCAGATCAACTCATAGTCTCTTTTCTTCTCATGCTTATTTCTCAATAAATTTCAAGCAGACTTCACAATAAACCTCCCCAGTGTGTTGCACATCCACCAAGCTACATCATTGTTAGACTATGTAGTTGGGGTTTTTATGTTATCCATGATGTGATCAGTCATTTCAATGGATAATTTCTCCAATAACAGTTGTCTATTCCACCTTCGTTCCGTAATAAATTCCTTCACTTCAATATCTTCCTCCGCTACCTCTTCCTCCAATTAGTACAGTACCCCTAACTTGGTCCAATTATCAAACCAAAAGCTAGAAGATCCAGTCTTAACCTTCCTCCATATTTCATTCTCCACCTCTTCTCTAATGAGAACCATTTTCCTCCACTCATGTGATTCCGCAAAACCTTGAGGAATGATAGGATGATGCTTCTTACAATATTTATTCCACATATATGAAGCCCATAGTTATGAGGTGGCAGTTCTGAAGTTCCACCAGAGCATGGAAAATAAAGCCTTAGATACATCATGTAATGATCTGAGACCCAAACCCCTTCCTCCTTTGGGTTACACATTTTGTCCTATGCCACCCAATGCTTGTTTACTGAGCTAGTTGTGTTAGCCCAAAAAAACTTGGCAAATATCCTATGCAGCCAATTTATGACCCCATCAGATGGGTTCATGGTTGACAACATGTACACATGCAGTGATTGTAGCACATGAGCTATTAATATATACCTCTCTCAAAAAGATAACAATCTATTCTTCCACAAACTGATCCTTTTCATAACCTTTTTAATCAATTCTTCAAAGTGTTTTCCATTTTTCCTCCCATAGAAAATAGGGCAACCTGAGTAGGTGAAAGGAAATGAGCCTTGCTTTATTCCTGTGATCCTCCTGATTTGATTAAAAATACCAATGTGAACCTTCTCATGCAAGTACACTAAACTTTTGTTCAGATTAATCATTTACCCTGAAACTTCCTCATGACTCCTCAACACCTTCATCATCTTCTTTATAGAGGTAGGCTGTCCAGAACAGAAAAGGATGGTATCATCAACATAAGATAGATAATTAATTTCAGGACCCCATTTTTGCATGCCATACCCTTTAAACTCTAGATCTTCAAACAATTTGTTGAGGCTCAATTTGTTGAGGTTCCTAGCTAGTACTTCAGCAATTATGATGAATATGAATAGAGTAGGTGACAAAGGATCGCCTTGTTTCAGTCCTCTAGAAGACTGAAAAAAACCAAAATTCTACCCATGCAATATCACTGAGTACCAGTTCTTAGAGATCAATCTTACCACCATATCTATAATTATTTCTAAGAACCCAAATTTCCTAAGCACTCTTACCAAATATTTCCAAGAAACTCTATCATACGCTTTTTCCATGTCCAATTTCATAACCGTTGTCAGATTTGTTCCTCCTACTAATATCCCTCACAATCTCCTGAGCTAGTAGGACATTTTTTGTTATACTCCTCTCTTTTATGAATCCTAACTGGTTGTTTTGTATAATATCTAGTAGAACTAGCACCCAACCTTTCATGGAGCATTCTTAAAATAATTTTGTTGGTGAAGGTGCTAAGACTAATTCGCCTTAAATCTCCAAAATTATCCAGTCCCCTTTTTGGGAATTAAGATCAAATTTGTGTGTATGATGAACCTTAGCATCTCCATTCCACAGTAAAATGAATTTACCATGTTAATGATTTCCTGTTTTACAATTTACCAACAACTCTGAAAAAAGTGCCAGAGTATCAATCTAGCCCACTTGCACCTTCCCATTTAGGGAAAAAACCACACTTTTTACTTCCTCTTATGTTGGGAGTCTTTCCATATCTTAATTTTTCTCCCTGGATATTATCTTAAGAATATTTTCTAACATGGTGTACTATGTGGGTTCATTGGTTTCTGTGAACTGCTCCCTAAACAAATTGACTGCCTCCTCTCCAATGTTATTTGTGGAAGAAATTATATCTCCCTGCATTGTGTGTATTTCTGAAATATGTAGCTTCTTTCTTCTACCCTATACATAGGCATGAAAGAACTTAGTGTTCTTGTCTCCATTCTGAAACCACCTCATTCCAGCCTTCTGCTTCGAGTATTCCTCCTCTATTTGTATATAGCTTTATAAGTTAGCTTCACCCTTTTTTAAACCATTACTGTTTTCTGGGGTTGGATTGATTTCAAACTAAGCTTTCTTAGCTTTTATCACATCTTCTAATATGGCCACCTATTGGAATATATTCCCACAAGTTGATTTGCTTCATTGCACCAAGACTACCTTTAATCTTTTAATATTTTGTTGAACAATGGTAAACGGTGATCCTTGTGCTTCCTTCTTCCAACTCTCCTCCACCACTCTAACAAACTCATTGTGATTAGCCTAGAAATTGAAGAATCTAAATGGTTTGCTGATCTGCTCTTGTATATTATTGCAACTCACATGTAAAGGGGCATGGTCAGACCCTTTCCTTATCAAGTGATGGACCTCACTTTCTTGGAGGGTGTTCATGAATTCATTATTTTCAAAACTATTGTCACGTCTTTTGAAAATACATTCCTCGTCAATTCTTCCATTCCACCAAGTAAAATAGCTTCCTATAAACTTCTATTCATTTAGGGCATAGGTATTTATACACTGAATAATATCAGTGGTTTCATTTTGTGTAACTGCCAGGCCCCCCAACTTTTTAGAATCATGGATAATGGTGTTGAAATCCCCTCCTACTATCCATGGCATATTGTGTTGTTAGCAATGTCTTCAAGATCCTCCCAAAACTCTAATATTTCCAGAGCATTACATCTAGCATATACTGCAGTTATCATGACTACATTCTGATTCACTTATGTTTGAACCTAATGGTTATCTGTTGTACTGAGTCCATTGTATGTTGTTCCTCCCAATCATTATCCAAGAAAATATAGATTTTTGCTAAACAATTAACTTTAGCATGTTGTTTGCTAAGTCTTCTTCTATAGGTTCATATTTCTGTTGGGCTTTGAAAAGGCTCTAATAGAGCTATATTTGAATAATGATTTTTCCTGTTAACATCAAGTAGTCTCTCAAAAGCATTTTAAAATTTTACTGATCTTATGTTTCAGAAAAGTAATTTGTTAATCATTGATCAATGGAGGAAGATGTTCTCTTCATGCTCCTTGTATTTATTTGTAGAGGTACAGTACTGCTGCATTTCTTTTTGTGCTTTCCTTTTAGCTTCCATATTTGTCTGGGTGACAAATCCCCATCTCTTCCTATCTGCTCTATGGATACCTCCAAAATATCTTCTTCCTCTTCATCTTGCTTTTTTTACACTTCTTTAGGCTGGATCTTGTTTATTCAAGGAGTTTTTTTCTCTGGTGTACTTCTCAACTTTTGGTGTTCTACTTTCTGTTCCTTCATGTTTTCCTCCTTTTTATGCATGTTAACTTCCACTTCAGCATTGTCTGTGTATTTTTCCTCCCTCATTCTATCCCTGATGGCAGTACCTATATGTGTACTTTCTGCATTTGAGGTCTCCTTAGGTGATTCCATACTTTTTAAATCAGTGATGCTTTGAACTCTTAAAGGGGTAAGTTCTTTAGCTATGTGCTTAGACCATGAACTTGTGCTTCCTATCTCCTTATCTTGTCTGCTTTGATCATCAACGTTCTTATGAAGGAAATTTCTTGTTTTTTCTTCTACCCTTGTTGTGATCCAGGCTCATTGTTATCTCTTGTTTCCTCTTTGTCACCTCCTTCCCCTAATGCATCAAATTTATTTGTTGTTTTCACATGTTGATCATCATTTTTTTTCTTTCCTCCTTGGATTCCATACCTATTTAGGCTTTTCTTTCGAATAAAGTCTTCCTCTTCTGTTCTTAGTTCTCCTCCATTGCTCCTTGAAACCAGTAGCAATGTCCCCATTCTCCTTTCCTTTCTGTTGTTTCCCCAATTCATTTTGTTCAGTAATAACCTTTTTCTATAATTCTTCGCTTGTGTTCCTCTTTTCCTTATCTTCTTCCACCTCCTTTTCCTCCTTTGGGTATAGCTCTGGATGAAGAATGAAAAATTGTTCCTCATTATGCCCCTGCAACTTACATGTCTTGCAACATTTAAGCACGTAGTCATACTTTACAGTCACCCATCTTTCAAGTACCTACCCTGATTTATTCCTCATTCCCACATTAATGTGTTTTGGGAATTCTCCAAGCAGATCCACTTCCACCTTCACTCTTGCACAGCTGGGGCGTATTTTATTCAGGGTTGCCATATCAATTTGTAGTGGCTTTCTTATAGCTGCCTCCATTGAAAACATAGGTTTTTTCCAAAAAAATCAGAAGGAGTGCAGAGAAAGAGATCCACGCGATTGCAGTAGTAGTTGCTTCTTCTGGATTAAAGTTAGGTTCCCATTTCAAAGTCTGCATATGGTACGACTAATAATTGTGAGTGATGTAAAATTGGGGCTTTGATAGCAGGGTCACATAATCCTCCAGCAGTGAAGCCCCTAATCAATATATATCTATTGCTATGTAGCTCTATAACTACTTCTCCTTTGAGCTCACATTGTTTTGGTATTAGTCGTCTCAGATCCTTTATATCAGGCCAAACATATGAGAATTTCCCAATCACGGCATATTAAAGTTTCTCATTGATAATCATTTGGTCTACTTCCTCCTCTTCCCATATTATCTTTGGTTCACCGTGTTGGTACGTGATAGGCTTTAGAGGTAACGGTTTGGTCTTTTGGGCGTGTGTGGTTAAGGTATTTGCATATGTAGGTTTGTTCTGAGCAATGGGCCCAATTGGCAAGCCAACCTCCATCGATGGATGGTGGCAGGTGGCCATAGCGGCCATGTCGGCAGTGAGTTGTTAGGCAAAATATTTGGTTTTAGGCTTGTAGGTGGAGAGCGTTTTTATTTTGACTCATTTCAACATAATTTTAATTTAGTGATTGATATCTTTATAAATTTTACTAAGTCTTTGTTTAGTATTCAATACCAGTGAATAATTTTACATCTGTATTATTAATGTATATTGGTGTATAGAGTTGTTATTGTTAGTTTTTCTATAATATTGTAAATTGATTACTTTTTTTATTCCTTAGTTAATTAGCGGAAGTAGATTCATGATTAAAAGAGACTTCAGAGTTATTATGTATTGTAACTTAAGTGAATTCATAGATCTTCCTTTTTTAGGTGGTGATGAATCTTTAATTTCTATTATAGTCCTATTAAATGCTAAGTTGGTAACCATTGGTTTGTTGCATAGCAAGTGGTTTCTCTATTGCTTTTATGGATTTATATTTAAAGCTATATATATATATATATATATATATATATATATATATATATGGTGATTTTTTAGTCAAGAACGAATTGAGGACGGGTGGTTCCTCGGGATGACTAGTATTTTGCATGATTTGTTCAGTTTTTATACAATCCAGTAAGGACATTGGGTAATCTAATGTATATCGAGATTTTGCTCATGAATGTGTAGCTAGTGTTATGTGATCTATATTACTCCTTAAATGTGCATAACATTTATGTCAAGCTGAAGCTAATGATACTCACTTCCAAAATGATTTATGTTGCTGCAGCAGATGATATTTTAAGAAACATGACATCTCTTGCCCTGCATATTATTATTCAGTGTGAAATCAATGATTTAGTGCCAAACCATTACACTTAAGTAGTACTATACATATAGTCTTAGGAAAGTAAACTATATATGGTGTAAATTTCCAAACGGTAGTTCTATTTGTTCAAGGAGGCAATCTTAGGTATATACTTTCCCAAAAAAGTACAATATTTAATCAATTGAAATTTCTTTTTTTTTTTGTTTAAGTTTGGTTATTTATCCTTCAACTTCAATTTTATAAGTTTGCTTTGAAGGAGGAACATTCTTTTTGAGTAAGATTATCCCTTTAAAAGAGACGCAAGTGTTTGATTAAAAAATAGGGGTGCTATTGTTATATTTTCGTAGGACTACACTTTTAAAGACATCTTTGGTTGGAAAAGCTTCACCACAAAGTGGGACTTTTCAGTACAAATCTTGATTAATCAGCCCTATTATTTTTTTCAAATTCAACTTCACATCTATTAAAGAGGATATGGTTTCAAAGTTTGAAAATTGGTCGTACTTTGCTATATCCCAAAACTTAAAACATGTTCAACTAGAGAGACTTACATACTTGTATTCATTATAATCATTTAATGTTTTACTTCTCTCTTTCTTTTACATAAGACAGTAGTAGTCGAGTGGTAGATTCAATTCATTGGAGTTATTCATTCTTGTCCGCTCAATATCCCAATGCACTACTCTAGTAGCTTTTGTTGATTTATGACTCTTTCTAGCTCAGCTTGTGCAAACCTATAGGCTGCTCTACGTTTTTTTTCAACATCTTCATGCACTTCTCATCTTGGTCAATATCAGCAACCTCTCGTTCCAACATGTGAATCAGTTTTCTTGCATCTTCTACTTGTATCTTCAAATGATCCATTTTCTCCTTATTGTTTTCCTATTTTTCTTGAGTATGTTCAATTTCCTTTCTAATACCATATACACGAAGAACATCGTCTAAACCTTTTTCTCAAATTCCGAAATATAACATATATATGTTTGTCTCTCTCTACAATGAGCAAATTATATTTATATGCAATCATGTTCTTGACATCTTCGTAGAATGAATCATAATCAACACCCATCAAATTCAATGTGGAGAAAGAAGAGTTGGAAAAATAAACCATGTCATCCAAACTAGTAGTCGTCTCAGAAGTGAGATGAGACACCAACATTGTCTCGACTTATCAGTCAACACTTTCTTAGACTTTTCATGCATTTGGCTTTGTGAAGAATGTGTTTGTTTTGGTGTCTCTAGTCTAAACAAACAAAGTTAAAGTTGAACCTATATTAGACTGGAGACATAAAAACAAAAACATTCTTCCCAAAGCCAAATGCATGAAAAATCTAAAAAAGTGTTGATTGATGAAGTCTAGTCTATGTTGGTGTCTCATCTAATTTTTTAGACGACTTCTAGCGTTAATGGCATGGTTTATTCTGGCAATTTTGCTTTCTCCAAATTGAATTAGATCGGTGTTGATTATGGTTCATTATTAGAAGATGCCAAAAAAATGGCTACTAATAAATATAAATTACTAATCTGTAGAGAGAGAGACCGAGATATGTGTTATGTTTCAGAATTGGAGAAAAAAAGTTTAACTGTTGTTTTCCGTACAAATGATATTGGAAGGGAAACTTAACATACTCAAGAAATACAAGAAAAGGAATCGGAGAAAAAGAACCATTTGAATATACAAATACCAGATGCAAGAAAAATTATTCGTAGATTTGAATGAGTGTTTGCTGATATTGAACAAGATGAGAAGTGCACGAAAGATAATGACCAAAAACATAGAACAACCAATATAATTGCACAAGCCGAGGTAGGAAAAATCACTAATCAAACAACGGTAGTTAGAGTAATGCAGTGGTATATTAAGCTATACTAGAATGAAGATCTCCAGACTCCAAAGGATTGAATACACCACTCGACTGCTATAGTCTTATGCAAAAGGAAGAGAGAAGTAAAACATGAAATGATGATAATGCATACTAGTATGTAAGTCTCTCTAGTTGAACATGTTTTAAGTTTTGGGATATAGAAAAGTAGGACAAATTTTAAACTTTAGAACCATATCCTCTTTAAATATACGTGAAGTTGAATTATAAAAATATAATAGAGGCTGATTAATCAAGATTCATACAGACAAGTCCCTCTTTGGTGCGAAACTTTTCCTACCAAATGCGACTTTAACAGCGTAATCTTACAGAAATGTAACAGTAGTATGTCGTTTTGATGATTGACAAAGTATTCTGATATTTGAAAATCTAAACAATGATGCATTGCTTATCATGATCAAAAAGGGGGAAATTGTTGGGAAATAGGAAAACATATAAGTAGTTTTGTTGATTGATAAAGTGAATATTCTTCACGACAAGTTGTCTTATGTGTACTCTATCAGGTGAACCAGATCCTAGACATGAATGCAGACAACTTGTACAGATATAGAAGATTGTAGCAGAGAAGGAAACTAATAAATTGCATAAATAGGAGTGAAAAAACGAAAGAAAAAAATAACTTAAATAAAAGTGCAAAAAAGGAAAGAAAGAAAGAGTAAAATTAAAGTAAAAATAGGAGTTAAAGTTTCCTTATAAGATGAAACTTTTTTTAAGGAAGGAAATCGAAAATTTCCTTATAGAAGGCCATGTCCTATTCAAAGTAAAAGACATAGTTCATGACATACAAGGGCATGAGAAATTTCCAGTATATATGGCATGAAGACCATTAAGAGCCGTAATTATTGCATATTCACGAAATATATCGTCTTGAGAGTAGTAGCTATTGGAGCAAAACTACATGACTTCGTCATAGCAATACACGAACTTGGTTCACGAGTTTTGTTCAAGTTTTTTCTATTGAATGTTGAAGTTTGATTAGAAAAAGGCTAGAGTTATTAGTCTTTGCTGAGTTGCTCTATGTTTATTATTGAGTTGTAAATTGTAAAAATTCCTAGATAGAAGAGAGGAGTTGTATGGATGATGTTTGTAACAAGAAGCGAGTTTGACTTCTTGAAGAGTAGTTAGTGAAGGTTGTTACAGGAAGCGAGTTTGACTTCTTGGAGAGTAGTTAGTGAGGTTTGTAACAAGAAGAGTTTATCTTCTTAGAGATTTGTTAGAACAGTAAGAGGTAAATGTTGAGTTGATGTACTAGAGTTAGCCCTTTAGATTATAGAGTTATAATCTGAAACCACTCTTTGAAGTTAGTGGAGTTTGCTGAAAATCCCACACACTGTAGATCATGTTTTTTTTAATTACCTTTAGCAAGGAAGTTTTCCACAAAAATATTAAGTGTTATTTACTTTCTATTCTAATACGACTCTACGAACCAGGTTCCTAGAAATAACTGTTGGTGCGTAGTTTTCTTTCACTTATTTTTCAAAATAGAACACTTAAGTCTCTTATTAAGGGACAATCTTACAGAAAAAGAATATTCCTCCTTCAAAGTAAATTAAAATAATTGTAGTTGAACGATAAATAGGCAAACTAAAACAAAAAAGGAAAGGAGAAATTTCAATTTATTAAATATGGTACTTCTTGGGAAAATACAAACCCAAGGGAATTGTTGTACTACTAAAGTGTAACAGTTTGGCACTAGATTTGATGCGCAATGGGATTATATTATTATAATATAAAATTTAAAATAGGAATATTCTTGAGTCTTTTGCACACACTTCACTACTTCATCTGCACGTCATTCTAATTTTTGTGTGCTTCAACAACCAAAATGCATTTTTATTCCTATCAAGAAATCACCTTTCTCTATAAGAGCCATTTCCTTCTTCGCTTTGCTTTAGAGCTATCACTCACTTTTTTATCCAGAAAGAATTCCTTTATCCAACAGAAGTATGTAAGATTGCCATCACAGAAAAAATGAAACATCACCTCCACCTGTTTTTCCAAGAACTTTGGCTCAGATTTCATCTACACATAGTATTGATGATCCTAAATCACACGCGATAATCAATGCACAATTCGTGATTGTAATTATCTTTGTAGGAGGCATAGTTCAAGAAAAAAGGGCTCCCAAAGTCTATTAGGTCCCACCCATTTGCGCCTTTCGAAACGACCACAAAACAATGTTTTAATAAGCAGTCGCGGTCACCCTCCAAAACAAAGATCAAATGGTGAGGTAGCTAGTCTCTTACTTTCGCTTCATAGTTTTACATCTGCTACATGATCAGTATTTTAGTTCAATGTTTATTTGGGAATTAGTATTAAACTAGATCCAGAGTCAGATTAATAGGATTCTAGGATAACGACCTCAAGTGTTACTAACTTGTTCTTTAATTTAACTTTTAAACATATCCAAGTCATTAATTTAACTTTTATAAATAAGTTAAATTAAAGAGAAAGTTAATATCACTGGAGTGTTATTGACTTGTTCTTTAATCTAACTTCTAAACATATCTAGGTAATTAATTTAACTTTTAAAAAGAAGTTATATTAAGAAAAAGTTAATATCGCTTGAGGTTGTTATCCTATAATCCTATGAATCTGACTCTGCAACTAGTTTACTAAGCCCCAAACAAACTTTGAACTGAAACACTAATAATGTAGTAGATATAAAATTATGAACACTATCTTTAGATGAAATCTGAGCCAAAGGTGTTGGAAAAATAGGTGAAGGTGGTGTTTCATTTTTATGTGATGACATTCTTACTTACTTCTTCATTGAAAACAATAAATTTTTTTGGATGGAAAAGTGAGTGATAGCTCTAAAGCAAAGCGAAAAAGGAAAGAGCTTTGAGAGAAAGATGACCAAATGATTTCTTGACAGACATAAAGAGGGATTTTTGTTGTTGAAGCACACAAACATTAGAATGAGTTGTAGATGAAATAGTGAATTGTAGGAAAAACTCTCTAGAATATTGTTATTTCAAATTTGAGATTTTAATAATATAAGTTCATTGCGCCCCAAATCTAGTAATCTTGACCATGCCATATATGGTAAGTACATAAAATGCAAAAACAACAAAAGTCATGATGATTTTAGTAATATTTAAAATGACATTATTTTCAAACAATATTCAGCATCACAATGACATTGTTGGTAAATTAGATAGATAAATAAGACTCATAACTTAAAACAAATGAATCACAATGACATTGATGATAAATCATATTCAACGTAAAGTGCATATATTTAGATGTTATAAAGTCTTCATATGTGTTTTTTTACCATCACTTTATCATCATTATAATCATTATTTGCTTATTACGTGTGCTACTTTGCATAGAAGTTTTGTTAGAGGTAAAAAGCATGTTTGGAGTAAAAAATGAATTGTTATGGATCTTTGAAAGCTTAGTAGGGGCCTGAGGGATGTGATCAAAGATTGAGTTTGAGAGTCAAGAACAAAGCTGGACATAAAAATATCAAGAAGATTATGAGAGTGCAACAACAAGATATACATGACACAGTCATGCTACCAGGTCTGCGCTGCGCCAAAAGGGAGCTACTGGAATCATTCGTGCACAGTGTGGCCTTGGTACCCGGCCTGCGTCGCGTACAATCAATAATGTTTGAGTTTGAATTTATTTATGATGAAGGAAGTTTTTGTACATAGAGTTAATATATGTGGTATGAATAGTGCCTTAACTCGATGAACTAAGACGGGACACTTCTTTTGCAGTTTTGGAGCTTTTAGGAGGCAAGAAAAAGGAGAAGAGAATAATTGAAATTCTCCCAGAGTTTCATTTTCTTCTGCTCTTTTACTTTTTCTGTTAATTATGTCTTGAACTTTTCCCTTCTATATTTTAGGAAACTATGAATTCCTATTAGTTTAGGAGACTCTTTCTCCTAACAGATTAGGGAAAGGAAAATATTATCCTTAAAGGATTGGAAGAACCTTTTCCTTATAGTTTTGGGTCTTCTTGGGATCTATATATTGGGAATATAGTTGGGAAGTCTAAGGAATTATATAGGATATACAATGTAGTCCTAAGGGATTGACATCATTGTAAAACTTACTCTCTTTCTTTCATAGTGGAAAATTCTCTCTGCTTTTGATGAGAGGCGTAGGTCTAGCCGAACCTCATTAAATCCTTGTGTTATTGTCATCTCTATTTTCTTTGTTTGTGATTGTGTTCTAGTTAATCTATGATAGTTCCGCAACAATTAGAATCAGAGCTAGGTTAGGGCTCCTAGACATAATCAAGGATTAAGATATCTTCATCATCTATAACAAAGTATGAAATAGAGAAATCTGATGAGGGATCTAGTTTCAGTTTGTGGATGATTACAATGAAATCACCATTGATGTTACAAAGGTTATGTAAGGCAATTGAGGAGGTTATTTCAGTAGGGTTGAAAGAATTATAAAAATTAGACTTGGAAAAGTGTATGTGCAATCTTCGAGTGTCTAGTGTTCCGTATCGAGTATAGTTGGTAGCATTATGTATGCCATTATTTGCACTCCTCTTGATAATTCACATGTTGGTAATGTTGTGAGTAGATACATGGCATCTCCTAGTAAAGAACATTAGCCGACAGTGAAGTAGATCTTGAGATACTTGAAGGGTACTTCTGATGTGGGCTTGACTTTTTCCAAAGATAAGCCAAGTGAACTAGAAGTATGTTAGGTGAATTCGGACTATCAAAGTGACTTGGATAAGAGAAGATCTCTAACATGTTATGTTTTTACACTCTATGGTAGTATCATCAGTTGGAATGCAACTTTGAAAATCTGGTTTGTTTTTACGAAAGCAGTGAAAGAGGCTACTTAACTTAGCTACAAAGTTTGGAGGGGAAAAATATATGGTAGTAAGACATCATTTTATGTGAGATATTATTTCTAAAGGGATAGTTAATGTGAATAAACTATCTATACATTATAATCCAAGAGATACGATAACAATGATAGTCATGCCAAATAAGTTTAGGTATTGCCTAGACTTGATTTGTATGGGTTTTACTCAATAAGCTATTTGGAGGGCTGAGAAGGCAGAGAGACATTATTCCTATTGATGAAGAAAAGTCGAGCCAAAAAAATTTGTTAATTGTGTCTTGGATTTTTCCCTTGTATATTTTAGGAACCTTATTCCTATTAGTTTAGGACACACTTTGTTCTAATAGATTTGGAAAAGGAAAATATTTTCCTTATAGGATTGGAAACATTTTCCTTATAGGTTTAGGATTACTTGGGATATATATATAGGGGATATAGTTGGGAATTGTAAGGCATTGTGCAAGATACACAATCTAGACTTAAGGGCTTAAAAGCATTGTAAAACTTATTCTCTTTCTTTTATATTGAAAAACTCTCTCTGTTTCTGCTGGGAGGAGTAGTCCTAGCCGAACCTCATTAAATCCTTGTGATATTTTTCTTTTATATTTTCTTAGTTTGTGATTATTTTCTAGTTAATCCACGATATTTCCACAACATTTTCTTTATGCAAATCTATGTTGTGTTCTTAAACTCTATTATGAGCAGCTAGATTATTCCTGGAGTTTTGGTATGAACTTTTATAGGATGAATTATTGTTACAGAAAAAGATCATCATCAAAGTTCGATGGTCAGTGCTCCATTGATTACAGAATCATGTCAAAACAGTGCAAACTGCCCATCAGAAGCAGACGACGAAGCAGACTCTCATGGAAGGAAACTTCTACTTCTTCGCAATCCAACTCTGAAACTGGATTTGGCTCACGCAAATCAATCAGACTCGGAATTTTCCTCTATTTCGATCAGCGAAGCTCTCCCTTTAACATGGTACGAAGGTGGGTCTGAAGCTCAGTTAATTCAAAAGCCCAATCTAATTGAGACTTCAAAGTGGACTAGAATTAAAATGGTCAAGGCATGCAAAGCTTTCGGGGTCAATGCAACTGGGTTCGAACATGAACTTCTAGATATTATTCTAAGGATGGAGCAAAGGAGGCAGATCCAAATCCAACAACAAGAACCCAAGCAACAACCTGGAAAAGAGAAGAAGGCCAAAGGAGAAGGGGAGATAAAAAGATTGATATGTGGGATCAATTATGACAAAAAGGGGCAACAGAACAATGGAACTGGGGGTAGGCAATACAACTCCGATTCTGGATGAAACTAAAAATCCTAAGCTGGAACGTAAGGGGGGTAAATGAGAGTAGCAAGAGGAGCACCATCAAATCTCTCATTCAAAAATGGAAAGTCGATGTTTTGTGTTTGCAAGAAACAAAAGTAGAGAATTGGTCTACTACATGGATACAACAAATATGGGGTAATAGGTGGGCTGACTGGGCAACTTTAGAAGCAAGTGGTACTAGGGGTGGAATAATAATAATTTGGGACAAGAGACAGTGGGTCAAAACAGACACTCTCCAAGGCTCTAATTCCATATCTTGTATGCTAGAGAGCATTCAAGAGGAGTTCAGATGGTGTTTTACAGGTATCTATGGACCTCACACAGATCCGGAAAGGGAAGAGATGTGGCACGAAATTGCTGGAGTTCGGGGGTTATGGGATGGACATTGGGTATTAGGGGGTGATTTCAATGTGTGCAGATTTGAAAGCGAGAAATTAAATTGCTTGAGAAAGACTAGTGCCATGAGATCCTTCTCAGACACCATTCAGGACCTTAACCTGATTGATTTGCCATTACAAGGGGCTCAATTTACATGGTCTAGGGGTGATAATTTTGTGCAAGCATCTAGAATTGATAGATTTCTCATCTCCACCGAGTGGAGTGACTCATTCAAGGATGTAAAACAATCAGCTCTCCCAAAAGTAATCTCTGATCACAAGCCTATTCTACTTGAATGTGGAGACTGGGATGTTAGCCCTTCATACTTCAAGTTTGAAAACATGTGGCTTCAATCAGAAGGGTTTCTAGAGAAGCTAGAATATTGGTGGCAGAGCTACAATATAGTGGGCAGGGCGGACTTTGTACTACTTCAGAAATTGAAAAGGTTGAAGAGGGATATAACAAACTGGAATAGAGAAGAATTTGGCAAGGTAGAGACCAGGAAAACCAGAGCTCTAGATGAGCTGGCAACTTTTGAGCAAGCAGCTGAGAGTAGACAATTAACAGTTCCAGAACTTATTCAGATGATGAACCTGAGAATTGAGCTTCAACAACTAGTTAAAGCTGAGGAAATCTCATGAAGACAGAAATCCAGATGCTTATGGCTCAAAGAGGGAGACAAGAACACAAAGTTCTTCCAAAAAATTGCAAATTCTCATAGAAGGGGCAATTGCATAGACAAACTCAAAGTGGGAACTGAGATCATTGAAGATAAGCATAGGATAAAGCAAGAAACTGTTGATTTTTACGAAAGTTTGTACACTGAACCTGAACAGTGGAGGCCTTCAGCCAACTTTGAAGGCATTCCATCCATCTCAGTTGAGGAAAAGTTTAATCTGGAAGCAACTTTTCAAAAAGAGGAAGTATTGGCAGCTATTCAGTCTTGCGCTCCCGACAAGGCACCAGGGCCAGATGGGTACACAATGGCATTTTATCAGAAATCATGGGACTTCATCAAAGTTGACATACTGGCAGCTATGAACCATTACCATCAACATTGCTGGATGGTTAGATCATGCAATGCCTCCTTCATAGCTCTCATTCCCAAGAAAAAAGGAGCAATAGAACTCAAAGATTATAGGCCAATTAGTTTAATTGGGAGTGTCTACAAGATCATAGCTAAAGTCCTGGCAGAAAGGTTAAAGACAGTTATGGGAAAGCTAGTCTCTAAACACCAGAATGCTTTTCTTAAAGCTAGGCAAATCACTGATGCCTCACTGATTGCAAATGAGGTTCTTGATTGGAAAATAAAAAACGGAGGGGCGGGCATCTTATGCAAGTTGGATATAGAGAAGGCCTTTGATCAGTTGAATTGGTCATATTTTCTTTCCATCCTTAGGCAAATGGGGTTCGGTGAAAGATGGATCAATTGGATCAATTTCAACATTTCTACAGTAAAATACTCAATTCTCATCAACAGAAGTCCAGTTGGGTTTTTCTCCCCACAAAGAGGTTTGAGGCAGGGAGATCCACTTTCTCCTTTTCTCTTCATACTTGCAATGGAGGGTTTAAGCAGAATGTTAGATAAAGCCAAGCAATTGCAATGGCTGAATGGTTTTGATGTGGGGAGCATGATCATTACAAACATCTCTCATCTGCTTTATGCAGATGACACTCTGATATTTTGTGAGGCAAACAGGAGTCAAGTTCTTTATTTGAATCTAACCCTTTCGATTTTTGAAGCCCTCTCAGATTTGCACATCAATATGCTAAAAAGTGTGATCTATCCTGTTAATGAGGTGCTAAACTTGGAGGAATTAGCAGGTATCTTGGGATGTAGTGTGGGTGAATTCCCGGCAACCTATTTGGGGTTGCCATTGGGTGCAAAGTATAAGTCAACAGCTATATGGGGACGAGTTATTGAGAAGTTTGAGAAAAAATTTGCCTCCTGGAAGATGCAGTACCTATCGACAGGGGGCAGACTTACACTGATCAACAGTGTACTTGATAGTATTCCCACATACTATATGCAACTTTTTCCTATTCCTGGCAAAGTGTTGGAACAACTTGACAAGATCAGGAGAGATTTTCTATGGGAAGGGAATAGTGAGAAGCACAAGTATCATCTGGTGGAATGGCCAAAAGTCCTTCTTCCTAAACTACAGGGGGGGTTAGGGATCAAGGATTTGGCGCTGCATAATAAGTGTCTACTTATGAAATGGTTATGGAGATACACACAGGAGGAACATGTTTTATGGAAGGATGTGGTCAGTGCAAAGCATGGGATATAGAGTCATTGGTGCACCAGTCTTTCAAAAGCACCTTATGGAGTCGGAGTCTGGAAACACATATGCAAGCTATGGGAGAAATTTTCTCAGCATAAGCACTTCACAGTGGGGAATGGACTTCATATCAGATTTTGGAAAGACAAATAGCTTCGCAACACAGTTCTGATGGATGATTATCCAAGTCTTTTCAACTTAGCCAGGGATCCAGACTCAACAATTTCTCAAAATAGAGATGGAACAACCTGGAGCATTATGTTTAGAAGGAATATGCAGGATTGGGAGTTTAATGACCTGATCAAACTACTATAGACTCTACAGAGTTTCTCTCTCAACACTCAGGCAACAGATCAGTTCAAATGGGGTACTACAGGAGACGGGAATTACACAGTGAGTGCAGCCTACAAGCAGTCAAGAGCATTTAATGCAGTCACTGACCACTGGCCATGGAAATTAATTTGGAAAATCAAGCTACCGCCCAAGATCGTCTGTTTTTGCTGGACTGCACTATATGAAGCATGCCTAACTCAAGACAACCTCTATAAAAGGAAACGCATCATTGTGAATGGATGCTACTTATGTCAGAAAGCAACAGAGAGCAATAGGCACCTTTTTCTGCATTGTACTGTTACAGCAAAATTGTGGAACATGTTTTACTCTCATTTTGGACTCAGTTGGGTCATGCCACATAGTATCAAAGAAGCTTATGAGAGTTGGTGTTGCTGGAAAGTTGACAGCACCATCAAACAGACTTGGAAGATGATACCTGCAGCAATTTTTTGGAGTATTTGGAGGGAAAGGAACAGAAGATGTTTTGAAGGTCTATCAACTCCTTTACATTCTCTCAAAGCGGAATGCCTTATGTGTCTGTACAGTTGGGTTAATTTGTCCTATGTAGATTCCCTGGATAGTTTTTCAAATTTTGTTGGCTCCTTAGTTTTAGCATAATTGTACTTGAGCCATCAGACCAACTGTTTTTGCTTCTACTTTTGTAACTAATTTGCATCTTCTTGATGCCTTCAATGGAACATTTACTTCATCAAAAAAATATAAGTGAGTCGTTCTTTTATCTCTATTTGTTTAAATATGAAGTGATTGAATTCTATATGCAAATCAGGGTTTAAGAGAGTTCTACTTTTCATGGAGGATGTGTATTGCACTAAAAAAAGTAGTGAAGCAAAACAAGATAAATATAATATGTATCGAAATACCCATCTTTCAACTTAAAGTTAACCAAAATATATAATAACTAGTAAATATAACTTGCACTTCGTGCATTTATAAAAAGCATTTAAAGTATCAGTATCCCAAAAATTAATTTAGGTAGGATCACTTTTTTCATTATTAAAAATACATTTTGGTTAATTCATACACTTAACTGACAAATGAATCTTATTTATGTTTTATCTAATTGAGGAAAATACGATATGTAATAAAGAATATTAGTAGGTAGAATTACATAGATTTCATCTTATATCTTCTAGTTATAATATATATAAGACTATTTAAACTTAATTTGTTTAATTTGAAATATAAATATTTTGATTAGTAATGAGAGGTGTTTTTAGGCAAGTAATCATGTGCTTGTAAGTTTTGGAGGCAGTTTGCTATTTTTTGTAGGAATACATATAGATGGCCTACAACTTTCAAGGGTGATCACTCAGTAGTGGACAACATCATTCTGTCAAAAACTGAGATCCATATGTTTAGCTATTCCAACAATAGGTGTGTGGCATTTATGGAAAAGGAGAAATAATCTTAGGAATTGGAAGAAACAGTCATACAATACTCCGGTTTTTAAGGTGAAGACATGTATCTGGAGACTAGTAAAATTTCACTTATCCTAGGATGAATCAAGTACCTACCATCGGCCCAGTCATGATGGTTTTGTTGCAAAACTATAAACCAAAGGTTTTCTCTTTAGCTATCACATGAAAACTACCTGACGGGGAAGTGTTTAAATGTAATACAGATGGGACATCTAGAAGCAATCTCAGCAAGAGTTTCTATGGTTACTGTTCAAGGAATCATAAAGGGATCTAATAATTGATAAAGGGGAGGAAATTCATGAAACAACAAACAATGAGGCAGAAGAAATTGTAATCAAGAAGGTCATTTATCATTGTGTTTCTATAAGACTCAATGAGGTAATTTTAGAGACTGATCCTTTAGTTACGGTTCTAATTCTTTCTGGAGTTTGGGAGATGCTTTAGAAGAATTCTACTATACTAGGAGACATTAAGGCTCTAGATCAATTATGGCAAGTGAGGCTTCAACATATTTTCATAGAGGGAAATTCATTAGCGGATTACATTGCTAATATAAGCTTTGAAAGGGCTGGATGACATTATTTTTCCACCTTCTGTGAACTTCCAAGCAAGGGGAGAAAAATGATCAATTTAGACAAGTAGCTAATACCCAATTTGAAAATATGACCTAAAGAAATAAAGCAAAATAACAACCGAGGGAACAATCTTCCATCATTACATGACATTACATTGATGTATCATAAAAATAGGGGGTTTTAGATTATTTGAAACAAGAAGCAAATTTGCTCAGAATTCATACACAACCGAAGATTCTTTTTCAATTATTTAAAATTCACCAGATCAAAATTGTTACTTGTTTAGTTACAAGAAAAATCATCCACTTTATATAGTATCATAAGAAAGGCAAAACCTTGAGAATCAACAACCAACTGTTTTATTTAATCTAGCCAGAAAATACAACACTGAGTCTCACCAGAAGAACATATCCAATCAAATCATCTCGGCCATGATAAAAAGAAGTTTCTTGGTTAGATTTAGAGAACTAAGACATAAAAGCACATTCTTTTTATTGGAAAATAGGCACTTACCCGACTCTGCTAGATCTAGAAATGGGATTTGGAAATAAAAATGGAGCTCCCCGTCTTCCTTGAAAGAGAACCATGGAGAAATGAAGAAGAAACTATGGATTCCATTATTTGGATCTAGAGCCCACTTTAGATTTTCTTTTGTTTTCTTCTAGGTTTTTATTTGATTTTATATTTTAAGTGTTTGGTGGGCTGGCTCTTTTATGCTATCTTGAGGGACTTTTTTTTTTAAAAAAATATCTGATAAAAGCTGCCTAACAACCATATTAACACCAAAAATGATATACATACATTTTGAATTTAAAAAGAAACCGAGTACTTGTAAGTTGTAAACACAATTCAGAAAAGATGCTTCATAATAATGCGAGATATTCTTCTTGGTATGATAAATTGTGGTTGCAATCAGTTTCAACACTGTAATAGTTTATTTTTAATTATCCCAATTGGCTACAGAAATAGAAATTAGCTTAGAATCCAAATTTTTTAAACTCTTTTTCTAACAAATAAAACTTACATTTAATGCAATAGAAAAGCAAGAAATTACTATGCATAACATTTAATTCATACCATGTTTAGGGCCGCTAACATATTCCAAACATGATTTTAAGTTTCAAGCTTATGAAGTTATACTTTATTTAGAATTTATAGTGGTATTTACATTCAAATTCAATGATATGCGTGTACTTATCTTCAATAAAATATATTTAAAATATTCTTCAACTTATACCAAAAAAAGAGTTTATTTGGATTTAAACATGTTTGCGTGAAATTTACCCCTTTTCATTATAATTATACGTCAGACTCATAATCGAATCAAATACAGTTCCTAAAGTATAATTTTATAATGCAATCAATTATGTCTAGACTAAATATAATTACTGATATTATTCCTCACAAAGTTAAATTAAACCTTCTCATATACAAATTCTCCTTAACTAATTGCATTATAATGAAAGAAAAAATCATGTATTTTCTATACAATAAAATGACTTCCTTTTCAACATATATATTCTTTGATAATATATCACACAATATTAATCACCCACAAAAATAATGTGTCCTCCCCCGGGTGGGCTAGGAGTCTGAGGAATATTGTCACGACCTAGACCATCATGATTGGCACCCACACTAACCCTCCGGTGGGAGAACCATTTCTACACCCCAACTAACCATAAAACTACACAACGGAATCAAACTTAGGCATTTAAAGTTACGGAAGGAGGTTTAAATGCTAGGGAAAAGAAATAGAGTTCCCATAAATTCCAAAAAGTCTAACAAAACAAATGCGGAAAATAACGCCTAGAACCTGAAAGTCACTGTACCAAAATATCGAAGGTTCAACCATAAGTCTAAACAAGAAGGGGTACAACCCCAAACTACCATACGAATAACTAACTAGAAAGTCTAAGTATGAAATGTGGACATAAACATAAAGAGAACTCATGGCAGCCCAAAAGAACTAGCTCACCTTTGAATTCAAAACGATCATTGATCTTCTAAACAAGGTATGTCAGTAGCCGCCTGAAGATGCCCTGTACTCAACAAAGAAAGAGCAAGTTCAATATCAGTACACAACCACAGTGTACTAATAGGATCACGCGGCTATCCCACTAAGTGCAACATACATAAGTCATTACAACATAATAGACATGCATACACCAAACATATACAATATCAACATCATTTACGAATATTGGAGCATTTCACAATTCTAAATTATACAGTTATGTCAAGTCAATAGTCCTCTCATGGAACCCAAACCCAAATTGTTAGTGTACCGGTTCGTGGTACCCAATCCAATGCTTATGACGAAATGTGGCAACCGATCCCAGTTAATGTGTCGGAATGAACACCCGATCCATTCAATAATCCACAATCAGAATCACAAGTATATTCTCAAATCATACAATCAAGTCGTGAATCATGGCATTCATCATTCATCTATCCTCATTTATAATTAGTATGATCAGTAATGCAACATTCGCATACATACATGTACTATAATAAAGCAAGAACAAACATATATCACACAACATGAAATCACAACCATCACCGACTTCGAACAAAGCTTGAATTCCCTAAGAAACTTGATTGTTCCCTTTCCGGATTTGTTCTGCTTATTCTTGGCCTACAAACAATTAATAATGTGAGGATCAATATCAACACCTAATTACCCGGATTTACAACAATAATAACAATCGTAGGTCAAACCAGTGATCCCCATACCTATATTAGGGCTCTTTCCACCATAATTTTCATATTAAAACCCTCCCCCATCGATAATTACCTATGAATTTACATTCTACGGATAAAAAAATGGAATTGGGGACTGAAAACCCTACCTTTAGCCTCAAGAATTGTGAAAAACTATCAAGAAAACACCCGGGGTCGTCTCCTAGCTCTCAAAGTCAAAAAGTGCAGAATAAAATATTTTTGGGGTTTATTTCCGACTTAAGTCGCGACTACCCCACCACAGCAACCCCGCCCTGGCGGGAAAATCCTGCCTTAGTGGCTTGCACAAAACAGTGAGAAAATTTAAGAATTCCAAAACCCCCATTTCACAACACATCATCAACCAATGACACTCTGAAACTACCCGTTCACTCTAAGATCAGTTTCGGGAGTTCTACTCACCCGAATTCAATTATGTAAAGTTGTATGGGTTCCTTAACGTCTTAGATATCTACTCATGCAATTAGAATCATAATTAGATCAACAATTGTTACCAGATTTCCCTAGAATTTACTGACTCTGATTTTGTCCAAATCTGGACTAGGTTAGAAAATTCCAAGTTACTACGAAAAAATTTTACGGCCCAAAGTTTTTCCCCATTGGCTTTTCTATAACGACGGAAACCGGTCGTTACAAATATATACTTGTAAAATTGAATATATGGCACATGAGAAAAGTGTAATACCTACTATAATTATTAAAATGGAGTATAACCAAATCATGGTATTCAAAAGAAGAATATGAAAAACTTCAGCGTTAAGGATCCCCTGGTTGCATTCGTGGGTACTTGCCTACATTTGTGGAGGTCAGGCAGCCTGTTGGCCACATTTTTGGGGTCCCTACCGTGATAGTGAGTCCCCCACTGCGTTCATGGTGGACCCTTCACATTCGTAAAGGTTATTGGTGGTCTGTCTTTAATTATAAAGATAGACACGATCATCTTGTATGGCAATTGTTCAAATAGTTATATCTTGATCGTTTTATGTCTGAATTGGGTGATTCGAAGTCCCACACATCTTGAACTATTGAGGCTACGTTGGGGAGTGATCACAAAGAGTTGGCCATCCTCCATTTGAGGTGAATTACCATCCAAAGTTGCAATCTTAGTTCTTTAATTGAGCTTAAATTGATGGTTTTTGCATGTTGGTTGGTTGCTAGGGTTTGAGCCCTTGAATTGTGTTCCATTTTGGATCACAACTTTGTGGCATTGACTAGGACCTCTTGTTAGAGGAAATTCTAGAAATTCTAGCGCGGGTCTCATAATTCATATTTTAGTTCAAATATTGGCCCATTTCTATTTAGTGTTTTTTTTTGTTTAATCGATTGTACTGACATTATGATCCTATTTTTTTATAGTGTGGCAGCGTTTGGAGACCTTTCGAAAAGGAAAAGCTCCATACTTGTGATTTGGAGTGCGTGCGGTTGGCCTACAAGTAGGATACAACTTCCTTTCTATTTAGATTGAGCTTAAATGCATAAATGCATGTTGATTAGAGTGCAGTGTGGGTGGGTAGCTTCTTATTCTTAATTCTCTTCTTTGATACCATATTTTTGGATTGATTAGTATTATTTAGGGTTTAGTACCATGCTAGATGGGGTTAATGTGTATTACTGCATGTTGTTCTATATTGATTTTGTTATTATTTTGGTAATGAGCATGTTCCGACAGACTAGATCCTAGTAGATAGGAATAGAAGACTTGAGTCTAATAACAAGAGCCTTAATTAGGACGATCTCACAACTTATTGGATACTCTGTTCTCACCACTTAATTTTGCGGCTCTGATGCGTTATCAAAGTTTCTATGCTTTCATGGTGACACAAGATTGGATTGTTTTAGGCTTGGAGCCTTATATTAATTCTTGTGGGTGGATGTCGTACCATGGTGAATTGGTATTGATATATGAGATCCACTTTGGAGTCGATACGCCACCAGGTCATTCTTACTAGCTTCACAGCTTACGCCTGTAAAAGTGGACTGGCTAGCTGGGCAACGTTTATATATGATATTCTCTTTATATTCGAGACACCCTTGGGTAACTCTTGCTAGTTGCGCTCAGTGTGAATTGGTTGGTTGGTATCCTCGATTGATTGTCACTCTTTCTAGTAAGGCTGGGAGTTGACTTGATTTGATGGTTACTTGGGCTGGGAGCCTGACTTTTGCTTCGTGGTACTCTTCTTTAAGTAGACTTAGCTATTTTGTGTACCTATCAGGCCTATGGGGTCCGTTTGGGTTTTATTTAAACTTGTGCATGAGTGTACCTTCTAAGCTTATGGGGTCCAATTAGGTTTAGTTAGTTGTTCCTAGGTTTACTTTTGGTATGCTCGTTCACTTTCTTTTATATCAACTTTGGTCTCGGTTTGTATATAGATTTAATCTTTTGTTATTGCTTTTACTCTTCTTGTTCAGTTGACCTATGATGTCTACTAGGTACCTGTAACATCTACTGGGTACCTGTAACACCTCGGAATCTAGTAGGCTAAGCAAGGGGATAAGTGCAAGGCATGAACTAGACATTTTGGGCCTTGGCACCCCCCACGAGTTCCCACACGAGTCGTGAAGGGCATCACGGCTCATGGTGGTTCCTGTGATGCCTAGGTAGTAGCTAAGAAAGGTTGCCTACCTCCCACGAGAGCCTAGACGGCTCATGGTGGCCACCACGGATCGTGGTGCCACTCGTGGTGGTGAGGCAGTAGCTTCACAAGGCTGCCCGAAAATAGGACCCTCCCCACGAGCCACTAGATAGCTCGTGAAGGCCACCACGGGCCGTGGGAGGGGTTGTGGTGAAGACTTAGTTTTTAGGTGGTTAAGTCGTGGAATGCTAGGACACTAGTGAAGGGCCACTGTCATCAATGGCCAGTGAAGCCCTAGACGGACCGTGAAGTTGTCCGTGAAGGGTTTTCATTAGACTTAGAGTGTAGGGTCAACTTCAAATGATCATATCTTTTAGCACAAAATGAGCTAGGTGGCCCACGACCTATCAAATTAAAGCTCTCTGAATCCTCTTTCCAACACCACTGAGTTTTCCCAAATACCATCTCGGAGTAAAAATTTATGCCCGAAATAGTGAAGCATTGTCACGCTAAAATTCTTCACGACTTGTTTGACAGGTCGTGGTGGTCATGACTACCCGTGGTGAGCTTCCAATGAGCCAATTCGACAATTTTTATGTCAGGGATTATTGGATCTTTTCCCAATTGTTTTAACTCAAAGCTATGTCGTTTTTCCCAAGCCTATGACCCCTATATAAGTCATTTTAACGCCAAAACTCACCCATTCAAGTCATTAATTTTAAAACCCCAAAAGAAATCCCAAAGCTCTTCTCTCAAATATTTCTCTCTGTACAACTTGAAGAAGAAGAAAGAGTTCAGCCTAGGATCAAGGTCAAGTCTCCAATCCTCAAACATTTTTGGGCTTTGTAATCAAGGAATGATTGATTTTTATCCACGGAATACTTTCATCCATGGAGCCCCCATGATCTCCCCAATTTAGAAGAAGAATTCCCCAATTCTAGTTAAGGTTTCTTCTAATGTTATGGGTTTTGATCCAAATGAGTGGATTATGATTTTTTGTGATTGAATTGATTGAATTACATGTTTATAAGATGAATTTACATGTACCCATGTCTAGAAAGATGAAATTGATGTAAGTGGGTTTTATACCATGAAAGGGGAAATTGAGGATTTAGCTGTATTCTTCTAGGATTGATGAGATACATTGTAGATTGCTTAAGATTAGAATATATAGACCTGAATTTCTTGAGAGTAAAGCATATTGACCTAAATTTCTTGAGAGTGAAGCATATAGACATGAAATTGATTGAGATTAAACTATACATGATGACTTATGACTTGTAGGCTTTGAGATTAGAATTGTCTTGAGACTAAGCCATATATTATGAATGATGAGTTATGGTTATTAGGGATTTGAGGGATTTGAAGTAGTGATATGAGATCCCTTCAGGATTAGCTTGACTTGGTAAGACAAGACCATGCATAGTAGCTTGAATTAGTAGATCTCATGGATAACTTTGGATTGAGCAATAGTACCCTTCCAAAGTTTAGCTTGAACTAGAATGATAGGATGCTTGCATGATAGCATGACTTGGTAAGGCCAACCCATTTCATTGGTAGCTTGGATTGAGCAATAGTGCTTTTCCTTCAGTAGCTTGGACTTGCATGAGAGGATGCATTACATGAAAGCTTGGTCTAGCATAATGAGGTTCTTTTCCTTGATAGCCTTTCATTGGTAAATAACAACCATTCATGGGTAATGACTTGTCTTGGATTAGTAAAGAAGTACTCTTTCATTAATAGTAGAAATAGATAAAGAGGAATTAGTCCCCTATCAAAGTAACATAGTTATGATGAAACAAGGTTACTCTATGAAAAAGTATTATAAGTATGTTTTAGTATGAGATTTACTTGTATGATGGTAGGTTAGCTTGGATTGTTGCTTGAGTTGCCTTCCTTGATATGTGCGACTAGAGGTGGATTACCCAAGTCCTAACTAAGGATAACTTGACGTTACTTGAGAAGTGTTCCTCTTATATTACGATGATCTATGTGCATTTATTATGCTTATGACTTATGTTGTTATCTCTTATGCTTATGGTATATGTCTTATGTTGACTGATGAGTCCACAAATTGCACTCATTTAGGGCTTTATTTTGATGCAAATAGTATCCTTGAATGCTTATTTTGTCTCAATATCTGATGAAAACTCTTAAGTTTAAGGTATTAAAATTTTTAGTGGAAGCATGGACACTTAGGCGCAAAAAGGAACAAAAAGGTTGAAAAGAACAAAGAAGTTGAAGACTGAGCATCGCCAAGCATCTTTGGCGATTCGCCGAAAGGACAGACTCCACCTTTTGTTCCAATATGCGAAGCCCTGAAGGAAGAGGATCAAAAAGGCGATGAAAGGAGCAATTGGCGCTTCGCTGAATAGTTCCATGAAGCAGTACTATACCGCCCAATAGTCCAGAACGTCAAGATGCTGAAGGCAAGCATGAAACAGCGATGAAACAGAAAAAGTGCGAGTCGCCGAGTCATTCGGCGGCAACGACTTACTTCACCAAAAGATCCACCAGCGCTATTTTCTGAAGTCTATAAATACTAAAAATTTTATTAATTTTAGAACTTCTGAACTATTATTATATTGTTCACAATAGAATAGTACTTTTTAGATATTTTTCTCTCAAGTTTGGAGAGGGTTTTGTGGGAGACTTGAAGAGAGAAGGATTTCATCTTCCCCAAGTTGGAAGTGGGTCTTGTCCATTCTTCTTCCTTTGCTTAAATCAAGGTTTAATTTCTTATACCCATTTTATTTTAGTATCAGTTTAGGTGTGTTTTGTTATTTCTTGATGTGTGGCTAAAACCCCCATTCTTGGGGTGTGATTTAGCAAATATGTGTTGATATTGTTGTTAGGTCTTGCTTGTTGATAGGCTAGATGTATTTTAATGGTGATTTTACCTAGTGGGTGTGGTTCAATTTAATGGGTTTGTAGTTGCAAATACAAAACCACTCATGTGTTTATGGCTTGCCCGAGAGGGAGGTCGCGAAACCAAGACCACTAGACTGATGGACTAAGGAGTAGGTCGACATGAGGTTCAGCCCGAGAGGGTGAGCCCTAGTCCCATATCCTAACACTCAGCTCGAGAGAGTGAGTGGGGTAAGGCGTTGGCTGGTCTTCATGCGGCAAATAGGTGTCCGAGAGGAACCCATTTGAAACGGGGTAAGTTGCCCAAGAGGGAACTTATTTCCATTTAAAGCTTAGCCTAGTCACTATTATCTTGTAAATTTCCTATTGAAAGCATCTACTCAACAATTTATCTCAGCTTGTATTGCGGTCACACCTCAAGAACTTCTCCCCATACTTGATTTTATTGTTAAATTTTTGTTGTTTTTACTACTTTTGACAAAACCCCCATTTGATATTTGACACTTTCGTGTCACCCCATTAATTTACTATGTTTTTGTTCGTAAATATCTTTAGCTACGACTAGTTAGAGCTAAATTTTATTTTTTTATCGATTCTCAAAACCACTCCCTTGGGACACGACCCCAACCTTTAATAGAGTTACTATACTATAGATGATCGTAGACACTCATACCGTAGGTTAGTGTCGTTGGTCACGATAAGCATCAAAATGGCGCCGCTACCGGGGAGTGGTGTTATTTGAGAATTTTTAGTTAAGTAGAATTTTTGTTCTTCTTAGTAGTAGTTTACTAACTTAAGTTTTAGTTTTGTTTTGTTGATTGTGTAAACATTTCAGAAAGTATGAGTGTTTACGGTAGTAACGGAAGACAGGTGGGCGATCAGGACGACATTGGCAACCTCAACGATGTCCAAGAGCCCAACATCAATGATCCACATCTCATGGGAGGTGTTGGAGCCATCCGTCTACCTCAAGCAGAGGGAAATGTGGTGTTCCACATAACGAGCACCATGTTACAACTCTTGCACCTAAAAGGACTCTTCAGTGGATTAGTACATGAGGACCCACATGAGCATCTTCGCAACTTCATAGATGTGTGTGGACCATTCTCGTTCAAAAACATCTCGCAGGAGTCGGTTCGATTGAGGTTATTCCCTTTCTCATTGATGGGAGAGGCGTGCAAGTGGCTAGCTGAGTTGCCACGTAACTCGATCACTTCGTGGGAGGCGTTGGCACCGCATTTAATGTGAGATTTTTTTCTTCCTCGAAGATGATGACTATTCGGGATAGCATCCAAAACTTTAAGAGTCTGAATGGAGAGCCTCTACACGAAACTTGGCTCCGGTTTAAGAAATTGGTACTGCAATGCCCAACCCATGGTCTGCCTGATAATGTGCTTCTTCAATACTTCTACCGGAGCTTGGACTCGGTAAACAAAGGTGTAGCTGACCAACTCTCGCTCGGAGGCTTAATGTAGCAATCATATGCAGTAGCAGCTCAACTTCTCGATGGCATGACAACCATCAACAGGGCATGGTACACCCACGAAGATCAGGTCTCACCGGTCAATTTTTAGCTATCGAAGGAGCAAGTTGACAAAAACAATGAGAGAGACCAAAACATGGCCAAGATTATGACATGGCTTGATATTTTATCTAAAAATATCATGGGAGCGGGTACCCGTGGTGTAAATGTTGTGGGGTCGGGTGTGCAAATCCTGAGGAGGCAAATTTTGACCCCTTATATCATGAGGAGGTGAACTTCCTAGCCAACTAAGGTGGTGGCGATCATTCAAACTACCCAAGTCAGGGAGGTAATCAAGGTTGTTGTAGAGATGAAGGATGGAAAGATCGAGACCGTGAATGGAGGGACCGGAATCCAAATTGGAAGGATGGCGAAAAAGACAGATATGTGCCTCCCCACGAGTGACAAAAACCTAAGGATTCGGAAGGTGGAGGAACCGAGGATATACTCTCACGTATCCTAAACAAAGTTGAAGGGTCAGACAAAATGCTAGAAGTCATGAAAGAAGATGTGTCTACCCTCACTCAGACTGTCACCTCTCATTCAATCTCAATCAAGCAGTTAGAGACCCAAATGGGTCATATATCGTCTCATCTCAAAC
Organism: Solanum verrucosum; assembly: GCF_900185275.1. Classification (NCBI taxonomy): domain Eukaryota; kingdom Viridiplantae; phylum Streptophyta; class Magnoliopsida; order Solanales; family Solanaceae; genus Solanum; species Solanum verrucosum. Next base: position 370,254 of record NW_026020364.1, read on the forward strand.
CAAGACAACATGGGGGGTTGCGTAGTGATACTACGGCTAACTCCAAGAGTGAGGTTTGAAGGTTGACTTGCGTCGTGCCACGACGTTAACGAAGGTGTTGTTTGAGAGACAACCCAAAACCCTTTTATTGCTTTGTTTTTCTTTAAGAAAATAATGGTGTGTTGTTTGTATAGGTTGAAACGAGGGAGGTGATTGAAATAGGATATGGAGGCAAGCAACAGGTCCAGTGGCTAATCGCTGAAAAGATTGGCGAACACGATTCTGTCTGTTGGCTAACACCAGGCATTGTCAGCCAAAGCCTTGTACAACTTGGCGGTCTAGAGAAGTTAGTGGCGCATCACCGACCATGTCAGCGATTGCAATGAAGACCGTCGTTGGAATCTTCAAAAGCTGCAGATCTTGTGACATTTGGCAAACTAACTAGACACTTGGCATGTCGCCGAATGAATGGGCGAACTTAATTCACATCGCTGAACGAGTGGGAACTGGACGGTTTTAATGTATGCCCATGTGATCGAAGTTTAGTCAATGCAATACGTGCCTTCAGAGCAGCTCATGAGATAGATCAGATGATTACAACAAATCTTGATGCAGAGGCTATGGCAAAAACAAACAATGGGGACCAAAATAACAATGCTCTAGGGACCATTGTTTTACTTCAAGAAGATGCATCGGGCACTGATATCTCGGCAGATAGGGAGACTGCATAGACATGACCCTTCTTTATCCATTTTTCTTTTTTATCTTTCTTCAGCGTTGGATATTGTTACTCTTCACATTTGAGGACAAATGCTTTTACTTGTGGTGGGGTGAGGCCCACACCTTTTGTGTTGACATTCATGTTTTGTTCTGTATATATTTGGGTTGTCTATTTTTAATTATATTAGATACTACTTTTTGTGGATGTTTGAGCTCATGGCTCTCTTTTGTCTTTAATTGCTAATGATTTTGACCCTTCCGAAAAATTTTGAATTTTTCGCACATTTTTGCCACCCTTCGTGAGTTGAATGTGGCTGTTCTTTTGTAAATATTTGAGTCTCAGTTTCGATCAATATCGATGACTCGAATAGTGCTCTCAATTGAACAAACATGAATGTACGGCTATGATGAGGCCAAATGAAGTTGCATAGACAATATGTGAACTCTTTGCATCTCGTTGTGATTAGCCACTTATCAAATTGATTCTCTTGTAATGACCGTTCCACACTAGCAAAAGTGTGTAGTCTTGTTTGACTTAAGTGTCGATACCTTGTGTGATTAGCTTGCTTTGAAACTTGCATGAATAAACCTAGAATTTGCCCTATTAGTCTGATTGATTTAGAAAGGTGTCCTTTTGAGATGATCTTAGGCAACTTTAAAGAGTGTGAGCAAAATTTGACATATACCTCTTTTGTGGCCTACCCATGAGCGTGTGAAACTCTTTTGAACACCTTTTGAGCCTTACCTTTCTTTGGAAGAACCTTGGTGAACCCTAGACCTTACTTGACCCACTACCTATAATCCTTTTGATTTGTGGTTTAGCGAATAGCCAACTTAGGCCAAAAGCCTAAGTTGGGGGTGTGGTGAAAAGGAAAAGGAGACGTCAAGAAGTGCAAGAAAAGTCCCCTCCTAAACCATGGTATTGCATGAAAATGGAACCCCTTCGAAAATAAAAAAATATATATATAAATATTTTTTACGAAGGAGATCGGGTTCTAAGTAATCCATGAAGGTGAATAAAAAGGTGACTTAGAAGCACTAGAAAAACAATTGATAGAGGAAAAGAAGGGAATGCCTTGAGAATACTACATCTCACGAGAACAAAGTCACCAAGCCTAAATGACCATATCTTTGCACTCAGCCCCATTACAAGCCTTAGAAAGACCTTTTTGATCTTGAGTAAGACGAATCGAAAATTGATTGGAAAATAAGGGCAAACCTATGGGTGAAAACATGCATTGTGTTCCTCTTTTTGAGTGTGAGCGTTGCATCTGATTCCTGATCTTGAATTAATTAACCTCTGTGTGTGAATATGGAATCATTCTATATGTGAGGGCATTTAGATACTTTTTGTTGAACTTGAACTTGCACAAGTAGTAAGTATTGCGAGCATGAGAATCTTTGATAATGGTGTGTCACAACTTGAATCTTTGAGTACACAATTGATCTTTGCATAAGTAAATTGAGTCTTGTTGTGTGCACTCATGATTGATTCTTGTGTAGCACTGTTTGAGACACCCTTTTTGAATGACTGAACTCAAATTTGCTTGAGGACAGACAAAAGTTTAAGTTGTAGGTGTTGATGAGTCCACAAATTGCACTCATTTAGGGCTTTATTTTGATGCAAATAGTGTCCTCGAATGCTTATTTTGTCTCAATATCTGATGAAAACTCTTAAGTTTCAGGTATTTGAAGTTTTAGTGAAAGCATGGACACTTAGGCGCAAAAAGGAACAAAAAGGCTGAAAAGAATGAAGAAGCTGAAGCCTGCGCATTGCCAAACATCTTTGGCGATTCGCCGAAAGGACAGACTCCGCCCTTTGTTCAAGTATGCGAAGCCCTGAAAGAAGAGGAACAAAAAGGCGATGAAAGGAGCAGTCAGTGCTTCGCCGAATAGTTCCGCAAAGCAATACTATACCGCCCAATGGTCTAGAATGTGAAGATGTTGAAGGCAAGAATGAAACGGCGATGAAACAGAAGAAGGGTGAGTCGCCGAGTCATTCGGTGACATTGACTTACTTCGCCGAAAGATCCGCCAGCGCTATTTTCTGAAGTCTATAATTACTAAAATTTTCATTAATTTTAGAACTTCCAAACCATTATTATATTGTTCACAATAGAATAGTACTTTTTAGATATTTTTCTCTCAAGTTTGGAGAGGGTTTTGTGGGAGACTTGAAGAGAGAAGGATTTCATCTTCCCCAAGTTGGAAGTGGGTCTTGTCCATTCTTCTTCCTTTGCTTAAATCAAGGTTTAATTTCTTATACCCATTTGATTTTAGTATCATTTTAGGTGTAGTTTGTTATTTCTTGATGTGTGGCTAAAAACCCCTATTCTTGGGGTGTGATTTAGCAAATATGTGTTGTTATTGTTGTTGGGTCTTGCTTGCTGTTAGGCTAGATGTATTTTAATGGTGATTTTACCTAGTGGTTGTAGTTTAATTTAGTGGGTTTGTAGTTGCAAATACAAAACCACCCATATGTTTTCAGCTTGCCCAAGAGGGAGGTCGCGAAACCAAGACCACTAGATTGATGGCCTAAGGAGTGGGTTGACATGAGGTTCAGCCCGAGAGGGTGATCCCTAGTCCCATATCCTAACACTCAGCTCGAGAGAGTGAGTGGGGTAAGGCATAGGCTGGTCTTCATGCGGCAAATGGGTGTCTGAGAGAAACCTATTTGAAACGGGGTAAGTTGCCCGAGAGGGAACTTATTTCCATTTAAAGCTTAGCCTAGTCACTATTATCTTGCAAATTTCATATTGAAAGCATCTATTCAACAATTTATCTCAGCTTGTATTGCAGTCACACCCATGAACTTCTCCCCATACTTGATTTTATTGTTAAATTTTTGGTACTTTCGTGCCACCCCCTTAATTTACTATGTTTTTGTTCGTAAATATCTTTAGCTATGACTAGTTAGAGCTAAATTTTATTTTTCTATCAATTCTCAAAACCACTCCCTTGGGACACTACCCCAACCTTTAGTTGGGTTACTATACTAGCGACGATCGTAGACACTCATACCGTAGGTTAGTGTCGTTGGTCACGATAAGAATTATTGACTAATGCCTATGTTATGCCTATTTTTATGTTTATGTTTATGCTAGCTATCATATTTAGTACATATTTGTACAAACACATAATCTTGCCAACTTTCTTATCAAATGTAGGGTCCAAAAATATCGACTTCCATCCTCATGGCTAAGATCATAGTACAACAAGATTTGAAGTATTGGTAAGACCTCATATTATTCGAGATTTGACCACCATATCCTCATGTCTTTAATTTTATGTTGAGAACTATTGTATTTGTTGTGTCCCAAAGATATTCATGTTTTAGATGGTTTGAGACAAGTGTATTAGACCTCCGCTCGTTTTATAAAGACTTTGATGTTATTGAAAATGTTTTAAATTTCTGGTAAAGTCTATAATATTTTGTTATAAAATCTAAGTGGCTTGTATGAGTCCTCTCGGGGTCTTGTATGCCATGTTACATTTAGGGTGTACCCCTGGGTCATGACAAACTTGGTAATCAGAGCACAAGGTTTAGAATGGTTCTAGGCTGTCTCAAAACCATATCAAGTAGAGTCTTGTTCATAAGTGTAAAGCGCGCCACATTTATGAATGAGAGGCTACTAGATGCTTAGGAAACTTCACTTCTTCTTCACTCTAAGTCGTGCGATAGAGTTTAACTCTATAAGGTCTCTCTCCTACTCCTTTTCCGATGATCTTTAGGATATGACTACTCGAAGGGCTCATGCTACAAGGAACGAGGGAGAAAATGTTGGTTGTGACGCCATATGTTTCTATTAGATTTGATGTGTTGTTAGACCCTTTTTTTGTCTCTACTCCTATAGGAGATTATGTGATGGCTGAGAGGGTCTATAGAAAGTATCCCGTCTCCTTACCCTATAGAGTTACACTAGTTGATTTGGTAGAGCTTGATATGCTAGATATAGATGTTATCCTTGGGATGCATTGGTTGTACTCTTGTTATTCTTCTATTTATTGTAGAACCCGTTATTTCAAATATTAGTCTCCAAATGAGCTTATCCTAGAGTGGAAGGGGGGAAAGTCTATGCCGAAAGGTCGATTTATTTCTTGTCTTAAGAAAGATGATTTCTAAGGGCTGCATATACCACTTAGTTAGGGTGAGGGAAATAGATCGGAGACGTGGCTGAGCACTTCACGTCCTAGGTCAGCCTGTCTCCTTATGTATATATTTTTAGCTAGTCTTTTGCCTTTGAGACGACTTGTTGTGGTTCACTTTTGGGACATGTATTTTCATATTAGACAGGTATGTACTCTTGACGTCTAGGTTCTTGGAGGGATGCTCTTGTATATAGATTTTTTGTGCTTCTATTTCTATCTTATTTTACTGTCTAGTGTTAGTTCTACCCTTATACCCATTACTTGTCATTATAGATACAGGTTGGCTTACTTGTAGAGAACGAATACATAGTAGAGTCATGTGAATAGGTGTGGAGATGTATGTATCCTATTTTTGGGAGGCTACAAGATGTCCAATGGAATTTCCCTCTTTTGTATAGCTTTTTTGTACTTTGTGTTATTGGTTTCATGAAATCTCACTTGTTTCAGTTTTTCTTAGGATGGCTCGTACACGCCACATGAAGACCTAGTGTAGGGGTCCACCTCCCCCACTAGATAGGGGTGCCACACCACCCCTAGATAGATAGAGGGTCCCGGAGCCAGCAGTAGACCCTCTAGAAACTCGGGTTCTAGCTCAACTGGTGGGGGGTAGGACCAACCCACCCACCACCCGAACCAACTATGGCTCCAGATCTTAAGGTAACCAATACTAAGCTCCTGATTGTGCTTGGAGGCATATAGAAAGCCCAGCACCAACATCAAGTCAGTAGGATCAGTCTACAACGGAGGCATCTCGAGTTAGGTACCACCTTGGGGTGCCTATCCCATGATTATGGTCGAACCTATGCCGCTTGAGCAGAAAAACATGCTCGCAATGTTCTAGAGGCTTTCACCTCCAAGGGTTTTTTTGGCCCATGGGTTAGGATGCCCATAAGTTTCTGACCGCTTACTACGAGCAGCTTTATACATTTGGACTAATGGAGTAGAGAGGAGCCAACTTCACTACTTATCATTAAGATGGGCCAGGCAGGCAGTGGTGATGTACCTTCATAAGACTAGACCAGTTAGGTCTCCTCTGGTCATTTGGACTAAGTTTTTTTATGCCTTCTTAGCTAGGTTAATCCCTCGCAGCATCAAAGATCACCTCCAAGATCAGTACTCCCGGTTGGAAAAGGGCTCCATGACTGTATCATAGTATGAGGCAAGGTTCCACAATCTGTCCCGCCATGCCACTATGATTCTACCCACCAATAAGGAGAGAGTCTAATGTTTTGTTCATGGGTATAGGCTTCATCTAGGGATTAAGACTCAATTTGTGGTCTCCGTTGGTCGTTCCATTTTGGATGTTATTGACCACGCTTCTGATGAGTCAGGAATTTTGACTCATTTAGGGCTAATCATTCAACGAATTAATTTCCTCAATGCCTATTTTGTGCTCATAACTGATGGAATCAAGGTTAGAATAGAGATCGTGATGATGGTTGGAGAGATCGAGATGGAGATTGTAGTGATCAGGGTGCAAATTGGAGAGATAGAGATGGTGATAAAGATGGAGAACGTTCCCCCTTATGAATGTTAAAAGTCAAAGGAACAAAAAGCCTATCCCAAAAACATTCAGACAGAGGATGTGTTTGCCCGCATCTTAAACAAGGTGGAAGGATCGGATAAGGTACTCAAGGAGATGAAAGATGATGTCTCATCTGTAAACAGACAGTGACCTCGCACTAAGTTTCCATAAAGCAGTTTGAGACTCAAATGGTTAAATTTCAGCTCACCTATATTTAAGATCGAAATGGGGTTTTCCAAGGGATACCTTAGTCCATTCGAAGAGTCAGGCTAGAATGCATAGCCAGTTCGTGCCACGATGTTAAATAAGGCGCTTCTCGGCAGGCAACCCAATTTTTATTTTTTATTATTTGAATAACATTTGTTGGATGTGCAAGCTAAAATTTGAATTTCAGAGGAAAAATGCAATTGGGTAAGCTCATAGCTCAATTGGCGAATCACCGAGTGGCTTGGTGAGCCCGATTTAGCTCGCCTTTTGGACCAATTGATAGGCTGATGTTCTACCTAATTTGGCCAGCAAATGTCCCCTTGGCGAATTGTCGAGTGGATCGGCGACATAAGTGGGTCTCACCGATCAAGGCGCGGACTAAATGGTCAAGAGTCTTTTAGCCGTTTTAAATTAAAATTCTCTTTTTTTCAACTTTTGGCTCTTGAACTCTTACCTTATATTATATTTTAAGTTTAATTTTATGGGTGTCCTCGTGTGTGATCAAAATTTGAAGTGTTGCCCATCCTCTCTCTTTACCTAAGTGTTTACTTGTCTGCATCTGAGGTTGGTTTTTCAAAATTTTCTCTAATTTCATGTTTTAGACTGAGCATGCCTATATGTAGTTAATGGATCATTTTTGTTCCTTGATTGTGTGCCAAATTGCTCGTTGAAATTTAAATTGGAATCAAACATGTTAGATATTTAGTTTAGCCTAAATTTGGTTGAGTTGCCTGTTTGAATTGCATAAATTGTGTGTGTTGCATGTTGGGTTTTGTGCAGGTGAAGTCAGAGTAACTCAAATTCCACTAAACAACTTGAATTTTCCCAATGATGGATTGGGTGACGTCGTTCCTAAGGGAAAAATCATAGTTATGTTGAATTTAAATCAATTGGGGGGAAGTTTGAGTATTCTGACTTAGAGATTTATGGTGGGTAGGCTGGAATTGTATTTAATTGTACTTGAAATGGTTTGTCATAGGCTGTTAGGCACTAATTGAACATTGAGTTGGGAAGGCAACACGTTAGGCCATTTAGTAGGTTGGGTTGAGCTTGCTGACTGACTAGGTGAGTCACATAATGCCATCATTTATCGCCTAGTTGACCTAAATTGTTGATAAGTTCTCTGTAACTTTTGGTGATATGCTTGTGCTTACCGAATATACTCGGTCACTCGTTGAATGGCTTTAGTCTCGCTTTTCCGACTTTAATTTTGACTATTTATTTATGTATTATTCAGTGAGGAACCATCTGATCGCCGAGTGAACTCAGAGACTCGCCGAATGTTCTTTGGTATCTTCCTTTTGTTCTGAAATTTTGCTGAGTTTTTCTGTTAGTTTAGGCCAGTTCCCTTTGTCCTGCTAAATGGATTCAACAATTCGCCAAACTGGTCGGTGAGTTCTCCATTTTTATCACCATTGGCAATAGAGGGAGAGTTGCTAAAGTGGAGGCTCTCAGAACTACATTCTAAAGCAGTTCATGATCCAGTGGCACGACCTCCAACACCTCTAGCACATACACCAGCACAGGCAGTTTAAGTACCCCTGACCCCTTTAAATCCTCCCGATCCATGAATCGATTAAAGGCCATCAGCTTGCGGACAATTCTTTAGGAAAAGTGGTTGTCTATGAATGGTGGGGTGGACATGTATCCAGTTGTGTGGGAGACACTGCGTTTCCATAAGTTCCAACAGTTTTCCATGCCCCAAAATCCTTATGTGCCTTTATGGGTATGAGAATTCTATAAGGGTTATGCAAAGTTAATCCCAAAAGGGAAAAAGAAAGTTGGGTCAATGGCGCTGATTGACTACGTAGAGGTGTGGGGTAAGAAGGTGAGGTGCAGCGGGACTGACATTAATGATGATTTAAACTGCACAGTCTGTACTATTCACTCATTGGCCGATAAGGTCAAAACCAAAACTTTAGATGACTTGAAGTGGTAGCTTTCCCCGTTGCTTTGTGGTGCTACCCCCATGGATAGAGGCGCGTTGTGGTTGAAAAGAAAGATTTGAACATTGCGGCTCGGTACTAGTTTGGGTTCATCTCCAGCACGTTGATGCCTTCACAGAATGAGTCTATAATCTGGCATCCGAAGGCGGCACTGCTAGGGTATATTATTGATTGGGAGTGATTGAATCTCGAGTTAATAATTGCACAAGAAGTGGCGATAAGGGCTAAGAAAAATCAAACCTCACTGCCATTTCCAGTTCTTATTAGTGATTTGTGTTGCCGAGCTGGTGTGCCCTTTGTGGATAAGAAGGCTACTGAGGTGACTTCGACATCGTCTACTGATATTTGGAGGATTAAAGGTGAGTACATGAAAGATGACGCTAGGAAGAAGAAGGCTCTGGTAGACATTTCTGCGGTTGTTGATGTAAAGGTGATGGAGGCCGACAATACTTTGTCTACTCCAGCACGTAAGCCGACAGGTATACCTAGCTCCTCCACCTCTACTACACTTTCTCCCGTTACTACTTCCTATCCCCCTTGACACAAGCCATGATTGTAACACCCCGGAAACTAGTAGGCTAAACTGGAGCTTGACGTGAGAGTTAGAGTCGTAGATATGGCTTCCCGTAAAATGAAGGGGTGAGTGTTATAACATCAAGGTACGACTCCCCAAGGACCAACTAAGGGTCCTTGAGGAGGACCCTAGCAAACTGCCCAAGAAGCCTGCCCAAGGCAGTGCACCCACGAGGGGACCCACGCCCCGTAGGGGTATCCACGCTTTATGGATGGCTTCGTGGATCAGGGTCCCAAAGACACTGCCTTAGACCACCATCCACGATTGACCAGCATGCCCCGTGGGTCCACTCACGGCCCATGGGTGGGGTCTCGTGGGTGAGGCATAGGTTAGTTTTAAGTTGTTAAATTGGGGACTAAGGGGTCATTCCGGAATTAATTTTACTAAGTGGTGTCATTTTACTAGTGTTTTATACCACCCATATAAAGACTTTAGACCCTTAATTAAGTCATCCTAAATCATTATTTCTAAACCCCCCAAAAGAAACCCAATTCCCTCTCAAATATTTCTCTCTAGAAAACTCAAAGAAGAAGAAGAAGACGAAAAAGAAGAGGGTCATAATAGGTCAAGTCTCCATTGTTTCAACCTTTCTAGGCTTTGTAATCAAGGTATGATGGCTTATTCATTTATGGATTCCTTCCATCCATGAAGCCTCCATGTTTCCCCCAATTGTGATGATGAACCCCAATTCTAGTTAGGGTTTCTACCTATATAGTGGGTATTGTTGTATGTTGATCCAATTGAGTGGATAAAGGTTTCTTATGATTATTTATGATGTAATTACATGGTTTTATTATGATTATGCATGTATTCTAGATTAACCTAACATAATAGGATGAAATTGATATAGTTTGGTTTTATACCATGAAAGAGGAAATTGAGAGGTTAGATGTGATCTTCTAGGATTGATGAATTATTTTATGAATTGCTTGAGATTAAAACACCTAGATATGAATTGCTTAAAAGTAAAGCTAGTAGAAATGAATTTATGAGATTAGGGCTTATATGATGAATCATGATTTCTAGTGTTAAGATTGAGTCTATATGAAGATATATGGTTAAAATTGGTTAAGGATGAAGCATGTGAGTAGAATACCTTGAGACTTAGGTCTATAAGGTGACCAAGTGAAGTATTGCTTTAGAGAAAGGCTTGTAGTATGAATGTGACTTCTAGGGCCTTGAGGGTGAAAACTAATATGAATGAAATAGGAATGTTAAGGCTTGAAACTGAAGCTATTTGCATGTTAAATTCTATATGCTACTATTTTGGAAGGAATTTGCCTACATGACCTATATTATGAATATATAAGATTATGCATGTAATGATTTGATTGCTTGAAATTGGGATTATATCCATGTCTAATGTAGTCATTCTAGATGTGTTGATTTGATATGAACACAAACCCTATAAAATAACAAGGTATGATATTGTGCATGTTTATGAAGGCTATGTATATGCTTTAAGAACACTTTGAGAGTAAAGTGGCTATGATCATGATCTTGTTGTGTGTGGTTGAAAGGATATTCTCATTTACACACCTATGTATGATTATGATAATGTTGTTGTGATGATTGAAAGGCTATTCTCATGAACACATAATGAACATGATATAAAGGTTTTCTCACATAATAAAGATTCTAGGTTGAAAGGCAATTCTCACCTAATTGAATCTAATGTTATATGTAGACATGGACGGTGAAAGGTCATTCCCATGCATGATCTAATGAGCTATCCTAATGAAACAAGTTATGATTCAATATGAACTCCGTGGGAATTATGCTTAGCACCGAGTGGATATTGATGAGATGGAAGCTCCTCCGTTAGAAAGGGCGGGTATCTAGAATTAATCTTTTGAGATGGAAGCTCCCCCGCTATAAAGGGAGGGTTTCAAGTAACAATCTCCTTTTCTCATAAACTACGTCCCCACATAGGTTATTTAGCTAATGAATCCACCTAAAAGCTAACAAATGATGGTTTTACCTTAGGCAAGTAGGACAACCTTTTTTGGTGTGGGTGACACCGGATTCCATGTTAAGCTCACATGGTCTTTGTCGGTTAAGGCAAACTCCCACAAGGTCAAGTCTAGTATGAACCATGGTTACTCAAGTAGCTTTACTTAGTATGAATTATATTTATGGGGTCTTATTCATGCATTGAACATGAGGGTTTAGAGTCGTAGATATGGCTTCCCGTATTTAAAATGAAGGGTTGAGGGTTAGAACGTCACGGTATGACTCCCCAAGGACCAACCAAGGGTCCTTGAGGAATGACCCTAGCAAACTGCCCAAGAAAGTTGCACAAGGCAGTGCACCCACACCCCGTAGGGGGATCCACGCCTCGTGGATAGCTTCATGGGTCAACGTCCCAAATACACTGCCTTAGACCATCACACACGATTGACCAGCACACCCCATGGGTCCACTCACGGCCCATGGGACGGGGTCTCGTGGGTGAGGTTGTAGGTTAGCTTTAAGTTGTTATGTTGGGGACTAAGAGGTCATTCCGAAATTAATTAGTTATTAAGTGGTGCCATTTTACTAGTGTTTAGACAACCTATATAAAGATTTTAGACCCTTAATTAAGTCATCCTAAATCATTATTTTTAAACCCCCCCAAAAGAAACCCAATTCCCTCTCAAATATTTCTCTCTCTAGAAAACTCAAAGAAGAAGAAAAAGAAGAAGAAGAGGGTTAAACTAGGTCAAGTCCCCATTGTTTCAAGCTTTCTACATTTTGTAATCAAGGTATGATGGCTTATTCATTCATGAATCCCTTCCATCCATGAAGCCCTCATGTTTCCCCCAATTGTGAAGATGAACCCCAAATCTAGTTAGGGTTTCTTCCTATATTGTTGGTATTGTTGTATGTTGATCCAATTGAATGGATAATGGTTTTTTATGATTATTTATGATGTAATTACATGTTTTTAGTTTGATTATGCATGTATTCTTGATTAACCTATGATTCTAGGATAAAATTGAAATTGTTTGGTTTTATACCATGAAAGAGGAAATTGTGGGCTTAAATGTGATATTCTAGGATTGATGAATTACTTTATGAATTGCTAGAGATTAGAACACCTAGATATGAATTGCTTAAAATTAACTTGTAGACATGAATTGATGAAATTAGGGCTTATATTATGAATCATGATTTGTAGTGTTGAGATTGAGTTTATATGAAGATATATGGTTAAAATTGGTTAAGGATGAAGGATGTGAGTAGAATACCTTGAGACTTAGGTCTATAAGGTGACCAAGTGAAGTATTGCTTTAGAGAAAGGCTTGTAGTATGAATGTGACTTCTAGGGCCTTGAGGGTGAAAACTAATATGAATGAAATAGGAATGTTAAGGCTTGAAACTGAAGCTATTTGCATGTTAAATTCTATATGCTACTATTTTGGAAGGAATTTGCCTACATGACCTATATTATGAATGTATGTGATTATGCATGTAATGATTTGATTGCTTGAAATTGGGATTATATCCATGTCTAATGTAGTCATTCTAGATGTGTTGATTTGATATGAGCACAGACCCTATAAAATAACAAGGTATGATATTGTGCATGTTTATGAAGGCTATGTATATGCTTTAAGAACACTTTGAGAGTAAAATGGTTATGATCATGATCTTGTTGTGTGTGGTTGAAAGGATATTCTCATTTACTTACCTATGTATGATTATGATAATGTTGTTGTGATGATTGAAAGGCCATTCTCATGAACACATAATGAACATGATCTGAAAGGTTTTCTCACAGAATGAAGATTCTAGGTTGAAAGGCAATTCTCACCCAATTAAATCTAATGTTATATGTAGACATTGACGGTGAAAGGTTATTCTCACGCATGATCTAATGAGTTATCCTAATGAAACAAGTTATGACTCAATATGAACTATGTGGGGACTATGCTTAGCATCGAGTGGATATTGATGAGATGGAAGCTACCCCGTTAGAAAGGTCGGGTTTCTAGAAGCAATCTCTTGAGAAGGGACCTACTTAAAGTAATAGTCTCCTTATCCCATAAACTATGTGCCCCTGTATGTTATTTAGCTAACAGGTCCACCTAAAAGCTAACAAATTACTCTCTTACCTTAGGCAAGTCGGACAACCCTTTTTGATGTGGGTGACACCGGATTCCATGCTAATCTCATATGGTCTATGTCGATTAAGGCTAACTCCCACAAGGTCAAGTCTAGTATGAACTATGGTTACTCAATAAGCTTTACTTTGCATGAGTTAGATTTATGGGGTCTTAATCATGCATTGCACAAGTATGCCTTGAGTGTATATATGGTATGTTCCTCTTATGTTATTATGATCTATGTAATGAATATGCTTATAACTTGTGCTTATGATGTATGCTCAGTTTGATTGTAGCTTGAAAGGCATTTCCAATACATGTGTGACTAAAGGTGAATGTTCTTTTCTCTCTGAGAAATAAGCTAAGGATGAGATCAAAAAGGTAATAAAGATAAATGAGGACCTAAAGTAACTTGCCTAGCATGGATGGGATTATGGGGTCTTATCTATGCCTTGCACAAGCTTGCCTTGAGTTGGCTTATGAAATGTTTCCCTCATGATATGTTAAACTAGATTGCATTGATTATGCCTATGATTATGTTGTTATCTCTTATGTTTATAACTGATGTCTTATTATGATGTCTCTTATGTTCATGACTTATGTTATTGTCTCTTATGATTATGGTATGTGTCTTATGTTGACTAATGCCTCTTATATGCTCATGTTGATGATTTGTGCTAGCCATCATATTTAGTACATTATTATACTAACGCATACTTTTGCCTACATTCCTATCAAATGTAGGGTTCGGCGATATTGACTTTCATTCTCGTGGCTAGGTTCATAGTAGAGCAAGGAGAAAAGATTTGGTAAGTCCTCATAGCATCGAGGACTTGATCACCCCTTTCCTTTTAATGTCTTTATTTTTATGTTAGAAGTTTTGTACGAGCTGTGTCCCAAAGACTTTCATGTATTAGATGGTTTGAGACAAGTGTAAAAGACTTCCTCTTCGTTTTATGAGGCTTCGATTGTTATGAAAAATGCTTTAAATTTTTCGTACTTTTCTATTATCTTATGTTATGATATGCTAAGGGGCTTGTATGAGACCCCTTCGGAGTCGAGTACGCCTTGTTACATCTAGGGGGGTACCCCTAGGTCATGACAATGATCTATAAAATGGGCAACCCTGCCTATTCGGATGATGTGCGGGCTTCTCAACTTCAAGCAGATGTGTCATCTATGATTGATAGAGCCATAGCTGCTACACTTGCTTCCATACGGGAGGAGTTGAGGGGAAAATGGGAGATGATTACAGCTTATGGCCTGCCATTGGATGCTCTCACTGCTCGGGTGGAGAAGTGTGAGTGGAGTAATGGACAGCCTTTTGAGTTAACAACCTTTAAGGCTGATATTGTTGGACTTTGACATGATGTGGACAAGTTGAAGCCCACCGACATCCCGATAATGTGGGGTAATGTAGATGTTCTCGAGGAACCCAATTTGATTATACCAGCCCCTTGTGAGATCCCTCCGGCTACTCTGAACGGAGATGCTGTTGTAGCGGATGATGATGGAGGGTCTGACACAACAGAGACAGATGAGAAGGAGCTAGAGGCTCATGATTAGGCAATGTTCGAGGATTTAGAGGATTTGGAGGGTGAGTTGGTACTTGTGGCCACTGAGGCCTCACTACGTGACACATTCATGATTGGCCCTAGTGGGTCTCAGCCCATATAGGAGATAGTTTCACAGATCTCCAGAGCTAGAGTCGAACTAGCATTGATGCACAGGTTGAAGCCAACTCAGATGCATGGAGTTCACTTTATGCCTAGCCTGAAAGGGGGATTTTTACTTTCCCTTCATTTTGTTTATTGTTGATATAATTCAGTTTTCACATTGAGGACACTACATAGTTAATTTGGTGGGGTGAAGGTATTCTTATACCTATCCTTTTAGTTGTAGTTTATTTTTATTTCATTCTTTTGGATATTTTGTTGTTTTGGTGCTTTTTGTTCAAACTTCTCTATGAATGCTTTACTAGTGAATGTTGGTTTGGGCTCATTGGTATATCTCTTGTTTGCTTGATCGTGAATGTTGCAAATGATCCCTTATATATTGGAGTGTTGGTTGTGGTCAAGACTGATGACTTGGATAGTTTTATTGATGAACAATAAGTTTGTTCAAGTCCAAGAAGGAAATTTGAGTTGCATAAGTCATGTGTGAACTCTTAACATCTTATTGTGACTAGTCAGATTGTCAAAGTGAGTCTTGTAATAATGGTTGCACGCGAACTTAACTTGTAGAGTTGTGATCGATAATTGTGTTGAGTGTCATGTGTGGTGAGGCTTACTTGAAAAGTGTGCATGATGATACCCAGAACTTGCCCCGTTGGTCTAATTGACTAGCATTAGTGAATGAAATAAATGATCTTAGGCATAAATTTGTGAGAGTGAACCTAATTGCTATACCATTGTGTGACCACTTTATGAGTGTGTGAGCCTAGCTTGGCACCATTTAAGTCTAAACTTTTCATTGGATAAAACATGAACGCAAATGACCTTATTCTCTACACCTAAAACCTTGTTGAATGATTGGTTTGTTTTAATAGCCAACTTAGGCTAAAAGCCTAAGTTTGGGGTTTGGTAAGAATAAGGAAAAAATCAAGCAAGAAATTGAAAATTCGTCCTTGAAGGCATGTGTGAAAAAACGATGGAAAAAGAGAAAAAGAAAAGAAATGATAGATTTGTATCCATTGTGCAATGTTGTGGAAATAAAAGGAGTGTCGAATGAGCTATAACAAAAAGAAAATTGTTGTGTGCTATTAATAGGCCAAGGATGAGTTTTGAAAATGAAAAGAATGACAGAAAATGAAAAGAAGTAAAATTTGAGCCATGCTTCATGAAGGTAAAAGTCACTAAGCCAAAATAATCATACTTGTAAACTTAGCCCAATTACAAGCCTTGAAAGACCTTTGTGGTCTTGCATGAGCAGAGTGATGTTTTGGTTGGAAAATACAAGCAAGCCTATAGGTGAAATCATGCATGTTTTTCTCATTGATAGTGTGAGAGTTGATTTTGATTCCTTAATATAATCCTTGATTATCTTTCTGAGAGCATGGAAGCATTATTGATGTAAGGGCATTTGAATACTCTTATTGAGAAATACCATGTGTTGTTGTTTGAGTCTCTTCTTGGTAAATGGTGCCTATTCTCAAAGGTATAGTGAAAGCATAAACCATGTTCTCATTACTATCCCTTAAGATACCTCCTCCCCAATCTTTCTCGAATTATTCAGGGCACTCCCATCAATGTTCAGTTTGAGAATGTTGTTAGAGGGTCTGTTCCACTCGATGATTCTGATTTTAGTCTCATGTTGGCACGTCTCAATCATAAGAATCAACTCCACCCAAATATTAGGCCAGTGAATATAGGGAAAACTGTTTATGAGAATATGGTTTAAGTTTTTAAGGATCATAAACTTTACTCTGGCTGTGTTGGATTATTTGCCTCCATGCATATTTAGTTGAGCACCTATTTTTCCATAAGTTCCAACAAATACAAATGGGAAGTGATTGGATGAGGAGTTTATGAAAATCATTCTTGGGCTTCATTCCCCACCAATTCATCAGATGATTTCTCAAAGGAACATGAGCATGGGTAAGACCTAGCAAGCTGGAGAAAATATCCAAACGTAATTGGCAAAATAACCATTGACAAAAATATGATCAATATTGTCCAGCCTAGGTCTAATGCAATAGGAGTAGCTAGCAGGGTCAATTCCAAAAGTGCTAATCTTCTCATTGGTAGAGAGCTTGTTTCTCAAAGCCCTAAAAACCAGAAAAGTAACCTTGAAAGGGACCTTTTTGTGCCAAATGAAATTGTTGATGATGTTCTTGTCTTGTTTTTGTTTGATAAGTTCCCAGGATGAACAAGAAAAAATCTCATTCTCATTGAGTTTCCAATCGGCCTCATCTGGAATCTCTTATTGGTAAATAATTCTAGTACTCCAAACTTTAGGAACTAATAGTGGAGGAACCCGTTGTATTACCATAGCCTCATTCCAGTTGCCCTCCATCAAGAACTGAGATATAGTAGTGTTGTTGAGACTAGTAATTGAATCACAATTATGGGCTAGATGACCATCACCTAGAAAATTCTCCCTCCATAAAAGTCTATTTCCAGAGTTGATTTACCCAGTATTGTTAGCTTCCATTTGGGCCTTGTTTTTCATCATATATTTCCCAACCAAATACTGCCTAGTATCCCATTTTTTTCCACTGGATTTGCTCTTTGGCAGTATTTGTTAGGATTTGAAACTTTTAGAGAAAAAAATAAGGTTCAATAGCAGAAACTTTCATTCATATTCAGCTTTTTAAAAGCATACACACATATATCTACATGAGCTTTTCCTAAGTTAGTAGAGGACTATACATATCAAACCACTATTGACTTTCTTACAAAACATATTCCATAAAACAAGGACTACCTTTCCTTTACGTACTTAACATAATATTTAAGAAAATAACAATTAAACAAAAAAAATATCTAGAAATATCTCATTTTCTAACACTCCTCCTTGAGATTTTTCTTGGATACTCCCAACTTAGCCCTTAGAATTTCAAATTTCCCTTTAGGAAGAGCCTTGGTCCTGATGTCTGCAATCTGCTGATTTGAGCAGCAATGAACAAGTTGAACTTCGCCATCCTTCTCTGCTTGCCTGATAGCGTGAAACTTCACATTTATATGCTTGCTACGACCATGTTGCACTGGATTTTTAGCCATAGATATTGCTGACTTGTTGTCAACCTTAATGACAGTAGCTTCAATGTCATTTTGCTCCAGATCACGTAGAATCTTTCTTAACTATAAAGCCTGATTAGTTGCACCAGCAGCGGCGATGTATTCTGCTTCTGCAAAAGATTGAGCTACCACCTCTTACTTCTTTGAATTCCATGAGAACATGCCTGAACCAAGTGTAAAAGCATATCCAAAAGTGCTTTTCATATCATCAACGCTTCCTGCCCAATCACTATCTGAAGAACCCATCAGTTGCCCTTGCTCTTCCCTTTTAAATCAAATACCATAATCAGCAGTTCCTTTGATATATCTCAACGTTCATTTAGCAACACCAAGATGAACTTGACTTGGAGCTTGCATAAACCTCGACAGTAAACTTGCCGCGAACATAAGATCGGGTCTTGTTGCTGTCAAATACAGCAAACTACCAATCAGACTTCTATAAACTGTTGGATCAACCCTGTCACCTCCTTCAAACTTCGAAATCTTTTCATTTGAACCAGTAGAGTCGGTACAGACTTGCACCTCTCCATCTTGAACCTTTTAAGAATATCCCATGCATATTTTCTCTGAGAAATAAAGATTCCAGCAGTAACTTGATGAATCTCCATTCCCAGAAAGTAACTCATTTCACCCAAATCTGACATTTCAAACTTGGTCTCCATTTCTTGCATGAACTGATTCACCATTGCTTTATTACTTCCTGTTACCAGAAGATCATCAACATAGAGTGACACTACAAACACATCTCCTTCTTTTGCCTTCTTCACATATAAAGTGGCTTCATTTTCACTTCTCTTGAAGCCACAATGACTGAGATGATCATCAATTTTACTGTACCATGCTCGAGGAGCCTGCTTTAATCCACACAATGCCTTATGAAGTCGGTAGACTTTATCCTCCATTCCTGCAACTTGAAAGCCTTCTGGTTGATCAACATATATCTCCTCCTGCAACAGTCCATTTAAGAATGTAGATTTCACGTCCAAATGATACAGCTTCCAATTTGATTGAGCTGCCAAAGCAAATAGTAGCCTTATTATATCATGTCGTGCAATAGGTGCAAACGTGTCCCCATAATCCAGACCTGCAACTTGCGCATAACCTTTCACAACAAGCCTTGCTTTGTATTTATAAACTGAGCTATCTGGATTAAGTTTGGTTCTATAAACCCACTTCACCCCGATCACATTTCTGTTTTTGGGTTTATCAACCAACTTCCAAGTATCATTCTTTTCTATTATACCAATCTCCTCCTTCATGGCTTCAATCCAAACTTCATGCCTTGATGCTTTTTGATAGCTATTTGGTTCCGAGATTGCAACATTACATCTTTCATATATCTCGGAAAGAGACCTTGTCTTCAAAATTGGCGAATCAAGTGAGGATTCCCCGTCTGATTCTTCGTCTTCTTCCAGAGTTTCAGATCCAAATGATTTGATTTCAGGCAGCGGACTCAAGTTCTGAAAAACTGCATTATCTTTCTCAATTTGATCCTTATCCCAATTCCAATAAACATGCTCATCCACGACTACATCTCTTCGAATTGAAATACTTTTTGTTTGCAAGTTGAAAACTCTATAACCCTTGGCTTGTGATGAATAACCAATAAAGATCCCCAATTCACCTTTTGGTTCAAGTTTGCTTCTTTTGACAGAAGGAATATGAGAATAACATATCGAACCAAAAACTTTTAGATGCTTGGCAGATGGTTGTATTCCACTCCATGCCTCAATAGGAGTCTTTTCATCCACAGCTTTTGTTGGCAGCCTATTTAACAAATACACTGAAGTATGGATAGCTTCTGCCCAAAAACTTTGTGGCAGTTTCTTTTCCAGCAACAAACATCTTGCCATTTCAACTACTGTTCTGTTCTTCCTCTCTGAGACTCCATTTTGTTCGAGCGAATAACTTACTGTCAACTTGTGAACAATCCCCATATCTTCACAATTCTTATTGAACTCATTTGAAGTGTATTCGCCGCCATTGTCCGACCTCAAAGCCTTTAGCTTACAACCACTTTGTCTTTCCGCAAAAGCTCTAAATTTCTTGAAAACTGAAAATACTTTAGACTTGTTACTCAGAAAATACACCCAAGTCATCCTTGTTAAGTCATCAATAAAGAGCACAAAATATTTATTGTGTCCCAAAGATGATGCCTGCATAGGTCCACACACATAAGTGTGAACTAGTTCAAGTTTTTCAGTTGCCCTCCAGGTAGCACTTTTAGGAAATGATTTCATGTGTACCTTACCCATCTGACATGACTCACAAACTTCTTTAGACAGTGAAATCTCAGGTAAATCCTTAGTCAAGCCCTTTTCATACATAGACTTTAAAGTAGCATAGTTAAAATGACCATATCTTTTGTGCCACAACCATGACTCATCCTTACTTGCAAAATTTGCACTATCAAACCTCCCATCTAAAGGAAAAGTTTTATCCACCATTCTTACTTTAACAATCAAACTATCTTCGGAGTCAAAAATCAAACAATGTTTGTCCTTAAAAAATAAGGAATAGCCTTTAGACATCATTTGAGCCACACTTAACAAGTTACATGCTAAAGAAGGAACATACAACACATCATGTATAAACTTTGTACCTTGTGTAGTCTGAAAGGAAACTGAACCCTTTCCATGTGCATCAACCATTTCACCATTTCCCATCCTAACTTTAGCTTTGAATGACTTGTCAAGTGTGTGAAACAAGAGCTCATTGTGTGACATATGACTCGTACATCCACTATCTATGAACCATGAGGATTTGTTGGTTGTGTTTTCTACATGAGAAGCCATAAACAAGATTTCTTCTTCATTTTCAGACTTTTCAACAAAATTTGTCTGTTGCACATGGTTTTGTTGTGGTTGATTCTGCCTGGTCCTGCAATTTTTCTCAATATGACCCATCTTTCTACAGAATCTACACTGAATCGGTGGCTTTCCTTTGAACCAACAATCTTTTTCTTGATGATTGGTTCTTTTATAGTGGCTGCAAGGTGAAAACTTCCCTCTCTTTAAAGATTCCTTCCTTGGTTTTCCCTTTTCTAACTTATCTCCTTCCATCCTTCTATTGTCCTTCATAGGCTGTTTGCCTTTATGTTGTGCTTGAAATGCCGTTTCTGCTACTTCTTCATCTCTTATACTTGATCTTTGTTCTTGGGCTTGCAACTTGCTGATCAGTTCTGCCACAGATAAAGTCTTCAAATCACAAGATTCTTCTATTGCTGAAATCTTGGACTCAAACCTTGTTGGTAAGCTTATCATCATCTTCTCCACCACCTTTGAATCTGGAAAGGTTTCACCAAACAGCCTTACTTTGTTTACAATCTCCATAAGTTTGGCAGAAAACTCTTTCACAGTATCTCCTTCTTTCATCCTTAACATCTCAAATTCTCTTTTGAGAGTTAAGAGTTTGACAGTCTTCACCCTGTCACTTCCATCGAACTCCTTTTTTAGCTTCTCCCATACTTCTTTAGGTGTTTCACAAGCCATTATTCTTGTGAAGATCACATCTGAAAGTGCTGAATAAAGACTGTGAGAGCCTTAGGTTTCCTTGGCTTCGCATCTTCATAAATCTTCATTTGTGCAACTGTTGGATTTGGTCCAAGTGGAAGAGGATCATCTTCACTTTCAATGGTTTCCCAAAGACTAAGAGCTTTGAGATAAGCCTTCATCTTTATCACCCATATGTGATAATTTTATCCTGTAAACATAGGAGGGCCTGCACCCAAGAAGTTGTTGGATGCCAGGTTACTGCTGCTCAGCTCTCACCTTAGAAGGAGAAAAAACCTTTGCCTCTTGCCTTCACAGATCCCTTACGAAGAAGGGCTCTTGATACCATTGTTAGGATTTGAAACTTTTAGAGAAAAAACTAAGGTTCAGCAGCAGAAACTTTCATTCATATTCAGCTTTTTAAAAGCATACACACATATATATACATAAGCTTTTCCAAAGTTAGTAGAGGACCATACACATCCAACCACTATTGACTTTCTTACAAAACATATTCCATAAAACAAGGACTACCTTTACTTTACATACTTAACATAATATTTAAGAAAATAACAATTAAACAAAAAAAACATCTAGAAATATCTCATTTTCTAACAGTATTTAGCAAGAAGAAGCTGCCCCCAAAGAGAATTTTTTGTCCTAAAAGCCACCATTGTTTAAATTGCAAAGAGATAAAAATATCATTAAGTTGTCTAAATCCAATGCCTCCTTCAGTTGGTAAGCCAAGAGTAACCCAAGAAGCCCAATGGGTTTTTTTCTTCTCATTTTCATACCCCCAAAAGAAATCAGCAATCACTATCTTTATGTACTTTAGAGTAGTTTTGAGAGGAAATATAGTTGCCATTGTATGAATTGGGATAGAATGAAGTACATTCTTCACCAGAGTTATTTTACCACCAAAGCTATTAATTGTTGAGTGCCACCCACTGATCTTCATTACCACTTTTGCCACCAAATCTGAATAGTAAATAACTAGTTGACCTCCAATGGATAGAGGACATCCAAGTTATGTAATAGGTTTAACCTTCTGAGTAAAAGTACTAATTTCCACTATCAAATCAATGATATCCGGAGGAGTATTAGTTGGAGCCATAAAGTGACTTTTCTCCTTTTTAATAAGCTGATCTGAGACACCTTCATAAGTACATAAGGATTTCATGATTAATTGTAAAGAATTCTAGTTCCAGATGTGAAAATGATTACATCATCAGCAAAGCAAAGATGATTAATCTAAGGGCCCCTAATTTCCATGTTAAATGATTTGTAGATTTGATCTTTATAGAGAAGGTTCAACAACCTGGACAAAACCTCAGCACCCAATATAAAAAATGCAGGACATAAAGGATCCCCTTGTTTGAGCCCTCTGGTGGAGTGGAAAAATTAATGCCTATTACCATTTTCAATAACTGATGACCAATTGTTACCCATAATCCTCCAAACCATATCAATGAATTGTTCTCCAAATTCCATAGTTCTCAACACTATGCAAATGAGAGACTAAGACACTCTTTCAAAAGCATTAGCCGTATTAAACTTGATTACCACAATGTCCCCTTCATTAGGTTTCTTGATTCCATAAGTAATTTCCTTAGCCAACATAATATTCTCAACTATACTCCTCCTTTTTACAAATCCAGACTAATTTGGAGATATGAGGTTAGGTAATATAGGAGCCTATCTGAGGCAAAGGAGCTTGGAGATGATCTTGTTGGTAAAATTACTTAAACTGATAGGGATAAATTTATTGAGCTTATTGGGGTGCTCAATTTAGGCAGAAATACAAGACAAGCTTGAGACATGAACTTAGGCATGATTTAACCACTGAAGAAGGCCTGAACTGCAGCGAGTATATCTTCTTTAACAATTTTCCAACAAACTTGATAGAATTTTCCTCCAAAGCGATCAGGTCCAGAAGCTGAATTGGGATTCATGGACTGCACTACCTGCTGCACTTCTTCCATTGTAGGTAACTCTTGTAAAACTTTATTTTGCTCAGGTGTGACCATCCTTGGAATGAACTGTAGTATGTCTTCTACAGTCCTATTGCCTTGAGAAAACTTTCTGGAAATAGTTGAATGCTGTCTTAGCTATACTCTCATCTCCTTGAACCCATTCCTCTTCTTCAGTGCATATTTTGTGAATAAAAAGCTTTCTCCTCCTTCCTCTCATAACACTATGGAATTATTTAGAGTTAGTGTCCCCTTCTTTAAACCAATGAAGTTGTGTTTTCTGTTGGAGAATAGAGGCTTCCAGTTTGAGATACTTGATATATTTTGCATTAACGGGATGTAACTTTGCTCTATTCTCCTCAAATATCTGCAACACAATATTCTCTTCAACAATTTTGACCTTCTCCTCATACTCCTTAACTGTGTTAAATGTGTCTCCATATTCCATTCTTGACCAATTACTGAGAATAGAGGCAAGCCTCTTCATTTTGCAATGTAACCTCCACATGGGGTTACAAGTAGCTTCCCTTTCCCAGTACTCCTTGACAATATTCATAGACTTTTCATTTTCTGTCCAGTAGTGCAAGAACTTAAAATACCTGCAACTCTATTCCTGTCTCACAGTAATTTCCATAAGCAAAGGGCTATGATCAGAACCCACAGCTGGTAGATGAGTAATTGTTGTGTGGGGTATGTCTTCTACGCATTTGTCATTAGTCATAGCTCTGTCCATCCTCTTCCATATTTTATCCTCCTCAACTCAATAATTGCACCAGGTCAATAATGATCATTATACCCTAAATCCACCAAACCACATACTTCTATAATACTGAGAAACTCAAAACTTTTATTCATATTTTAAGGAATACCTTCTTGGTTTTCTTCTGTGGATGTCATCACATTGAAATCACCAATAGTACACCAAGGGGTGTTATTGGTAGAAAATTGCAGAAGTTGTCCCAGAGTGGCCTCCTGAGATGGTCTTTGCACTTGGAATAAATAAAAGATATCATAAACTTGCCCTTAACCACAACATGTTCTAAAGAGCAAGTGATATGTTGGTCTTCAGCTTCAATAATATGGTAGTTCATATATGTTACAACGAAAAGGAAGAAGAACTTCAGGTCTACAAGGTGTAAACAGAAGGAAATAGCAGCTGTAAATTGCTACAGAAAATCTGAAAGTGAAGAAGAAGGCTTAAGTTTTCTTGAGTTCAATTTTTTTCACTAGATGTTTCATTACATTTGGTGTATTTATAGATAAAGTGTGAGAATTACAACCACATAATAAGCAAAATATCTCACACCAAACTATGTACCTATTAGCTCACTAACCACCACTCATTTTAAATCAAGACTAACATATCTACTATAAAATATCTCTAACCTAGGAGTTTCTAGACAATTATTACTTTTCTAACATATCTAATACAAAATATCTCGAACCTAGGAGTATCTAGACAAATCTTACTTTTCTAACATATCTAATACACAATATCTCCAATCTAGGAGTTTCTAGACAAATCTTAATTTTCTAACACTCCTCCTTAAGATTTTTCATTGAAACTTCTTGCAACAACCTTTGAAACTCAAACTTCTTAGTGGAAAGAGCCTTGGTCAGAATATCGGCCTGCTGATCTTCACGGATGCACTGCACCAACTTAACTTCACCATTCTTCTCGGCATCTCTTAAAGTATGAAACCTTATGTTGATATTCTTCGTTCTTCCATGCTGCCCCGGATTTTCAGCAATTGCAATGGCTGATTTATTGTCCACATAGATCATTGTTGATTCTTTTGGCAACAAATTCAATTCCAACAGGATCTTTCTTAACCAAATTGCTTGATTTATAGCAGATGCAGCAGCCACATACTCGGCTTCTGCTGAAGATTGTGCTACAATATCTTGCTTCTTTGTGCTCCAAGAAAAAATGCTTGAACCAAATGAAAAACAATAACTAGAAGTGCTTTTGTAATCATCCAAAAATCCACCCCAATCACTATCTTAATAGCCAATAAGAGCTCCATTCTCCACATTTCTTTACGAAATTCCTTAATTAATCGTCCCTCTAATGTACCTTAACACCCTGTTAATGGCTCCAAAATGCTTGGTGTTGGAACTTTGCATATACCAAGATAACAAACTGGCAGCGAACATTATGTCTAGCCTAAAAGTTGTGAGATACAATAGACTTCCAATTAGACTTCTATAAACTTTTGGATCTTCCCTCTCTTCGCCATCATCTTTCATTAATTTTTCATTCACAACAAGTGGAGTTGCAACAGCTTTGCACTTGTCAAGCTTGAACCTTTTTAATAGATTCAAGGCATACCTCTTTTGGGACAAGAAAATTCCTTCACAAGATTGAAAAATCTCTATTCCTAGGAAAAACTTCATTTCTCCTAGA
The DNA here is from genome assembly GCF_900185275.1 of Solanum verrucosum. Lineage (NCBI taxonomy): Eukaryota > Viridiplantae > Streptophyta > Magnoliopsida > Solanales > Solanaceae > Solanum > Solanum verrucosum. Next base: position 396,049 of record NW_026020364.1, read on the forward strand.
TCGGATAGCTCAAAAACTTTTAGCATTTCATTTTTAACTTCTTGAATCGCAAGACGATTTTCACCTGTTATCATCAAATCATCGACATAAACTGATATCATAATCAACATCCCATCTGCTTGCCTTTTGAAGTACAAATGTGGTTCATTTAGGCTTATGTTGAAGCCTTGAGACAGCAAATGAGAATCCAGCCTACTATACCAAGCTCTTGGGGCTTGTTTAAGACCATAGAGAGCCATTTTAAGCTTGTACACCTTCTCTTCTTCACCTGCAATGGTAAAACCTTCAGGTTGTTCAACATAAATGTCTTCCTCAAGCAATTCGTTGAGAAATGCAGATTTTACATCCAAATGGAAGATTTTCCATTTGTATTGTACTGCGAGAGCGACTAGAAACCTTATTGTCTCATGCCGTGCAACAGGAGCAAATGTTTCTCCAAAGTCCACTCCAGGCTGCTGAGAATAGCCTTTAACTACAAGTCTAGTTTTATGCTTAAATATGGAGCCATCTGTATTGAACTTTGTTCGATAGACCCATTTGACACAAATAACATTCTTCTCTTCTGGCCTATCAACCAACTCCCAAGTATCATTTTAATTAGTCATGGCAAGTTCCTCCTCCATTGCTGAAATCCACACTTTGTGGTTTGCTGCTTTTTCAAATGAGGATGGTTCAACAAGAGAAAAATTGCATTGCTCATAAACTTCTGCTAGTGATTTGGTCTTCAAAACAGGAGAGTTTGTAGTCAATTCAACATCTGAATTGTTTTTTGTTCCAGCAATAGGACTAGAGGGGGTATCACTTTTTTGCTGATTTGGAGTTGCAGCTGAAGTACTCCCACCTTGGTTCTTCACAACAGTATCTCGATCCCAATCATAGTGGCTAGACTCATCCACTACAAGATCTCTACTAACAAACACCTTCTTACTACTAACATTGTACACTTTGTATCCTTTTGCAACTGTACTATAGCCCAACAGAACACACAGTTCTGCCTTGGTATCTAATTTGCCTCTTTTAGCATCAAGAACATGTGTATAGCATACCGAACCAAATACCTTTTAGTGTCTTGCAGACGGCTTGATACCCTTCCATGCTTCAAATGGTGTCATGTCTTGGACTGCTCTAGTTTGTAATCTATTTAGCAAATATACAACGGTATTGACTGCTTCAGTCCAAAAATATTTAGGCATCTTCTTTTCTGCCAACATGCATCTCGCCATCTCCATCACAGTTCTATTCTTCCTCTCAGAAACCCTGTTCTGCTGTGGAGTGTAGTTAACAGTGAATTGTTGTTGGATACCCAAATCTTTACAATACTTGCTGAAGTGATACGAAGTATATTCAGTTCCATTATCGGATCTAATAGACTTCAATTTACAGCCACTCTCCTTTTCTACCATAGCTTTGAATTCTTTGAAAATAGAAAACACTTGATATTTGCTACTAAGAAAGTAGACCCATGTCATTCGAGTCAGATCATCTACAAAGAGAACAAAATACTTGTTTCCACTCAAAGAAGTCGTCCTCATTGGTCCACATAAATCTGTATGAACCAACTCTAGCTTTTCCTTAGCTCTCGAAAGACTTCCTTTAGGAAAGGATCGTCTATGCATTTTACAAAATTGACATGACTCACAAACATCTCTACACATGTCAATTATGGGTACTTAAAGAACCATACCCTTTGATTGCATATACACCAGTGAGCTAAGATTATAATGACCGAACCTTTTGTGCCAAAGCCAAGTATCGTTCAATTAAACATTAAAAGAGCAAGTATCAATAGAATAGCATGAAATTGGAAAGGAATTGTCAACCATGCTAATTTTAGTTACTTCACATCCTTTAGGATCATAAATGACACATTGTTTGTCCTTAAAATTAAGAGATTAACTTTTATGAAGCAATTGAGCAACACTTAACAGGTTTTGAGTCAAATTTGGCACATAAAGAACATCATTAATAATTTTCATACCTTCGTCAGTAGGAAATTTTACTGACCCTTTACCATGAGCTTTCACCAATGCGCCATTTCCAAGCTTCACTTTGGTTCTATCAAATTTGTCCAAGGTAACAAACAGATTTTCATCAATCGCCATGTGCCTTGTGCACGCACTATCAACATACCATTTACATTGGTCAATATGTGATGTGTGTGAGGCCATGTAAACCTCCTCCTCTGATTTTCCAACTTGGTGATCATCTGCGAAATTCACTCGATGGGAAGACTGGCCACTTTAATTTTGCTTTTTCCTACAATACTTCTCAATATGACCATACTTCTTACAATATCTACATTGAATTGGAGAGCTCTTTGAATTCTGCCAACAATTCCTCTCTAAGTGGTTTGTCTTCTTACAAATGCCACAAGGTGGAAATTTTCCTTTTATCGACAAATCACCTTGGTTTCCACCAGATTTTACCTCTCCAGATTTATCTAACCAGACTTTTTTGCTTTCCTTTTGAAGTTTAAATTTATGCCTTGCTTGAAAGGCATCTTCTACTATCCCTTCACTTCTCATAGTGACCCGTTTCTCTTGACTTGCAATTTGGAGATTAGTTCGTCTATTGTAAGAGTAGTCAAGTCACAAGATTATTCAATAGCTGAGATTTTTTATTCAAACTTGTCTGGAAGGTTGACCAAGATCTTCTCTACAAATTTCTGATCTGGAAAGGTTTCACCAAATATTCTTATATGGTTCACAATCTTCATCAGCTTTGAAGAGTATTCTTTCACACTATTTGAGTCTTTTATCTTCAAAAGCTCAAACTCTCTCTTCAATGCTAAGAGTCTAATAGACTTTACTCTATTGCTCCCTTCAAACTCCTCCTTTAACTTATCCCAAGCCTCTTTGGTTGTTTCACAAGTCATAATCCTCGTAAACATCACGTCCGTAAGACTTGAATGTATGCAGGTGAGAACTCGTGGGGATCTAGTCACCAACTTATCATGCTTCTTAATTTCATTGAGAGTCTCTCAATGGCTGGACAGAAGGTTCTCCAAGCTCAACAACTTCCCATAAGTTGAGAGCCTTTAGATAAGCCTTCATTTTGATGGCCCATATGTGATAATTCTCTTCGGTAAAAGTCGGAGGACCTGTCGTTGGTTGATTTTCAGGTGCCATGAATTTTTTTCAGCAAGTAAATTCAAGAGAGAACAGAAAGTAGAAGAGCGAAGCAAACAAAATTTGATTCAGATCCCTTAGGAAATAGGCTCTAATACCAAGGTACAACAAAAAGGAAGAAGAACTTTAGGTCTACAAGGTGTAAACAGTAGGAAATAGTAGCTGTAAATTGCTACAAAAAATCTGAAAGTGAAGAAGAAGGCTTAAGTTTTCTTGAGTTCAATTTTTTTCACTAGATGTTTCATTACATATGGTGTATTTATAGATAAAGTGTGAGAATTACAACCACATAATAAGCAAAATATCTCACACCAAACTATGTACCTATGTGGCTCACTAACCACCACTCATTTTAAATCAAGACTAACATATCTACTATAAAATATCTCCAACCTCAGAGTTTCTACACAATTCTTACTTTTCTAACATATATAATACAAAATATCTCAAACCTAGGAGTTTCTAGACAAATCTTACTTTTCTAACATATCTAATACAAAATATCTCCAATCTAGGAGTTTCTAGACAAATCTATTCTAACAATATCTTCATTCCAAAATATTCAAATCTTACGATTTTGATTGAAGAAGGCCTTATCCATATTGAGTTGAATTTTGTACTTGTTGATTTGAGTATTCTCAGCAAATGGTTCAAGAATTGCAATCATAGAAGGGTTGTTCATTTTCTTGAGAGTTTGGATTCTTTCCAATGAACCTTGGGTGTTGATACTTCTAGCATTCCAACAACGTTTTTAATGATTAAAAACCTCTACGTATGGATCATGTGTTGGGTCTGCTGGAGGTAGCAAATGTACTGGTGTAGGACTGTTTGAAATTTTATTGCATAAATTGTCTACCTCTAGGAGATAGTCCTTGTTGAGCTGTGACATCCAAAATTTCCTCTTGGATTTCATTATGAAGAGTACATCCAAAAGCCTTAACAAGATGGGCAGTTGATTCTTCTTTTGCATCATCTTGCTCATCCAGGGACTCTGTATCTTGGTCATAATCATCCTCAGAATTAAGGACCCCATATTCATCCTTCTCCTTAATATTAACCATGCTAATACCTATTTCCTTATGTTTCACCTTGTGAGGTTGTTGTTGTTGCATTGTTTCCATGTTGAATTCATTCCATTAATTGTCTTTTTGTTTTTTTCTTTTAATTGCATCCCTTTTCTTGTTGCTCATTCTATCCCTTGATTTGTTATTATGAGGTTTCATCTGAGAGTCATTACCATCCAGTTGATTTTGTTCATTTGAAGTCCCTTGATCATATTTTTCTTCTGTAGTATGCATGGGAGAATTGATATCTTGCCTTGGGTCTGAATTATCTCTTCTCAATTGTTTCCTCTAAATTACTGAACCCCTGAGTTCCCTGTAATCATATTTGGAGTGCCTAGAGAATTCTGAACCTGACTAGTCTCATCAATTTTATTCTGAGAAGTATCTTTAACCTTCAATTATTTCTAGCTCCTTCCTTTTTCATTCTAAATGGCCTGATTACTTTGATTGTGAGTACTGGTAGCAGGGGCTCTAAGGTCACAACTAGAGTCACTATGTGTATTCTCATGCATATCATGAGTCAATTGCCCCACTTTGGACACCCCTTCCTGCAAGTTAGTGTGTTTCTCATGCACTCCCCCATCCTTCCCTCCTTCAACTTCATCAGTCATAGCCAATAGTAAATTTTCATGGGGGCGCTTGGGGATTGGGAGAATTGATTCAATACATGTGGTCTTGGAAGCTTGATTGTATTCCTCCCTTACACTGAGGATTTCTGCATTTTGGACAGTGGGGGTTGTTTGGGATTTAGGGAGGGGTAAAACCTTACCAAACTCATTTCTATTTTGCTCCTCCTGTGCTGGGTTGTATTCTATAATTTGGTCTTGCTCCTCTTCTTGGGAGTTGGCTTGATCCTGCACAGTCTTTTCAATATAAGTATTATGAGTAGTGATAGTATTTTTACTTGCCTTACTCTGATTGTGTGGATGTTGTTTTATGTCTTCATTCTCTTGAGATGAATGAGGTCTATCATCATTGTTATGATTGGTTTTGTTCTTCTTCTTATTTTTAGTTTGCCATTGATCTCCTTGAGTGTTGCTTGTCGTTACTGTGTGGGGTTGTTGGCTTATGTTACCATTAGTGTTGGCGGGTTCCTTGTTGTTCTTTATAGCTTGATCCATGTATTCCTTCTTTTCCTGATCAATTTTGTTTTTACTTATTTTTTCATTCTCAAGCTCTTTCCTTCTTTTTTAATCCTCATCCCTTTTTTTGATGGTACAAACATGGATTTGGTGTCGTTGGTACTTGTAATAAATGCAGAAAATTGGATCACTCTCATATTGTATAGCTTGTCATTTTCCCATGTTAAGATCCTCTTCATCAATTCCTTTCCTTAGCTAGTTCAATCTGAACGTTTACCTTACTCACACCACCCTAGTCTTTTGGATAGAGGTTGTATCAAGATACAACACTCTCCTAATTGGTTTTATAAGAGCAATGACAAATTCTTTGTTGTAGAAATGCCAAGGTATTTCAGGGAGGGATATCCAAATTGGGACTATTGGTGTTTCTTCCTCAGGTTTGAAGGTTGGATTCCAAGTTTGGATCCTCGTTAACGAACCTTCAATAGCCATCTTCTATTCAATCCACACTGTGATATAATCTAACTCATTATCCAAGTCAATACACATATGTCTTTTATTAAAGTGAGCTATTTTCACACCTCTAGAAAATTGAGTTTGAAGGATGAAATTTTTCATGATCAACTATACCTTAGGCATTGTATTAGTGAACTTTCCAATTAGAGTATATTTTACATCTAGAAGTTAGCTTAATCATAAAGTCATCTTTTTTTAATATAACAGCATGTAAACCTTGTTAGGTAGTGATAGTAGGAGGGGTGAGGTTTATAGGGATCTCATTTTCGGCTTGGTTCTGTCTAAGTTTGGCTGCAAAGGATTGGATGATAGTGTAGAGAGCTGGTTCAGGTGTAAGGTCATTTTGGGGTTATTTTGCTAGTATTGGGGGTTTTGAATGGATTGATCATTGACTACCACAACATTTTGTGTGCCTGTTCTGTTACTGCTGGAGGATGAACCTGTTTCTCAAAATTGTTGGATACTTATTGAGGTTGAAATTGCCCTTAGGAACAAAGTTATTCCTGTCATTGTTTTGTTAATTATTGAGGTTGTGTTCCTGCTATTTTCCTTTGTCTCTATGATCAATGAAGGTACCCATTTCCTTGGTGTTCTGAGTTTAGTCCTATGCCAAGTGAACTGCAACATTTCTATTTTTCTTATTTGCATTAATTTACAAATGAACTTCATTAGTGATAAGAATTTGATTCAAATTGGAACTAGGGAGCTTACCTGCCTGTGAAATCTTCTTTTGATGCTTTGTCTCCTCTTATTCCCTCCTCATGATGTGTTGATCTTCCTGAGTTGTTTGCTGCAAAATATCCTCTTCCCTTTGATCCTTTTCTTGACCCTAAGATTGGTCCTAATGAATTTGTGTGGGAATTGGCAACGTAACAGTTGGATTCACCCCAAAAGAGAACTTGGATATGCTTGAGCTCTCTACTTGATGCATAGCGTGTTGTTCTTCCAATTGGGCTAGCATCCTACTCATACTCTACCCATTTTGTATCATTTCATTTCTTTTTTGCTTGTTATTTAGAAGATTTGCGTCTTCTTGTGAGTGTATATTGCTTGTTGGTAATGTAGACCCACCTCCCTCCTCAATGCACGTTTATAAAAAGGCTTGTTCCTTATTAAGTTTCACCAAAGCTCCGGTGACTTCGTATGGGTTCTTTTCGCCGTTAATTCCTTTATCTTAATTGCTGGATATGGCTGTGAGATGATCCTCTAGATGAGGAGAAGAATCCCAGAGGTTAAATCCACTTGAATCTCCTCCAAAGCAGGTCAAATTTGAGGGCGCATTTGAGGCGATTCTCGAAGCATTCGCTTTTTCAAATTTCTCAATTTGGGTGGTAGAATCTTTTGAGTTTTTTACTATTGATAGATCAGTTTTAGGAGAATTGACTCCTTTGTCCACATTTACACGAATCAAAGCATTTGCTCATAGGAATTAAATTTATGTGCCTAATTTAACTCCCTCTCTGAAATCGCGACTTGGAACGGTTCATCTCTTCGCAAATTCTAGGAGTTGTAGGTAGATTTAGATGATGATGCTTGTTGTGTTTTATTGTTCTCTTCCCAGCGACCCTTTTGACTTTGGTCCGGTGGTCTGACAATCTCTACTGGCGGTCTAGCAGCCATTCCGATAGACAAGGAATGTTACCGTTAGACTGCTAGTAATTAGCCGTTAGGCTTTCTCACCACTAGCCGTTAGGTTTCCTTTAGAGAAAATTCTTAGAAAGAAATTTTAGAGAGAGAAAAAATTGAGAAAATGAGGAATGGATCATAAATGCATGTTGATTAGATTAAATTGAGGGTTATGTACCTGGTTATTTTCGTTTCTCTTATTAGATACCATATTTTAGGATTGATCGGCATTGTTTCGGGTTTAGTACCATGCTAGTTGGATTTTAAGTGTGTGGTTGCTTGTTGTTGTGTATTAATTGATATTTTTGTATTGAGCATGTTCGGTATTAGTTTAGGGTTAGACTAGTATATTGCATTAGACATGTGATCCTTATAGCCATGTTTTGTCTCCGATGTCATTGCAGATGGACTAGATCCTTGTAAACTTGAATAGCAGACTTGATTCTCTTTTGTTCTCACCCCTTATTTTTAAGGTTGCGATGGTTATTAGAGATTCTATTATTTCGTGTTGACACGGGATTGGATTGTTCTAGGCTTGCAGCCTTCTGTTGATTCTTGTAGGTGGACGTCATTCCATGGTGACTTGGTAATGATATATGAGATCCTCTTCGGAGACGACACACCCTCGGGTCACTCTTACTAGATGGGCGGCTTACTCCCCTGGGAGTGGACTAGATGGTTGGGCGGCCATGATATATGAGATCCACTTCTGAGTTGAAACGCTTTTAGGTCACTTTTTCTAGCTGAGCTGGGATTGGATTGGCTAGTTGCGCGGCCTAGATGGATTGTCACTCTTGCTAACTCGACTTGGAGTTGACTGGATTTTATGGTTACTTCGGCTGGGAGCCCATCTTTCGCTTTGTGGCTCTCTGCTTCAGTAGACTAAGCTATTATTTGTACATGTCGAGTTAATAGGGCATGTTGGGGTTTTATTTAAACTTGCGCATGAGTGTACCCTCTAGGCTTATGGGGGTCAAATCAGGTTTAGTTAGTTGTACTTAGATTTACTTTCGGTATGATCGTGTGCTTACTTTCATATATGTTTTAACCTTTATTTGTGTCTAGATTTTATCTTTTCTTATTACCTTCACCTTTCTTACTCAGTCGGCCTATGATGCCTACTAGGTACCTTTGTTTTGGTACTCATACTACACTGTGCATCTGTTTCATGATGCAAGTCCTAGTACCAACTACCGCCGGTGATCGTTTGTGCCATCTTTAACAATTTTTTATATCAAAGACGTGATGCGTACTAGGTACCTTTGTTTTGTTACTCATACTACATTGTGCATCTGTTTCATGATACAAGTCCTAGTACCAGCTATCGGTGGTGATCGTTTGTGCCGTCTTTAACAATTTTTGATATCAAAGACATGGGTGAGCACTTGGCGTCCTGGATCAGCCTGTCTTCTTCAATATATATGTTTGCATGGTTTTTTTCCTTATGAGACGGCTTGTTGTGGTCCACTTTTGGAACTTGTATTTTCTTATTAGACAGCTTTGTACTCATGACTTCCATGGGAGGGATTCTCCTGTATATAGATTTTTGCGTGCTTTCCTTTCTATCTTATTTTACTGTCTAGTGCTAATTATTTTAGTTCCACCCTTATACTCATTACTTGTCATTCTGAGTACGGGTTGACTTACCAACGGGTAGGTTATAGTAAGTTCCATCATGAGTTGAAGAATCGGATCGTGATATCCATTTAGCATAAGAAGGAAACATTTTACCCATGACGATTCTCACTTAACCTAATAACATTTATATTGTAAATTCATAACTATTGTCAAATCGAAGCTTAAAAGATCTTTGTATTGGTTTTTAGCTAAACCTATTACTCCTTTTCCTTTGTGGTAAAAAATATTAAATGAGTGTTCTAAAAAATCTTATATATTTGTGGAATCTTTTTTTATATATAATTTTTTTATTTATATTTAAATATCTATTTGCCCATAGAATTTGTTCAGATTATCAAAATCTATTCTTCAAATATTTTCAAAGTTCCTAATAATTTTTACAACTTTCACTCATATAATTTCCTTTTTTTCTCAAGTTAAATACATTTCCATAAAAAGCATCAAAAATCACAATTTTAAATTCAAAATTTATAGCCAATTCATAGCTTAAAGACCACTATATTGGATTTTAGCTAAACTTATTACTCATTTTCACCTTGTGGTAAACAAAATTTATTACATTACAGTTAAAAAAACATATTATATATACTAGTGAAAATATCTTTTTCCTATAATCACAATCCCTAAATCCATTTTGTCACAACAACAACAAGAAGAAACATTTTTTCTTGGTAGAAGAAGAAGAAGAAGAAAAAGGTAAAATTTTAATAATTGTAGATGAATCAAAGAGGTTAATTCTTTGTGTTAGTATCTTAATCAATTTAATATGTAAATTTTTAATTTTATTCAATCTTGTTCGTGAGGAATCGATTTCTAAGATGTTAGTCCATTTTAGTTTTAATATAACAGATGGATATTTATTTTCTTGCTTTTTTTTAATTATGTTAGTCGTTACTAGTTAAGAATCACACTTGGGTATTTACTTTGTTGCTATTTCTTAATTATTTTTTTGTTATAATTGTTAGTTTGAAATAACACTTGGGTATCTACTTTGTTGCTCTTTTTAATTGTCTATTTGTTCTTTGCTTGCTTGATGTTTCATTAGAAAAGGAGTAGAAAGTGAAGGATCAATTTCAATGAATATAGATGATAAAAAAGGTTAGTACTTTGTGTTATTAACTCTCCAATGTAGATGATCAAAAAGGTTAGTACTTTGGGTATCTAGTTTTTTCTTTTGCTATTTTTTATTGTATGTATATATTGTTGTTTTTGTTTTGCTTATATAACTTTCTTTATCCTGCCAAACCATAAGTTTAACTTGTAAGAAGAAATGCAATTATTAATCCTTTTTTCTATTATCTAAACCAAATATCATATGTGTAGCATCATTAAATGTGCTATAAAAAGAGGAGAAGAAACTCACACTAGTAATGCTAAGGTTTCATAGACTATTTCTCCGTGTTTCCAAAAGGAAAACCTAAGAATGAGCATTGTTATTAAGCTAGTATTTTTCCCTTTATTTTTTATTTAGTATCTCACAAGTTTAGTGTGAAGAATTACAAAATAAAAACATAAAGGGCACAAATGTGTTACCTTTGTAATCATGATTTTATAAGGGTGACTTTCGAATCAACCTGTACATTTTGACTAATTCTATGAGATACATTAATGTAATTCAAGATAGGAAGGACAAATTAACCTAGAAACAACAAAGTAAAAGATAGAAGAAATACACAAGTAAAGAAATCAGTTGACAATAATTGCTATAAAAATGTAAAACCTTCAATTAAAGAACCAAAACAGGCATCAATTATATAAAGATACCCTTAAGAGGATGGAATGCTCAAGCAAACAATCCCATCAATATTGCCTAGCAACAATGTCTTTAGCCCTCAACATAATAATATCTCTTATCAAAAAAATAAGGCTTAGTCTTCTTAGGCTTAAAGACTTGTGTTCAATAACAGAGCCAGGAATCTAGCAATGGTTCAAATTTTAAAATTTAAGTTTCTTTTTTAATAAGTAGGTGCACCAAAAACTTTAATATCAAACCGTATATAATATATAACTTTCACACTTGGAAGTTTGTTCCCAAAGTATAAATAAACATGAAATGTTGTGATGTACTTTTAGGTTTTTACTGAAAATTTAATTGAACACAAAAACTCACTCAAAAGAATTCAGAAGAGACAAAAGGTTAGAGACTACCAAAAGAGGGAAAAACTTAAACCTATCAGCATGCCAAAGATGCACAAACTTGTGATATAACCAAGCATGAACTACACTCTTGAATATCGAATCCTTACATGAAGAAGTTACTTGGCTCTTCCAATGACCATCAAAAAAGGATTTCCTAAAAGTACAATGTGTGCACCTAAGTGTGTTACCTAGTGGTCAATGAATTGGATTTAGAACCTAAGATCTTGGATTCAAATTTTAGCAGAGACAACACTGAGTGATTTCTTTCTATTTATTCTAGCCATGTTGGGATAGAGTTGTTAGGTACCTATTGCTAGTGGGAGGTGATAAATATCTTGTGAAATTAGTCAAAGTGTGTGCAAGTTGGTCCGAACAAAATCATGAATATAAAAAAAAGGTTTCATTAATGTTAAAATACCAAGTAGGCAATATCATATGGTTTTAGGAAACATAAAGTACAAGTGATCCTCTACTTAAATAAAATTACTTTCAAGGTGATACGATGGCCAAGTTACACACTTCTAAGGTGTCAGTAGAGTCGAAAGGAAAGAATATCCAATTTAGGTAAAGAAAACAACCTTTTACACCATTTTAGTTCCTATCAACATAAGATGCACACTCAACACAAGCATGAGTATCTTCATATGTATATAAATAGTAAAAAAAGATGTCACACAAAAGTAACTTCATTCAAGATGTCTTCACATGAAAGATCACTATTAATTTCAAGATCATAATCAAACATATTATAAAATAACAACAATTGGAGCATTCAAAGAAAGAAATAAAATTTTGTGGCCAAGTATCAACTTCTTTGTCAACATTGTCACGATCCAGACCGTTGTTTGTGACACTCACACTATCCTTTGGTGGGAGAATCAACTACTAGCCCAATAATACCCATCAAACCCATAGCAAGAATCCGAATCAAGAAGTAGAAATACTGAAAAGTAGTTAAAGCTAATTGAAGGATTGAGTTCTCACAAACTGAACCAATTAAAAATGTACGTTGTAGAAAACAACTCCTAGAATCTGAAGTCATAGTACCAAACTCTAAATGGTCAAGAATGGGGAAGCTAGAAGAATAAATTTAATAGTATAAGTGTCTATGCCAAAAAAGATGGACAAAGAAATGGAGAAGAATCCATGATAGCCTAAAAGAATAGCTCACCCTTGAATTCGAATGGTCACACATCTCTCAACTGCGGTCTCATATCAGTTGCCTGAATATGACCTATGCTCAACAAAAAAGAGCAACTATATTGTCAATACATAACCAAAGTGTACTAGTAGGATCATACAGTCAATTCCAAAATATGAATGTAAGCGAACAACTACAAATAATAAAACAGGCCAACACATACACATACAAACAGTCACAATACAATACAGATTCCCAATAAATAATAATATCCTGAATCCACCAATGCATAAATAATGTACCACATGATCATAAATGCACATACAGTGTCCTCTCATGGAACCCACACACAAATTTTTAGTGTATCGGTGTGGTACCTAAACCAACTAATTTTAGTATTCGTATAAGGTGTGGTACCCGAGCCAATCATTAGTAATCCTATACTGGCATGGTACCCGATCCAGCCATGAATCAGAACATCATGGACAATCACAATCATAATGAACAATCATACTTGGATAAACAAGTAAAATAAATAGGTTCATTGCATGAGATTATCAACATGATGTCATTTGATATTCCTTCCTTAGGTTTTTAAAACATGTACTGCACAAATGAATCTATAAAGAAGTAGAGATGAATACATACATAACTTGGAAAATACACAACCATGATCCACCTCGAATCAAGTCTTGAAAACACTAAATAATATGAGCTTTCCCTTTTTTAAAGTGCTTTGACTTGTTCTTCATCCAAAAAATAATGAAAAATACAACACTCAATCAATAATGGCCTATCAATATATGGATTATAACCAAATCATAAACACTAGTCTTAATTCATGATCATTCTACCCAACAAGGGTGTTTTCCACAATTAATTAAAGTCAAAACCCTACCCCAAGATTAATACCGTAAATTATAAAGATTAAGAATCAAATTAAAAGATAGGGGAAAAACAAACTTGCCTTTACCTAGGAATTTGGTGAAAAACGGCTTGGAACTGCCCTAAATCGTCTTCCCTTCTCCCAAGAACGAAGTAGAACAAAATAAGAGGTTTTGAATTTTTTTGCATAGGACCTGACTTACCCCACTATAGCGGCCCGACATGCTATAGTAGCATCGCCATAGTGGCTCCCCCTGCTATATATTTTTCTCATATGTTCCACCACAGCGGCGTAATGGCCACTCTAGTCGCTTGCATGGAATTAGAGGCTCAGAAACCTACCAAAAAGTACACATTTTGCAACATATCTTTGACTTTTGACGTCCCAAACTAACCTTCACTTCAAGCTCGATACCGAAATTTACTCAGCCTAATTCGATTGTGAAAAGCCTTATGAATTCCTTAATGTCTTAGCTACTAAAAAAATTCAACAAAGCCTAGACATATAACCCAACCCATTCTTGAATTTCCCCAAAAACTTACAAAACACCAAGTCTTTCTTCCTGTGCTTCTGCCTTTGAAGTGTCCCTTCTCTTCACTTCTATTTCTTCAAATCTTCAAAGCTAAACTAGCTCATATAACTTAAAGAGATGAAGCTCTCGCTTTTCGGAACAATGGACTTAGCACAATCTTTACCCATTCTTATATTTAAAATGGACTCAAGAAGCAAGCTATCAAGTGGATTTTAAGCATGTTGCCAATTTTTTAGAAAAATCACTCCATCTACTCTTTTCATCACACAACAATGTACTATTATTTGTTTCTCTTTTTGGTAAGGTAAATCATTTTATTAACAAGTGAGGGAACCTTGTATACAAGTTATATAAGAGAACCTACACCAAAATATGATTCTCAATAAAAGAGGTCCAATCGTTTATATAGATTGGGACCTCAAAATTACAGAAAAAGAAAACTAGAGAGAAAACTACTTTGCAATTTTAATAAAATTTTCTCCACTCCTTCGTAAGCCATTCTATTTCTCTCTTTCTAAATAACCACATAGTTGCTAATGTCCGTGCCTCTTTTCCCTTCTTCCTTCTTATGTGAGTCCAACTTTTCAAAACCTTTTTAATTGTGTCCAGCATTAGGTACACCCTCCATAGCTTATTAGCCACTGTACAATGGAAAAATAGAGGATATACATGTCCACCCTCACTCATGCACATAAAGCACCAACTAACATAGGTAGGGATGGCAATGGGGTGGTGCGGGGTGGGGGTGGGGGTGGGGGTGGGGCGGGTTGTGTTTAACCCGCAATTTTTTTAATCCGCCCCTCCCTGCCCCGCATAACATTTTTTTCATTTTCAACCCGCCCACCCTACCCCGCATAGACCCACCCCACATGAACCCGCCCCGCATAACTTTTTTAATATTTTCTTTTTCTAGTTAAGTTTGATACTAAAAATAAAATTCATAAAAAAATTTCTTTTTTTCATTAAGTTGTACTAATTTAATAGGATAGTGACTTAAACATTTATTTTTTAGAGGTCAATTGGAAAACATGAAAGAAATTGTATTATTTTTCATTAAACCATTTTCATTTACTATCTTGAATATTTTAGTAGATTTATAGAAGTTATTTTAATAAATAATGTTTTATCACTCTTATAACATGTAAAAACTTAAAATTAAATTTGAATCCACATAAAATCACATATACCCGCAACCCGCACTGCCCCGCATTAATTTTTAAAAAGACCACTTCAACCCGCCCCGCATCCCACCCGCCCCGCCCCAGATAGCCTTAAACCCACCCCACCCCACATCCACCCCTCCCCGCCCCATTGCCATCCCGAAACATAGGTAAACCTCCTTTTCCTTAAATATTTTGTTGTTAAGATCATGCCCCTTGCCGCCAACTACACAAAGAAACACACCTTTCTCATTTCTAGAACTTCAAGTGGAGTCGTGAAGAAAGGAATATTCTTCTCTCACAAGAAAATTTATATAAAAAGATAAGATAGTAAATAAACCATGCTTTCTCCCGAGGTAGCTCCATGTGTCTAATATGTTGTTGGTGTGTCCAACCATATAAAAATTTCTCCATCTCCTAGTCCTAAAAGTTTCTTCATAATTAATCCTAGTAAATGACTCCTTCATGAGACCTTCAAATTTGTTGGATTTTCATCTCTTTTTGAGATCTCTTTGAGAGATTCAACTTGTTCTACCTACAACACTTATGTTCCCAAGACTAATTTTGTTTCCATCTCCAACCTTAAATGAAATATGTACACTAAAGTCTTATTATACCTTCATGATACTATGCCACCCCCCAATACTAAGAAGAATATGTATACTAATGACCCCATACATATCCTCTATCACCCGCCCCTCCTTCAGAATGTATTTACCTTTACCCCAAATTTGCCTATCCACTTCCTTAGAAAAAATTGAAACAAATAACTTCAGATCATTCACTCTGATTCCTACCCACTCTTTTGGAGGTGTAATGATCTCAAGTTCACTAAATGAAACTTCCTAATTCTATTTGTTGTATCGCATAAACAGTTTCACCAAAGTCTTTCCAAACTTTTAGTAACTTTGCCGCCCTCCTTAAAATAAAGAGGTGTGAAATATGTTGGAATGCTAGAAAGAGTGCTACATCTTTTGTAAACCATCTAGCCTCTTATCGACTCTCGCAATCATTGGATTCCACAATGCTAGATCTTTATTCAAAGAACTCAAAAGTAAACCCAAATATGTAGCATGTAGAATACCCACTTAACAAGTTAATACCTCTGCCATCTTCTCAAAATATTATCCACAACTCCACCGGTATGATCTCACATTTTTCTTAGATTAATCTTAAGGCCTAATATAACATAGAAAAAAATAAGAATGTGTTAATGATCTAGCTCTATGTGGGACACATTTGCATCACAAAAGACCAATATGTCATCTGCAAATGAAAAGCATGTAACTGTCACATTTTTATGCCCTCTCATAGAAGAATCAAAGTCCTTCAATAGCCAACCTCCATTGACCCCCTATAAATAATCTTGCTCAAATCTTCAATCACCAAGATATATAACATAGGAGACAAAAGATCCCCTTGTATCAAACCATTGGAGCAATCAGAAGAAACCGCACGGACTTCCATTCAACAACACAAAGAATTTGGTGGTGGAAATGCAAAACTCTAACCCATCTCCTCCACTTATCTCCAAAACCCAGATGGAATCCAAAAAATCCCAATTCACATGATCATAAGCTTTTTCAAGGTCCAACTTAGGGTTGCCTTATTCGGAAATCTCCAGATTTGTGCTTATATTCAACTCTCAAAAACTTTTCATCGATTACTACGCATTTCCTCATCTCTAGGTTCCTAGGTATTCATCATAATCCTTTCCTTGTTTGAACTCAGACCTTGACTTCTTTCTAGAACAAACCACTACATTAGCCACCAAAGATGCATCCATAATCTTTCTTCCTTCCACAAAACTGTTGTGAGAAGTTGATACCATGCTTATTCAAAACCCTTTTTAGTAGGTTATCATATTTCCGAGAACTTTGACCCAATAAAATATTCTTCTAGAATATTTTTCTTCTTCAACCATCATGTATGTTATATGCTTAAAAAAATCTACCAGAAGCTTCTTTTACGTCTCCACTTTAAAAATCTTTTGATGCACCAATAATCAATTTTGTTGGTAGTATTTCATTTAAAAGCAATCTTGTTCTCCATAAGACCCTAGTTCAATTACCCTCCTCTAAAGTATGTATTATTGGCTATACCTTTATAGGCAATCTATTTTATCAATAAATTGATTTTATGCTATATATGAATATGACTCCCCCTCTATGCATTGCAATGATGAAGTTTCAAGTTTCATAAGCTATTTACTACATCTTTTGGCGGTTTTAAGATCACGCTTCCATTAGATTAGTTAGAAGTACATTTAGTCTTCTCTAATAATTCTTTGAGCAATCTCAACCGTGTGATGTCTTTTGTTGAATTCATTATGTCTTCTACACTAGGATGGATCATGTGCACATTACTTCAAAGTCCTCTATTCCACAATTTGGTATTTGACATCAAAGGGTTTTCATGCATTAGGACCGAGATTGCAATTTTTGTACGGTTGAATATAGATTATTGAAGGCCCAGTGCTTCACTACTTCAATTTTTTGAGAATCCACATGTATCCCTTCATTGGATACCACATGACCAAGGAAAGCGACGGACTATAACAAAAATTCAAGTTTGTTGAACTTAGTGAATAACTGACGATCTTTGAGGGTTTGCAAAACAACTCTTAGATGAGTCGCGTGCTATTCCTCACTCCAAGAAAAAATAGGATATCATCAATAAAAACGATGGAGAACAAGTCCAAATATTGTTTGAACACCCTGTTCATTAAGTCCATGAAAGTTATAGGAGCATTCGTTAGTTCAAAAGGTATAACTACAAATTCATAGTGTAACGAGTCTTGAAGGATGTCTTCGGGATATCACCATCTCTGATTCTGAGTTGGTGATAGTCATATCTAAGTTCTATCTTAGAAAAGCAACTAGCACCCTGAAGTTGGTCGAACAAGTCATCAATCCTGGAGATGGGATACTTATTTGTGATTGTGACTTTGTTCAACTAATGATAGTGAATGCACATCCTGAGAGAATCATCTTTCTTTCACACGAAAAACACAGGAGCACCCCATAGAGAGATGTTGGGTCTAATGAAGCCCTTATCCAGAAGGCCTTTCAACTGTTCTTACAATTCCATAAGCTCAGTTGGAGCCATTATGTAAAGAAGAACATAAATAGGATAGGTATATTGAAAGAGATCTATTCCGAAGTTGATTTCCCTTTCGGGAGGAACTACGGAAAGATCTTCTGGAAACACTTTTGGAAACTCATTCACCACTAGGATTGACTCAAGAGTTGGGGTTTCGGGGTTTGAATCCTTAACCCGAACAAGGTTATAGATATAACTTTTGGAAATCATTTTCCAGGCCTTAAGGTAAGAGATAAATCGACCTATAAGCACTGAGTTACTACCTTTCCACTCTAAGACTAGCTCACTTTGAAACTGAAATCGAACGATCCTAAATCTACAATCGACTGAGGCATAAAGAGAATGTAACCAATCCATGCCTAAAATGACATCGAAATCTACCATTTCTAATTATAAGGTATGCTGAGGTGACTTTCTAAGAAATTGTGGTAGGGCAATTTCTATATACCCGTCTAGCTATAATTGAGTCACCAACTGGAGTAGAGATTGGGAAGGGTTCTGAGATATTTTGTGGACTGACACCAAAGTTTATTTCTATATATGGAGTTTCAAAAGAAAGTGTTGCCCTGGATCTAACTTTGCATAAACATCTGAATGGAAGACTTGTATCGTACTAGTGACAACATCACGAGAATCTTCGTGGTCTTGGCGAGCCTAAAGAGAATACAACCTATTTTGGTGATGACCACCACCTGTACCAGACGAGGCACCCTGCTTAGTGGGGCGACCTGCTGGCGCTGCTGAAGTTCTAAAATGTGCCTTGTTACCTCCATATCTTTCCCTGGCAGAAGGGAAATCGTTCAATCTATGACTAGACTTACCACATCCAAAGCACCCTCTCTGCCAGCAAGACACTCACCGGGATGGTTCTTAATACACTTTAGAAAAGTTGGAAAAGTCTGGCCACGTGAAGCACTCCCCTAAGACGTATAGTCTGATGCCTTGGCTTTCTGATCGTGTTAAAACCTGGGGAACGGAGTGCTAGCTTATGAGGGTGCTGGGGTTGTAGACCTCAGGTGAAGTTGTGAATAATTTCCACTGCCCGACCTCTGCTGAGTGTATTCATAATTTCCTATTCTATCCTTTTTGTTGTCCTTAGCCATTTCCCTAAGCTTATCTCCCTCAACCTGCCGAGCATGAGTCATTAATCTGGAGATATCCATATCCCCTAACAGCATAGCATTCCCGCACTTGGTCTTTACCAGAACAGATACTCCAAACAAGAACTTGCTCATTTTTGCTTTTGAATCAGCAACCACATGCAGAGCATACCTGTAGAGCTGTCAGAATTTCAGCCCGTATTCTTGGACCGACATTGAACCCTGCTTCCAATTTATGAATTCATGGGCCTTAGCTTCTCTCAACTCTCTCAGGAAGAACATGTCCAGAAAAGCTCTTGTAAAAGAGTCCCACATCACAGGAGTTGCATTCTCACCCCTGTTATCATTCCACTGTGTGAACCAGATATAAGCCACATCCTTGAGTTCTTAGGATGCTATTTCAACATTCTCAACACCAATCACTTGCATTACTCCGAGAATCTTCTTAACCTCATCAATGAAGTTGTGTGGGTCCTCACCAACCTTCGACCCTAGAACTCAAATGAATTCATACGAACAAAGTCTCGAACCCTAGTTGCAGTTGATCCACCAGTGGTATTTGTAGGAACTAAGGCATGCTGATTGTTCTTGTTGGCTACGGTCTGAACCAAAAGCTCGATCGCATTACAAAACTTTGTATTCGTAACCTCATGGTTTGGGATTGGAGGAATTATGTTAGCATTCCATGTGTTAGCTCTATGATGAACGTGATTTGAAACACATAACAATGGATTGTAAAAGAGAAGTTGACTCACACTTCAAGCACGATAAGAATAGCAAAAGAAGCAAAGTTTTTCTTAGAACAACTATTAGCCTTCCTCTCATAGGTGTGGCACGTTTTACACTCATGAAAAAGACTCTACTTAGTGCAGCTTTCCTACACCATAGAACTTTTGAACCTGATGCTCTGACACCAAGTTTGTCACGCCCCGAGGCTATCCCCTAGATGTAACACGAGACCTAGGACCACGAGTGACCAAAGGCTAACCCTGAGTCCGGCATGTAACGAGCATACAAAATATAACTAATTAAATCACATACTATGCGGAAGCTAAAAATAGTGGACATCTGGAGAGGGGAGAAACGCAAGTAGTCTGAATATATAAAATATGATAAAAGTCTAGTGATGACTAAAACAACAAAACACCTCAAGTTGAATCTACTACTATGTCTGAAAAGACTCTAACTTAGTTGAGTTGCTGGGACATGCCCCAGCTAACTCTAACAGGACTGAAAACATAAAGTAAAGATCGAAAAGTAAAGCATGTCTATTGTCCTCAAAGTATAAGGACTCACCACTGAAGTTGTTGAACTCAGATTGAGAATCAAACTAAGCGTGATCTGGATGTTGAGCATCGGAACCTACATCATAAAATGAAGCAGCGCAAAAGTATGTGTCAATACTATGAATGTACTAAGCATGTAGGATATAGATATGCTAAGTTGTGTGATATAAATAAAACAATATAATACTGGCAATATAGACTGAGCATGGCAATAGGTTGTCCTGAAGTATAACTTAAAATTGAGCTAGAAGTAAGGACCAAGTACTAATCATGAAGATAACATGCTAAATTGAATACTAAAGTAAATGCTAATAACATGGTCAATGCAATAAGAGTATCACTGTTGGAGCTAATATTAATTGCCATACAACACGTAAGTTAAACGTAGAGTCTGATGTATACACCTCATGGAGAGGACCCAAAATACCTTGCCAGGGGTATAGAGGGATGAATGTGGTGTGATCACTAAAACTGATGCCCAACATAGGGGACTTCTAAACCTACATGGGCACGTAGTTTTGGGACTGTGAGGGTACGTTGAACCCTAGTCCAACTCAGTGCTATGTGTACTCCCAACTGAATATGTATATAGCTAAAATGCAAGTGAGATACTTAGTAGCTTAAAATACTGACATGCTATCTGAAAATGCAACATAAATATACTAAATTATATGGCATTCGAGTTCTGAAGCATGATTTTTTGCCTAACAAGTATAATTCATGAGTTGATAGTTTCTAAAAGTTAGGGTTCTGAATTCTATACATGAAAATAACACTAAATAACCAAGAATCATGTTATTTAGATCCTGGGAACTATAACAGCTAAAATCAAAATAAATCATCAAAATCTGGAAACCCTAGGTCTGAACAGCTTATGAGAAATCGAAGAACTGACTAAATTCTAGGGACCTAATGGGTTGAAGGACCCATTAGTGAAATCTCACATACCTGGTCACGGAAACTATAGAGAAATCTTTTTGATCTCCGGGCTAAACTTCGAAGAACACCTTTTTTCGTTCTTGGGAGAAATTGGCGCCTTTTTTTTTTCTAAGTTGGATGATTTTAGGAGAATGGGGGTTCTAGGTTGTTTCTGAGTAGATTACTAGACTTAGTATGAGTAGAACGACGTAGTTTAGGCATTAAATGACGTAGTTTAAGTGCCTAACTCATAAAGAAAAAGACCCAAACAATCCTGACTTAAAACTTGACAGATTTCTTTCACGACCCTATTCACGGACTGTGTGAAGCACCACGGGCCGTATGGGCAACCAAGGTTATTCACAGAAGTTGGGACGGTACTGGGTCATTTTCACGGGCCACTTAACGAGACGTGTGGGGTTCGACAGACCGTCTAGTAGTATGTGGTTCCTCATAGGGCCTTGGGTGGTTTTGGTTTGTTTTCACGGCCAACCTGATGGCCCATATGTAGTTCCATGCTCTGTGTAGGGGTCCGTGGTCCTCCACATTATTTCTGGGTATGAACCACGATGTGGGTGACGGGTTGTGGTCCTATGCACATCCCCTGGACCCCTCTGTGGTCCACCATTTTCCCCTTGTTTAGTCTTAGTTGGATTTCTGAGGTGTTACATTTTGTGTCGTGCATGTACTTCAATCATGAGATTTTATGGATCAAACAGTCTAAAGAAAAATGAGTCAACTTAATTATAGAAGTGTAAGATCATCCCGAATGTGGAGGTGAACAATTTCAGTTAGCAGAAGTGCTTAATTTTCAAAAATTTAAGACACCTCGATGACTTATTCAGGGTTACCACGAGGAGCATCATAGGAGGGCCTCAATGACTTATCCAGGGTTTCCACTAGGAGTGTCATAGGAGGAAATATGTTGTCGGGAATCCAGTGATTGGAAGAAATAGTCTAGCACTCGTGTAGTTTAGGTCTCATGCACGCATACAAATGGTATCAAATAGTTGAAGAGGCTATAAAGGAACTGTTGTAAGATTCAAAAATGGAACAAAGAAGTTACATACAAAAGGAAAAATATTTTATTTATAAACTCTTGTATCTTTTGTAGATTTATGTGTATTCTGTATCATGAAAATAACTAGTAACATTCCTATTTATAAAAGTAAAAACAAAATTAAACAAGAATTAGGAACTACTTTAACTAAGAAATCCTAGCTAATTAAACATAAACAATTATATACCATAAATAACGAATCCTAATCAATTTAGGAATTCTACTCCAACTTTGAATTATTATTTCCAACATTCCCCCATAATTCAAAGTTGTATACTCTTGCCTCTTTCTTCTTGTCATTGTTGTTGTATTGAAAAACACTTTTCTTCAATCTTCAATTTCTTTCTTTTCATTGTTGTTGTATTGGAGAACTTCTCTTTAATCCTCAATTGTTGGAGTAGTTCTCTTCAATTCTCATTTATTTATTTTTCTTGGATGTGTTGAAGCACTTCCTCTCCAACTCACGATATTTTTTTCTTCGTTTGTGTTGGAGCACATCTCTCCAACTTCCAATTGTTGGAGCAGTTTCTCTCAAAATCACGATATTTTTTATCTTGGTTGTGTTGGAGCACTTTTGTCCAACTTCCAAGGTTGATACCCTTCCCACCAACGTCTTTTCTTTTTTTTCTTTTTTTTTTGGTATTGGAGAACTCTCTCTCCAACTCTCGTTGATGCCCTTCCGATCAACTCCTTTTCTTTTTGTGTTTTTTTTTTGTGTTGGAGCACTCTCTCTCAAACTCTCGTTGATGTCCTTTCCACCAACTCGTTTTCTTCTTCTTCTTTTTTATGTGGTGTCGGAGTACTCTCTCTCTCCAACTCTAGTTGATGCCCTTCCCATCAACTCATTCTTTTCTCTCTTTTTTTTTTTTAACTTTCTCTAGCTTTTAATTTAGAAAAGAGTTTTTTTTTCTTGTGTTTGGTTGCACTTCTTTAAATCTACAATATTTTTGTAAGTCTTTGTTCTTGGCATGCTTTTCATGCATATATCATTCGTCTAGCTTTTGTCAACATGATTATTGGCCAAATGGGTGGCATATATGGGTCATAACCGCTCGCCGGCAGCAAAAACTCTAGGATCTTCTACCAGGATCGTAGAAGCTCGCTCTAATACCAATTTGAAGGAAAATATTTTATTTATAAACACTTCTATCTTTCGTATATTTCTGTGTATTCAGTATTTTTTATAACTTGAAAATAACTAACATCCCTATTTATAAAAGTAGAAATCAAATTAAACTAGAACTAGGAACTACTCTAACTAACAAATCCTAATTAAACATATATAAGTAAATACCAAAAATAACAAATCCTAATCAATTTAGGATTCCAACTCTATCTTTGAATTATTATTCCCAACACATACGATGAATCAGGTGGTTCAAACATTGGAAATAAATAGAAGATAGCAAGAAGGGGGAAGGGGCGAGGGGGGGGAGGGGGTACTAGAACTACCCTGAGTATATGATTGTGGGGATATATCATGGAGAGATATGAGGTTTAGTAATGACATCAATTTTAAGTTGAAAGTGAAATAGTTCAGATTCTGGAAGGATAGGTAGTGTGATGATGATGTTGTGAGAATTTCTTTATGCACTTTCGAAAATATTTTGGCCAAAAGGATATGATGACTCATCAGGTTTACACGACAGGACATAAAATTATGTATTCATTGGGATTTGAAGTTGAGAAAGAGCCACAAGATTGGGTGAGAAAGATTCCGAACCTTGATGACTTTTTCTTTTGTAAACAAATCTTCGCACAATTGGAAGAAGGCACTCAGGGAAGAGAAGGGGGTGTTGGACTTATGCACTCCTTAATTCTTCTAAGGAACACATATGAACGGCTAGTTCCTTAGTTTGTTTGTAGTTCAAAGTTAGGTATTTACGTAAAGCAGTACTTCAGTTTTAATTAACTTAATAATTAATAATTCACAACTTCAAACTACAAAGATTACAACCTTATGTAACCTAAGAAATGATAAACTCTAATTCCAAAATTCAACACAAACCCCCACGGCTTATGTTCCCAAAGTCTTTAGGTTCCCCAACCAAAAGATCAAAACTACACTACACAATTCTATGTAACTAAAAACAACAACTTAACAAAAGACCCAAACAAAATAGAATAAACTCTTCCGTTGTGTTCTTCGTAGCAACTAAAATCGTCAATCAAGAACTCTCTCAACACGTAATTGTGTTCTGCTTGTATGTCTCTATATGCAAGTACGCAGGTTTCTTTTGGAGAACACCCTACCCTATTTGTAGACCCAAAGATCTTTCCTTCTTTGACTTTTACTCAAATAACTTTGTAGTGCCTCCTACTTCTTGTAGGACTTGGAATCATACGAAAAGTTTGGTTATTCATTATACGAGCTTCCCCTTCCTTGTAGAATTTGGAATCATTACACAATACGGTTATTGCACAAATCAGCACACGACATTCGGTGCTTTTAGAATTATTGATCTTGCATGGAAAACTTCTTTGTTTAGTAAAACTAGTTTGAGGAGCTTGTTCCTCGTAGGTGATCGATGCTTCTTTGTCAATCTTCAAAATCATTCTTGACTCAATAGAGGGATTGTTCATGGTGAATTTCTAGTTCCACATGTTACCTTAAAAAGAGAGGATACATGTTAGTATAGATTTCTAGTGAGCCAAGGGAGGTTTATTTGTTCATATGATTGGTAGTATGGAGGTATTCTAAGCACACGGGTAAATGCAGATAACTATGTTACTAGTGCTTAATATGCAAATGCTAACAAGAGTTAGAGCACTGCCTGTCACAAGTTAGTTGTGGTACTGCCGTATGGTGGATGGCACTGAACCTCTTTGGTATACTGTAGTTGATGCCTGCTACAGTTAAGGACGTAATGCACGATTAAACTTTCATAAAAAAGAGAAGAAGATACACAGGGATGATCGGGCATGGCTTGAAATTGGGAATAAAAACTACATATTTTAAACTTGGGAACATAATACCATTAGTACTATATTTTTATTTAATTTAACATAGAGGTTGAAATTGATATTTATAAAATAACAAATCATGTTTCATCTTAGCAATATAATGGTATACTTTTTGATAATAACTAAGGGGCTACCAAATAATGTAATATAGGAAACAATCTGCACTAAGTAGCCCGTGTCCTTGGTCGATCTGTTAGGATTACACAGCTCATTTTGTGTTGACTGATCATTTGTTAGCTTGAAGTCTTTTTTATTGATATATCTCTTCCGAGTAGATGGTAACGAAATTCGCTTGAACAGCACTTAATCAGGCCTTTCTACTCAACAAGAACCTGTAGCTAAACACCCCTTTATTAATTGAAGAATTTCTAACTCGTATAATATGATATTCTGTAGACTCACGTAGATGCATTGAAAGAATCCGGCCTTCTGGTCAACGACAGGATGCTGAAAAATTGACTCATTTTTCTGGCAAGGAGGCTATTGGTGATTTAAAGAAAACATCACCCAGGTTGGGGTTTTTTTAATGTCTTAATTTTCCATATAGTTTAACAAGGAACCAAGTTTGATAGTATCTAGTCTTTCTAGGTTGGATGTTCTCAAGACAAGGAAAAGAAGTGCTGTTGATTCAATGGATCGATTTGCAATGAGATGTAAGTTTTTTGCCCGCGGTTGGTGCATCAAAGGGGACTCCTGTAGATTTCTTCACACAAAGCAGAATGTCACTAGCCATGTGACAAGAAAAATTCCACATGACAAAGGTAACCTTCAACTATATATTTGTTAGCGTATTGGGATGACTTGCCTTATGCCTTCCTTGTTCTCTATAGGTTTGGAAGAGAAGTCACTGCTGGATGGTTCTTCTCATTTAGGAGAAAATCTAAGATTGAAAGGTGGCGAGGATAGCCTCTATACGAATTCCCAATTGGGATACACCTCTAAGTCTCCAGCATTTCCTTCTTCCATAGCCGGATATTCTTGGAATAATGATTTATCACAGGACACGCGATACTCATCTGATTACACAACTTCTGATGATTGGGAGCCATCTGTTCCTTTTCGACCATCATTCTTGCTTAGTCAAATGATCGGATATCCTAAAAGTATTCTATATGATGGTATTCGTGATAGTATTGATCAAAGTAATGTAGGAGATGGATCCTTCTCTGTATTAACCAAGCATATGCAGGCAAATGCTGATCCAGCTTCAACAGGAACAAATAAAGTTGAAATTTCTGGTCATAGTGATATATTGCCTGAGAAAGATTTGCCTAGTGATGATACAGAAGTTTCTCATCAAGAAAACATGAATACCTCTTTAAAAGAAGACAAGCATTTAGAATCTGAGAGATTCACATCTGGAAATGAAATTGATATTGACAACAAATGTGTGAACACAGAGTCGACCGTTTTGAAGAATTTTCATGCTGCTCTTGTGGAATTTGTTAAAGAACTATTAAGGCCAACTTGGAATGAAGGTCTCATAAGTAAGGATGCTTACAAGAAGGTAGTAAAGAAGACAGTTGATAAAGTTGAAAACTCTTTGCATCCAAATCAGATTCCTAATACGGCTGAATCAACCGAAGATTATTTTGATTTATCTCTCCCAAAACTTACTAACACCATTGAGGTGAGGCATAAGAAGTCTGTTTGTCCATGTGAATTCTGTTTTGTCCCAAATTTAACAAGTAATTTTTGTTTGCAGGCGTACGTGGAAAAATATGGAAATATTAAATGAGCTTTGTGCAGAATAACGTGTATGTGGAAAAATCTAGAAACTATTATATTAGTTGTGGCCAGCATATTACCAACAAAGCACAATTTTGTGCTATTGCTAGGGTTTAGAATGAAGACTTCGAAACCATTTACTTTGTGTGCGATCTTTATGGGTTGAAAGAACTTTTATATTGTATTTACTGAGTTATAGCTTCAACTGAAGTCAGCTATCGTATGTAACTTCTCATTGGTCTTATAGCAAAGACACTTCTTAAATATGTTTTGGCGGTTCAGGTTGTTAGAGTGTTGATTGTTTGTATTAGATATACAGACAAAATCGATGAGTAGGTTGGAAAGTTTACCAGCATGATATACGTGGAAAAATATGGAAATATTAAATGAGCTTTGTGCAGAATAAGGTGTATGTGGAAAAATCTAGAAACTATTATATTAGTTGTGGCCAGCATATTACCAACAAAGCACAATTTTGTGCTATTGCTAGGGGTTAGAATGAAGACTTCGAAACCATTTACTTTGTGTGCTATCTTTATGGGTTGAAAGAACTTTTATATTGTGTTTACTGAGTTATAGCTTCAACTGAAGTCAGCTATCGTATGTAACTTCTCATTGGTCTTATAGCAAAGACACTTCTTAAATATGTTTTGGCGGTTCAGGTTGTTAGAGTGTTGATTGTTTGTGTTAGATATATAGACAAAATCGATGAGTAGGTTGGAAAGTTTACCAGCATGATAACTGCCCCCCCCCCCCATCTTTTTTAAATAAGAGATAATTTGTCCTTATCTCTTTTCAGATAACTTGCACTACAACAAATTTGATTATTAGGGACAAATAATTTCATCATCTATAAATCATATTTCGTCACTAAAAAAATTTCGTCAATCAATCGTCACTAAAAGTATACAAAGTCGATTTAGTGCTTCATCACTAAAAGTATTATATTAACTACAAAAAACAAATTGTCCCCAAATACATAGTCATTTGTGACGAATTTATTTGTCATAAAAAGTGCACTTTTTTGTAGTTAAATAGTATGTTTTGTCACTAAAGAGGTTATTACTACCGACAAAACTATATCGTCGCTAATTATGTAGTTCAATCAATGACAACATCAATTGTCTCTAAAGCTACATGTATTTCGTAGTTGAACAAATGTAATATCATCACTAATGACTACTTTTTATATACAAAAAAATATTTTGTCCCTAAATGTATAAATTAGGGACAAATTTATTATTATAAAAAAGTTAATAATTTTATGGTTAAATCTAACATTTTGTCACTAAAAGTATTATTTTTACCGACAATATATATTGTCACTAAATAATATAATGATTAGTGACACTTTCAATTGTCACTAAATAAAAAAATAATTCATATTCAATATACTAGGACAATACATTTTTTGTCACTGAATGTATAGTCAACTTGTGACGAATTAATTTATTCCATGACAAAAATTTTTGTCTTAAAATTTTTAATTTGGTCGTTGCTTATTAAATTAGAGTAGCTTATATTGAAAATTAAATAGTAAAACATGCTAGATCATAATAAAATTCACTCATGATCATATAATAAAAATAACTAAAATTATACTAAGATAATATCTCATTACAAACTCCGTAAATAAAAATAAAATATATCCAATGACAAGAAATCTAACTGAAATGTACTAAATATTACTCTCAAACAAAGACATATAAGTAAAAGTTCCTTCCAAAGTACCAATAATATGGTGACACATAGCTTTTATTCAATCCTGATACAATTCTCACCTTCTATACCTGTGAAAGAGCAATCTCTTCTGTTGCCGCTACCTAGGAACAACCTTGCCTATGCATTAATGTTTGATATATATTGGACAATAGTTGAATCATCGGAAGTAGGGGTGTGCAAAAACCGAATCGACCGATAAATCGAACCACAAAAAGTGTTATTGGTTTATTGGGTTAACGATTTCTTAATGGTTTTATAAAAAAAATTATCGGGTTATCACTTCAGTATTGGTTTTCAATACTGAGTTATTGGGTAACCGATAACCCATTAAGAGTTAAGACTATAGCAATTTACTACTTTTACATATACATACATATTAGTAAATATTAATCTCAATATCTTAATTAATAGTTATGTCTCTGTCATTTAGCCATCAATTCATACTTTGTTGTGACTTTGAGTTCACAACTTTACATTATACAAATCGTTAAAACCTAAAGCAAGAACCATATTCCTCTTAATTTCTCTTTGCGACACATATATAGTTCTTTTCTTGTTTGTTATTATTATTTCTATTTTATGAGATTTTGTAAAGTTACATTATTATCTTGTCGTGTCAAATTTATCAGAGAAGTCATATATTTATTTTATAAGCATTTTTTTATTGGTTAAACCAAAAACCAAACCGTTAAGGAACAACACCGAAAAACCGAAAACCGATAAAAAATTATCTTATTGGTTCGTTATTGGTTTAGCGTACTTAAAAACCGATAATACATAAAACCGAATTGAACCGACTGATGCACATCCATAATCGGAAGTCTTGCCTGATACAATCATACAGAGGCCATTCTCATATTAAATAAAATTATTACCTTTATTTCTGGCAATATGTTGTTCCATTCTCATATCTATAATGGACATATGTTTCAAATGTAATGAAGAAAAGTGGAGTGCCTTCTGGCTTATAGATAATCTAATCACAAATACCTGTTGGTACTAATCTTTAGGTTTTATTTGCATCATAGGCAATCACGTCGACCTTGGGTCGCAATGGAAGTAACTAACCTTTATGCAGCTGACCTATGAATTTCGGAAATAATTATTTCAAAGTTCCTTGATGTCTTGAAAGGTGTCATTGTTTAGAGAACAAATAAATGTAAGATTTAAATTGAGATTTTTATATTAGAGTCAAAAGTAAAATATGTAACACAATTTGTCTTTCATATGTTGTAATGTCCAATTTTCTAACGCTTATTGGATAGATTGTCCTTGGTATTACAATTCCATATATATATTAGTAATTTCCAATTTACAGTAAATTTTATCACTACAAGTTTAACATAAGTGAAAGTTTATGGAGTATATCATCACGAACTACTTTACATGGCAACATAAACTGCACAAACTGAAAAAATTGAGGCCATGCAGGAAAAAACTACTAACCAAGAAACAGTTATACATAAAGATTTCATTGTGGTTAGGAATATTTTTTAGCATGAGGGATGTCAGACAATGAGAAGAAGGCATAATAGCATAGAGAAAGCTAAACCTTAGGAGGATTAAAAGAATAAACAGAGGTAATTCAATAAGGTAACAATGGTTTACATGAATTCATTGTTCATACCTTGTTCAATATCATTATGGACGGTGAGAGTTTGTGCATAGCAGTTTCAATCTCCTTTGAAAAGGACAACTTGAGGCAAGCAGACAACCTCAAGCCACACAAGATCCTTGCTGAGGACAAAGAAAATCCAGGATCAGTTCCATCAAAAATTATAAAAAGAAGGCATTAGGGTAAGTTCATTCATGAAAACTACTAGCTATTAAAATATAATGCAATCTACGTAGAAATTCTCACATTATAATCAAACATGACGTGAATTAAAGGAGAAACTACTTCAAGTCTTCCACCAAAATATAAGTTATTGAATTGCTTGAAGACTTCTATAGAATAATTAGATCTTTTCCTTCACTTAAAAAGATGGTAGGACAAAGGCATATGTTCATAAAAGAATCAAGACCTTTTTTTTCAACAAAAATTAAAAACAATCGATGGAGAAGACAATCACAAAGTTTAATCCCCATCACAAACCTTTTCTGATAAAAGTGCATTCCAAAATTTAGTTGAGATTGAGTGTCAAGGACAAGAAACAGAAGTAGCCGAGAGAGTCAGCTAGGGAAGGTATTGATATCACACATTGTAATTTTCTTTAATCATTTTCTCTTGGTCTGTTATAACAACTCTTTGTTCATGTTTTTGTATAGGTGGTTCATGGATAAAACTGGAAAATCATTTGGTTTTACAGATGAGGTGTCTCATGAAGCACCATCAAAGAGGATCAAGGCTGATCCATAAATACATATCTGCAGTATTCTTTCTGTTAGATTAGCTGCAAGCCAACAATAGTTAGTGCACAATAATGCTCTTAATTTTCTAAGTTAATAATATTCGTTGCTTTTCTTAGAACTTCATAACTTATCTTTAAATATGGTTCCATCGTGTTAATGATATGTGCCTTCTTTAATCTCATGATGTTTATATTTGCTCACAACAAGTCAACAGCCTCTAATACATTATTCTCAATCTAATTTCACGTTTTTATTAGACAGTAATTGCCACTCTGAAACAAACCTTGGTTTTGATTTTGATGTTACATCAATGTGGCATATAACAGTGTAGGTTCATCTAAAAGTAGCATTAGGCTGAGAAGTTGCTTTAGTGCAGATAAAAAGTAAAAGTAGATAATGAGTTTCGCAGTGAACACAATAGTACTCCTTGAACAGAGGGTCCACTGAAGAAGTCAGCTATGCGCGTTACCGCATTCAGAAGAAGTTTATTGCACCTATTTGTAAACATCATCAAATGATGCACATTTTTTTCAAGGCACAAACCAATAATCCACACACAACATTTAGCTGTAAACCACCGAAACATATCATGCATCACCGTGGATGAAGCTGCTAGTGACATTTCACATTGACTATGTCCTCCCTATCCTTCAACATACATCATCCTCACCCACTCTCCATAGCCCTCATCCCCATCATCCCACCCCTATAACATCTGCACTCTTACACAATTGATCATAATGGACTTGCTAATACAAAATCACATAATAATGAACATAGACTTTTATAACTCATGAGTAGTTTATCCAGAATCTGTACTTCAAGTTTTCCACCAAAATATCAGATAAAAGAATTAACAATTAATAGACAAGTAATATGAGCAGGCACAAATAAAAGATATTCTAAAATTCTAGCAGAACCTCAATAGATCTTTTAACACAGACTATTGTTAGTGGTTACACTAAATGCGGTAGTAATCTAGAGATACTTTTCTTCTGTTGTAGTTTTACTGCCCAGATTGACCTCTCAAAAAAGC
Organism: Solanum verrucosum; assembly: GCF_900185275.1. Classification (NCBI taxonomy): domain Eukaryota; kingdom Viridiplantae; phylum Streptophyta; class Magnoliopsida; order Solanales; family Solanaceae; genus Solanum; species Solanum verrucosum. The sequence continues at coordinate 428,229 of NW_026020364.1, forward strand.
ATTTCCACAAAAAAAAACAAAGCTTTACTTCACACAGAACAAAAAGGCGAAAAAAGACAATCAGTATTGTAATTTAAAAAATAAGAGGGGATATAGTAATATTTGTGCTCAAAAGCTTAGTTTGACTGCCACATATTTAAATGAGAATCTAATACTGGCAACTCTGACTCAACTCTGAGGGTAGGTAATAGTACTCAAATAGTCATGGACATGGAATTGAAGGAGTGAACATCAAGTGTTATAGTTGCAGAACTAAACACGAGTTTTATTCCTCATACGTAATATAACACATGTAAATATCTCTCGGGAGACAAGTTTATAAGATCATAATTTTCCAAGAGATCTAGAGCTTATTCAGTTGGCCTCTTTCTGTGAGAAGACAGGTGATTGGTGCATTATTGGAAACACAAGTAAACTTTAGCATTTACTAAAAAATTCAAGAAAATAAAGGGGTCACATCTGGCTAGAAAGAGTGAAGTTACGGCGAGATTAGATTGGATTGTGGCAACAAGTGTTACCAGAGTGATATCTGGTAGAAAGACACCTCAAAATGTGAAAAGCAAGTTCTATATAACAACTATAAAACCAAAAACGTTACATGAGAATGGATATTGGACCACTAAAGTCCATCTATGAGTGTCAGGGAGACGTGGATGCTTATGATGGATGAACGGTCATACAAACCTATACAAGACTAAAAACGAATACATCCAGCAAAGGTACAAGTAAGACACATAAACTGACAGGAGAGACTAAATTATGCAGGTATTAGCTATTCCAAACTTTACACCGGGAACTAAACTAATAATTTAGGACAGATTGAATATGTTCAACTAACCAATGTTCAATTCAGCAAAGTCTAATTTTTGAGTTTGAACAATAAACATACCAGAAGTGAGATAAGGTCGAACTCAGTATCTACACAATCCGAAATTAGAGCATCAACAGCGATCTTAATTCCATACATTACTTCAATCTGAATCTGATTCTCAATCTGAAGCTGATTGTCTTATAATGAGAATGGACCATAAAAATATATTTTGACAATGTTGAATCGTCATCACTGACTTTGTTTGATCTCCTTGAACCTAGATCTTGGGATCTCTAGTCTTCTGGTAGAGTTACCGCCACAATGACTTATCCTCGGCCATAGTCCCATTCCCTTTGATAATCTATCAACTCCCTCTCTAGTTAGGCCTTCTGTAAGTGGATCCGACACATTATCCTTTGACTTTACATAGCCAATTATGATAATTCGACTAGAGAGTAGTTCTCTAACGATATTATGTCTACGTCATATATGACGAGAATTTCCATTATACAACATGCTCCATTCTCTACCTATTGCAAATTAACTCTCATAGTGTATGCATACTGGAGCTAAAGGTTTGGGCCAAAAGTCTTTCAAGAAATTTCGGAGTCATTCAACTTCTTCACCGGCCTTATCTAGAGTGATAAGCTCAACTTTCATAGTAGAGCGAGCGATACATTTCTGTTTGGAAGATTTCCAAGCGATTCCTCCTCCACAAAGAGTAAATACATATCCACTCATGGATTTTACTTCATTTGACCTGGTGATTCAGTTTGCATCACTATATTCTTCCAATACTGTTGAATATTAGTTATAATGCAAAACAATAGTTTTTAAGTATGTTTTAAATACTCCAAAACTCTTTTCATTGTCATCGAATAAGTTTGATTGAGATTACTGGTGGATCGACTTAGTTTACTACTAGCACATGTTATATCTGATCGTGTACACTTCATGATATATATCATACTTCTCAATACTCTAGCATAATCCAATTGTCAGTCACTTTTGCCTTCAATTTTTTAAAGTACAAAGCTCACATTTATTGGAGTCTTGACAATATTGAAATCCAAATACTTGAACTTGTCAAGTACCTTTTCCATCACATCAGTAACTTCAATGTCTTTCAAATAGAGTTACTTTCTAGCATATGCTTAGTAGCATTTATGTCAGAAATGTCTCTTTTGATGATCAACATATCATCAACATAAAAACAAACAATGACCTTGTGATTTGGAGTGTCTTTAATATAAAAACATTTATCACATTCATTAATCTTGAATTCATTTGCCAACATAGTTAGGTCAAACTTCACATGTCATTATCTGGGCACTTGTTTTTAGTCCACAAAGTGACTTAACAAGTTTATAGACTTTTTTTGCTTTACCAGGAACCACAAAGCCCTCGGGTCGTTCCATGTAAATTTCTTCCACCAATTCTCCATTTTTAAAAAAATGTTTTCACATCCATTTTGACGAATTTGAAGTCCATATACCGCAACTAGCGCAATTAACATCTGAATTGATGTAGGCCTAGTTAGGCCTCATTTGTTTGCACTTAATAGAGGTATGAATCTTAATGATTCAGATTTAGTCCATTAAGTGTGTTTGATTTTTAGGTCTGAATTTGAATGATTCAGATTCAGCCCATTAAGTCCATTTGTTTCTTTTTTCAAAAAGCCTCTTAATGGACCTGAAAAGGTTTGAATGGACCAGATTTGCAGGAGAGTCTTAACACCATTCAGACTTATTCAATACGTTATTACATAATACGGTATCGCCTCTCTCGGTCTTTGCGTGACTTTTGCTCTCACAACTACAAACTTTCTTCCTCTCTTTTCTCAATCAAACACCATTTTTTTTCTCTTGCACTGGTAAGTTTTCATAATCTTTACAAGTATTTTTTTTATATTAATAATTTTCTTATGATGTATTGATGTTTCAAGAACAGTTGTTGCAATAATATTTTTAGTGTATTGATGTTATCAAGGTTTTTGAGTGAAAAAATACTATTCATAATTAAAAATAATAACTATGTATACATATTTGAGGTCTCTTATTAGAATTTTGTCTTAGGCCAATAATTTTACTAAGACTCTTTGATCATCAAATCCGTTTGTGAGATAACACTAATCTATTATTGTTGTTGAACTAGTTGGTGACAAAAATAATGGAGCTCTTAATAATTCTCCATCCTAATCTTCAGTTTCAGCTGGAAAAAAAAAGTTTTGGGGAAAAAAAAAACTTATTCATCTGAATTGCAAATTGATGAGAAGATGATTACTGCTCTGGAGTTATTGATTAAAAAAATAGTGCACCTACATTTGAAGAATATATGGAAATTTTAGATGGATTTGGATAGGAAGAGTCATTATACAGACGTTAGTATATTTTGTGAAATGTCCACTACAAAAAAGCATGAAGGTCGGTAGAGGTTCACAAGTTAGAGAATTGGATTAAGGTTATCGGAATAAAGATAAGAATTCTTTAGTTTTTCTAATTAACTAAAATATATGTTAGGCGGTGATAATATGATAGCTTATTTATTATTTTTCAACTAGTATTTATCATACTTATTGAACTTTTTGATATTATATTGTGCCTACAAAATACTTTTTATTCGTGATGATTATGATATTTTTCTAATCAAAAAGTAATATTTTTTGTTGAAATGAATTTTTTATAACATTTTATTAATATAATGTTTGATTTCATATGCACATTCAGATATTGAAAACAAACAATAATCATTCAGTGTTCAGATTTGGAGACAACATCTTAATATTCAGATGTGTATTCAGATCTAGACACCTAGCTCTTAATGCAAATCTTAATGTTCAGACGTGTATTCAGATTCAGAGGGCGTAATCTTAATGAAAACAAATGATGCCTTAGTGACTATTATTTGTCAAAATAATCAATGGCTTCTTATTGTCTAAAGCAAATGACAACAAATCTTGTTTTGTATTTGTCAATAGTTCCATCAACTTTCTTTTCGTTTTGTAGATCCACTTTGAACCCAAAAGTTTATTTCTTGGAGGAAGATCAACCAAATCTCAAGTATGATTTCTCAATATTGAATCTATCTTGCTATTGACAGCCTCTTTCCAAAAAGAATGAGTCCACAGAAGGCATAGCTTCTTCGAATTTATGAGACTCATTTTCAAGAAGAAATATTACAAAATCAAACTCGATGGAAGTAATTTGTACATTAACATTTACTACGCCTCTGAATCTCTTAATTAAGTACATTCTCATTTGGTTCGTTCCAAGGTCGTTTAGACCCTTCACTTAACTATCCGACGGTTCAGACATATGAACCATAAATTGACATGCTTTACTATTTGTAGAATATCCAATGAACATACAATCCACAATCTTAGGTCCTATTTTGACCCGTTTGGAAATAGTTCCCTCATTTCCATTTCTCATATGGAATAGACTGTATTGGAAATTGTTAGATCACTATCTTTCAAGAGTTATTGCTCGTATATATTTTAAGGGCCGACAAGTAGTTCTCTATCAGGATACAACAAAGTATGAACAAACAAAAAAATTTGTTGCTCCCTTTATTAAAAAACAAAAGTTTATTTTCTTATTTGTTGCTCCCTTTACGAACAAATAAAATTTTTGTTCCTCTTTTTCTGAACAAACAAACTTTTTGTTGTTCTCTTTTGCTACAATGATAGCACCCCCACAAATTATGTGGTAAACCTGAACTTAAAAGTATGACATTCAACATTTCCATCAAAGTTCGGTTTTTTTATGTCAACAATTTCATTAGATTGAGGTGAGTTTGTGCAGTAATTTGATGGATGATTCCATTTTCCAAATATATTTCTGCAAAAGAAGATTCATATTCTCCACATCTACCACTTTTAATCATGACAATCTTTTAATCCAATTGATTTTCAACTTCAGTTTTATATTGCCTATATGTTTCTAGTGTTGCATCCTTACCATTCAGCAAATAGACATAACACTATCTAGTGCAATTGTCAATAAAATTTATGAAACACTTTTTCCCACCAAGAGATGGTGTTGACTTCATATCATAAATGTCAGTGTAAATCAATTCTAAAGGATTAAAATTCCTTTCAACAAATTTATAAGTATGCTTAACATACTTAGATTCAACACATATGTGACATTTTGATTCATTGCACTAGAAGTTAGGAAAAATTTCTAAGTTGATTAGTTTTTGCAAGGTTTTTGTAATTGACATGTCCTAAGCATTCATGTCACAAACAATTTGATTCAAGTAAGTAAGAACAAACACAAATAATGCGTTTGAAAAGACCTTCCGTGAGGTAACTTTTTCCTACAAATATTTTGTTCTTTACTTTTTATAGCTTTGTTAAATACAAACATTGTTTTAGAGTCAGCACCTTGCCAGATGTCCTTTGCTAAATGACCTTTCCATAACATTCATTTTGTTATAGAATTACCCATGCCCATAGTCTCTTCGGTCCAATAAGGGCAATATGACCTAAATGTTTATTTTACAACACAAACATAACAGATCATTTTTCACCAATGTTCATGTCTATACAAATAGACATGTCTTTTCATGAAAAATCACAATACTTTAAGTGATACGTTTTCATCAAAGAATACAATTCTTTTGAACGAGTAATATAATTTTGTGGTTTTCTACTAGTCATATCATATACTAGTAAAGAGAGACTCAATGACCACAATATCAAATATACTCCAAGAATTTTGTGGGTCTAACATAATACAAGAATATCATTAAATTTCATAGCTTGTACTTTCAAATTTAAATTAGATAGTAAGTCTAATTTTGTCTTTATCACAAGTAAAGAACACCCCACATTTTAAATATGTTCTCAAAATTATTTTTCAAGTATTTGAAATTATTTTCCACATTTTTTTTTCCACGCTTTCAAATTGTATACAATCAAAATAGACATTGGCAACACAAAACCTTCTTTTGGAGATTTAATCCATTAAAACACCCATTGCAGGTCCAAAAATTACTAATTTTATGTTACTAGTGTTTTTTTCCTTTCTGTCACAACTAGATAGACCACCTAATATTTAGAATACTAACAATAAAGATTCAATCTTTATACAACTTGTTTCTAGTTTAACAATGATGTTTTTATATTCTTCTAATCGTTAACCGAATGAACCTTGAATTCTGATGAAGTTTTTATATTCTTCGAATCAGTTTCACATTCAGACAGAGTAGTAAACCAAAAAGGTTTTAATCTCTAGAAACCTCAAATACAACACTGTTTCTAGCTAACGATGAAGATTTTATCTTTTTCAAATAATTTAGCCTTAATATTCTTGACGAAGATTTTGTACTCTTCAAGTAAGAATATTCATTCAAACAAAGTATTTAACAAATTGGTGAAGTTTCTATATTCTTCAAACCAATGCACAATCTGATTTGTTTGTAAAGTTCTTATATTCTTCAAACCAAATAACTAAGAAATTAGATGATTTTAGTCTCCAAAAGTCAGACACAATCAAATTTCACATGGAGTAGAAAAAGTTTTTTTCCTCCTCTAAACAGAATACATATTAATAGTAAAAATATATATTCTGAGATCATCACATATGACCATCTATCCTAACATTTATGAAATAAATCTTATAACTTATAAAGGATAGCAAAATAATAATCAAGGGAAATAAAGATAAAACATGATTTACCCCCATTGAATCATATATTATTTGTCAGCAATGATTTCATGCAAGTCACTTTTCTTGCTAATTTTTTCCTTCTTTCCCAGTTTCCATCATATTCCAATTTTTCCTCAGAAGACGTTGAATTTCAATAAAAAACTAAACTCATGTTCAAATATTGTTAGGAGACAACATTTGCTCATTTACTTCTTCTCATAGTTATATAAAACCAAGAATATAGGAAGAACTAAATTAAAGTGTATATCTTAACCTTTATGCACAAAATAGCTTTTATTATTGAAAAGAGAGCTAAATGGGTGCAATGTTTCAATGCACTTGGGAAGAAAATAAAAATAATCTTACTCTTTCAAGGAAAATTACTACAAAAAATATACTTGAACATATTAAAGTAGTACTAATTCATCCCAAATCTCTTTTATCATATGATAAAATAATTCTCTTTTTCTTCTTTTTTTCCAACAAAAAGAACACAGAAAATAAAATAATTTCCTTACCATAGAAAATACCATTAATATTATATTCTTTAAGCTTGTTATCTCCTGTATTCATATTAGCAAACCATAAATAATAAAAGATGAAAAGAAAAAGAACTATTCGAGTCCACAGAACCCACTGTGTGTCCTTAAGAAATTTATTTAATCCCCTCAAATACCCGAGGTTGCAAATTAATTCCTCCCAAGATAAAATGGATTAAACATTAAATAAGTAGCGGTACCTCAAACTTCGATAATTTTAACGAACTCAAAATGACAGCAACGAATCACATACACAGACACGATCGATCAATTTTGTTTTGTAAGAAATGTATGCAAAAGATGGGAATAATTCGATGCAGAAAAATGAGAGAAAGCCTCTCTATTTATAGCCAACAAAGGGTAAAGGTCTCAACTCTTTGGAAAGAAAACAACCTTTCAGAAAGGTTACAACACTTTGGAAAAGGCACAACCTTTCAAATGGTCACAACCCTTTTAAAAGGACAGAGCCTTTCATAAAGGTCACAACCCTTCGGCATAGTCACAAGCCTTCAGGAGAGTCACAACCCTTCATTTCCTGTTCACACCTTTAAAACCCAACAATAGCACCACCATTAAGTACAAAAACATGACGAGCGGTTGATTATATATCACACCGGTCACCGCCCAATCAACATTTGTATAACCTCTTATGAATAAATCAAATCCACTATAACATAGTGAATGATCTGCATTTCCTTTCAAGTATCAGAATATTCTATTTACTACTTTCCAATGATCTCTTCTACGATTGGATTGATACCTGCTAACCAGACTACGGTATAGCAAATGTCTTGCGGGTATACATCATAGCATACATCAAACTCTCGACAACACTAGAATATGGAACTTGGGACATGTCTTCCTTTTCTTTTTCAATCTTTGGACACATTTCAAGGCGTAAAGTTTCACCCTTTGCTACAAGAATATCCATGGATTTGTAAATATTCATCCGAAATTTTTTCAATATTTCTTTATATATGTTTCTTGAGTTAAACTCAACAATTTGTTGGAACGGTCTTTTTGGATCCTAACACCCAATATATAATCTGCTTCAACCATATCTTTCATATAAAATGATTTTGAAAGTCATGACTTGACAGTTTTCACATACTCCAAATTATTTCCAACTTGTAAAATATTATCTACGTAAAGAGAAAAAATTACAAATTTTTCATTAGACTTTTTCACATAGATGCAGTGGTGTTCATTGATCATGATTAAATTAAATGAAATCCCCTCCTTATGAAACCTCTGGTACCACTGCCTTGAAGATTGCGTGAGGTCATAAATTGAACTTTTCAATTTACAAACTTTCTTTTCTTGGTCTTTAACAACGAAACCTACGTGTTGTTATATGTATATTTCTTTGTTTAATTCTTCATTGAGAAAAGTGGTATTTTCGTCCATTTGGTCTAATCCTAGATCTAAACGTCAAACAATAGCTAAAGTAATCGAGTGTAGGTAAACTTCTGAACTGGTGGAAAGGTTTCCTCGTAGTCTATTCCACCTTCATGAGTAAAACCTTTTGTCACCAATCATGCTTTGATTCTTTCTATTGACCCATCTGATTTGTGTTTAACTTTGAGAATCCATTTATTCCTAATAGCTCTATGTCCCTAGGAAGGCCAACTATATCCCAAAATTTATTGGTTTTCATGGATTCTAATTCTTCTTTCTGTTGTTCACCTTGTATTCCTAAGATACTTAGAACAAAAACTTTGAAGAACTTGATAAGAAACAACAAAGTTTAAAGAGTATTTTCAAAACTAGAAAATTGAAACCATTAGAGAAAATGCCCTTTAAACTTTATTTTTTCTTATCAAGCTCTTCAAAGTTTTTGTTCTAAGTATCTTAGGAATACAAGGTGAATAACAATCTTAAGGAAATTATTATACTGTTGGTATTTCTTGTATTCTACTGATTGAGGGAAATAAATCATGGAAGTAGAAGAATAATGCACTACTTCTTCAGAATTCGGTGCCTTATTAAGCAAGATTGAATTGAGAATGTACTAGAAAAATTGGTGGCATTCCGGTTAAAGATTACGCCAGGTAACCTTCTTATTATTTATCTAAGGAGAAAAATAGTTACTTAAATTTAATTCTTTTGATATTTATCATGTGTATCTTTTGAAAAAGATCTTCAAACCATATGTTTTGGAATGAATTTTCCTTGGCAAATAATGTTGCCTTTAAAATTCTTTAGTTTGCAGAATGAGAGATGCACATTTTTGTTTGATAAAATAGTATGTCAAAATGTAATAGTTGGAAGGCTATTTCAAAAGAAAAGCATTTCTATGTGATAGTCTAAGAATATGTTTTATTCTGTTTGGAGAAAAAAAACTTTTGTACTTTTGTACTCTGTGTGAATTTTATTGTGTCTAATTTTTGTAGAGTAAAAACTTTTGTAGTTTTCTACTCTGGAGAAATAAGACTATGCAATTCATTTGAAGAGTATGAAAAATTCATCTAATAAGCCAATGTTGTACTTTTGGTTTTCTATAAACTTCATTGTTAAATAGAAACAATTGTATAAAAGTTTTTGTCTTTATTATTAGTATTCTAAATACTAAGTGGTATGTCTAATTGTGATAGAAAATAGACCAGTGACTTAAAGTGTGAGATTTTGTGTCTACAATAGGCGCCTCTATGAAATGAACTTTGACACTATGTAAAGATTGTCAAAGAGAATCGAAGAACTATAATTCTTTCATAGAATAATATTTCCAAAAGAGGTTTCATGCTGCCATTGATAGTCTGGGAAAATATGTGGAAAAATTATTTTCAACGATTTGAAAAAACAAATTGAGATCATATTTAAAATGTTGGGGGTTCTTTGCTTATGACAAAGATAAAATTAGACTTAGTGTCTAATTTAAATTTGGAGCACAAGATATGAAATTCGATGATACTTTTGTATTATGTTAGACCTAAAAAATCTTGGAGTATATTTGATATTGTGGTCGTTGAGTTTTTCTTTTACTAGTATATAGTATGATTAGTATGACACTACCAAATTATATGTATACTTGTTCAAAATGATTGAGTTCTTTTATGAAAAAGTGTCACTTAAAATGTTGTGACTTTTCATGAAAAGATATGTCTATTAAATATAACTATTTGTATAGACATGAATATTGGTGAATAGTCATTTGTCATGTTTTGTAAAAGAAGCATTTGGACTATATTGCCTTTATTGGATCCGATAAAACTTTGTTCATGGATAGTTCTATAACAATCAAATTGAAAGTTATGGAAAGGTCCTTCCTAAAAGGAGATTTGACAAGGTGATGACTCTAAACAATGTTTGTATCACACAAAATTGTAAGAAATAGGAACAAATATTTGTGAAAAAAAGCTACCTCGCGGAGAGCTTTTCAAACTCAATATTTTTATTTGTTCTTACTTGCTTGAGTCAAACTATTTGTGACATGAACACTTGGGACATGTCAATTACAAAACCTTGTAAGGAAAACTGATAAACTTATAAGTTTTGTCTAACTTTGAGTGCAATAAATAAAAATGTCTAGTTTGTGTGGAATCTAAGTATGGTGAGCATTCCTATAAATCTGTTGAAAGGAATTTTAATCCCTTAGAGTTGATTTACACTGATATTTGTGATATGAAGTCAACACCATCTCGTGATGGGAAAAAGTATCTCACACTACTAAAAAACTGTCAAAAAACGATGGCCAAAAGCGACGGACTGCGTCGCTTTTTTGGTCAAAATCGACGAAAAAGCAACGCAGTTACCTCCGTCACTTTTTAGCTCGACGCTTTTCAAAAAGCGACGAACTACGTCACTTTTTAATTTTTTTTAACAAAAGCGACGGACTTTGTCGCTTTATTTTAATTTTAATTTTATTTTTATTTCTAAAAAGCGACGCAGTCCGTCACTTTTCTGGAAATTTTATTTTTGAAAATTCCTGAAAAGCGACGGACAAAACCACGCTGTCCGTCGCTTTTCCTGCAATATTTTTGACAGCTGAAACTGGCAGTTTCTGCTGCCCACTTGCAAATGCAATTCAATTCAATTTTACACTATTCAGCCCAATCAAACACACACAATTATAAACAATCTAAACAAAACATAAAACAACAAACTTAAAATAACATTCAAAAGTATCTAAATCACAAATTAAAGACTTATAAAGTCTTTCAAAATTCGTTTCAAAATTTCAAAAAGTTCATAAATGGCCAGAGATCTAAACTAGGGAGTGGGATCTACATAATCATCCTCATCACTCTCATCGTCGGTATCATCGGGAGCCGAAGTAGTAGGTCGACGAGCGAGGTTCATCACTTGTTCTTTGATTTGCTGAACGGGCACACTCATGCTTTCTTGTTCATCTACTCTTCTCCGTTCCGACTCTGCTAGTGCCACTGTAAGTTTAGCTATTTTATCCGAAATAGCAGTAATCTGAACATCGTCAAGTGCCTCGACTTGACGTGATGATCCAATACCTTCTAAGCCTGACTGGAGTCGTCTTACATTGTTTCGAGAGCCTAGACCATAGACTCTACCCTTGTGTGTCCCCTCTACCACTTTTTCTTTCCAAATTTGGGTGGAAAGTTCAAGTGTCAATTGGACTGAACTATCTGGATTCTCAGCAACGTACTGATGAAAGTCATTCTGCATATTAAATATAAAAATTGATATCAATATATATACATATCATAAATATATTCACTATTAATTTACATTATTCATATTAAACAACTTACAAAAGTTCGTTCGGCCCTTTCCTCCACCCACACATTCGGATCCGACTCATTTTCTTTTTTCCTGACATGAGTCTTGTTGAAAATCTCCGGCTCAATGGGAGTGCGTCCCAATTCTTTTTCCTATCAATAAAAACTAAAACTTATAACGATATATATGAATCAACTAATTATTTATTTAAAAGAATTAGAACTTACCATCTCTCGTGCAATTGTTCCAACCATCTTTGCACCTCCGATGTGGAACGAGCCACCTTTAAGACTGCCTCTAGCCTTTTTGGCTTGATCTGATATTGCCTTAAACTTGTATGTGTTCCAATACTGACTCAATTCATCAAAAACATAAGGCAACATCCAATCGGGATGGTCACCACTATCCTGAACTTTCTTTAGCCAGCTAGACAGTCTGGAGTATGCCTTCCTCTCAAATGTGGTCCCAATTACCAAATTGTACCTCGAATCCCAAGTACACATAATCTGAAAAAAATTGAATAACGTTAATTAGATCGATAGTAAGAAAAAGTAAAATATACTAAACTTAACTAAAAAATATATACCTTAAAGTTATTAAACATTGTCTGGCGTATACTATTTGGAATCTCGCTCCAAGAGTGATAAGCATGTGTATAGAGTCTTCTAACACAGTCTTTTAAAGCCCGGGCAACATCTTTTGCAGGATGCCACCTGCAAAACACATAATAAATATGTTAGTTCATGAATAATATATTAAAGTATAAGAAATAAATAAAATAAACTAACAAATATAAAACAAAACAAACTTACGATTATCCATCCGGCTCAATCATGACTCTACCAAGTATGTCCTTCTGGCCAGTAGCTAGAGCAGGCATCGTATTATCTGGTGTAGCACTAGGTGTAGCTGTAGACGAGGGTGATACATCAGGATGCATAAAATGCTGAGTCAATGGAGGCATACCGGCCATAGCATTTGACTGTTTGCTACTAGAATCTCCAAGCCTCATGGCAGATAACTGAAGAGATGTACCTGTGGGAGATGGAGTATCTGTCGATAAGGGTCATGCTCGATGAATAGCCTGTAAAGGTAGGTCCTTGTAGCATAGTGAAGGCAATGCCTATGAAGTAGATGAAGCACTGACTGGTCGACGGTAATTAGGATAATATTGCCGAGGATCCGCCGTACCAAACGGAACAACAAATAAATGAGTATCATGGTTGATGCACATTGGCGCAGAAGAAATAGATCTTGCAATATCCTCAGGATCTATCGGTCTCCCAGACTTCTTTTTCTTAGCCTTTTAGTCTGGCTAACTCCAAGATGCTCGCGATGTCTATTACCGTCACCGCCTGATGACATCTGTTTGTAAATTTACATGTATCATATATATAAAAATCATAAATTAAATAAAATTAGCAAAATACACTTACATATATATACTAGCTAGCTTTCATTCTACAATATTCCTCCTCGCTTGTTTCAATTCCACCATTCTCCCATTCTTCCTCCCAGTTGTTTCATTTTCATTATCGTCCTATTCTTCGTCATCAAATGTTTCATTTTCCTCATTCTCGAATATTTCTTCCTCAACGTTCTATATCTCATCATCATATACTTCTTCTAATATGTGTTGAGGATGTTGTAGTGTGGTTTTCAATTCAACATCAACTTGTAGTTGAACAATTGCAACATCATTTTGATACGCCACATCTAAGACATTGTCAATTTCAATTCTTCCCACATGCTTACTTTTTATAACAACCCACCAATCAGCTTTGTCTCTACACAATGGATATGGAGTGTAATACACTTGTTTAGCATTTTGTGCAATAATAAAATGATCATAACTTTTGCATTTCCTGGTGTGCTTAACTTCAATTATATTATGTTGATGGTCCACCTTTGTGCCTCTATGTGATGGGTCAAACCACTCACACCGAAACAATACAATCTTCTTCTTAGGCCAACATGAATACCTCACTTCAATAATCTCTTGAATGACACCATAATATTCAATAGTTTGACCAATACCATCAACATCACCTTGTATGTAGACACCGCTATTATTTGTTTTCTTGTTCCTAGAAACTTCTTCAGTTTGAAACTTAAAACCATTGACACAATACTTATTCATTGTCAGTACTTGAGATTCAGGTACAAGTGTTACTTCTCTCACTAATTGCAAATGCTGGACACTTGAGTATTCATCGTAAACCTACGTGATTGTTATTTCAAGTAATATAATTTAGTATAACATAAATATATTATTAAATACTTAGTGATTGCACACTTACATAGTTCCTCAGCCATTTGGAAAATTATGTATAGATGGTTTCATCACCCTATTTGTTTATGAACAAGCTGATCATTTTACATTCAAGTATTTCGTTAGTTAATGATCACTTATTAGTATGTAATTTAATAACATATTTTTAACACTTACTTGACATATGGTTGAATCTCTAGAAAATTAAGCAAAATATGTGTCACAGCTGATTGCATTTCTGTATCAGTGAAGCCTCGCCTTTCCACGCTTTTTAGATCCTAGACCATTTTGATTAAAATTTGATATCGGTGGAAATAAAGGATCAATATCGCCTTCATCATTGCGATTGGGCCTATTTCTCCTACATGACACATCATCACCAAAGTAATAAGAATAAAAATCACCAGTTTCTCTCCCAATATGACCTTGAACAAATGATCCTTCGATCCTTCCCCTTTGCTTAATCGTTTAGTTCGAACTACCAATTTTTCTGCATGTATATATGTATATATATATATATGTTAATATATAAAAGACTTGGAGAATATATATAACTTAGTGAATATTTCAAATGGATACCTCTCAAATGGATACATCCATCTTGTTTGAACCGGACCTCCAAGGTGGGCCTCGTGTACAAGGTGAATTGGAAATGCTCCATCACATCAAAGAAACCACATGGAAATATCTTGTCCAACTTAGTAGTAGTAACAAGAATATTTTCCTCCATCCTATCTAAACTACTCTCCAACAACTTTCCAGAACACAAATCTTTAAAAAAAAGACGTATCTCTATGATTGGTTTCCATATCCTTTCGGCTAGATGGCTAAAAGTGATAGGAATTAAAGTTTCCATGAACACATGACGATCATGACTTTTCATACCTATCAATTTTCGTTCATTCATATCTGCCCGCTTTCCTAAATTTGAAGCATAGCCCTCCGACATCCTCAAATTGTTAACCCACTAAATAATTTCACGTTTCTCATCCAATGTGAATGAAAAGCTGGCTTTGGGCTTAACTATTTTACCATTCTGTAATTCTTGCAGCCATAACTCTTTTCTCCTACAATATTTCTTTATGTCCATTCTAGCTTTTGGATTATCTTTTGTCTTACCCTTAACATCCATCACTGTGTTAAACAAATTGTCAAAGTAATTTTTTTCAATGTGCATTATATCTAGATTATGTCGTAGCAGATTGTCCTTCCAATACGGCAACTCCCAAAATATGCTTTGTTTGGTCCAATTATGTTCAACACCATATCCAGGAAGTCTAGAAGGTGAAGCTTCTATAACTTTAGGTAATTGAGAAACTCTCTCCCAAATTTGATGCCCTGTGAGTAATGGAGGTGGGGGGTCACATTCAACCTTTTTTTCCTAAATGCATTTTTCATCTTTATAAACTCATGGTCCATTGGCAAGAACTGGCGTTGACAATCAAACCATGTATTTTTTCTGCCATGCTTTAAAGTGAATGCCTTACTATTTTCCATGCAATACAGACATGCTAGCTTTCCAGCTGTCATCCAACCAGACAACATCACATATGCAGGAAAACCATTAATAGTCCATATTAAAGAAGTATGCATAATGAAATTCTTCTTAGTTGATATATCATAAGTCAAAACGCCTTCAAACCACAATTGTTTGAGCTCATCTATCAATGGTTGTAGATAGACATCAATCAAACTTTTTGGATTACGGGGACCTGGAATAACTCAACTTAGAAAGATGTAGGGACTGGTCATGCACATTTCAGGAGAAAGATTATACGGAGTAAGAAATACCGGCCAACATGAATAAGGAGAAGTATTATTAGAGAATGGTGTGAAGCCATCTGAACACAACCCCAATCTAACATTTCCTAGTTCACTAGCAAAATCAGGATATACATTATCAAAATGCTTCCATGCTTCACCATCAGATGGATGAGACTAGACACCCGGATGCCTTCTATATTCACGATGTCATCTCATATGTGGGGCAGACCTCATCGATGTATACAACCTCTTTAACCTAGGAATGAGAGGTAGATAATGCATCGCCTGAACTGGGACCATCTTTCCAGCCGGAGTCCTCTTATAACGAGCATGTCCACAAAACTTACAATTTTCTAATTCACTATCAGTCTTGTAAAACAACATGCAACCATTAACACAACAATGAATTCTATCATACGTCAGTCCTAACTTGGACACGAAACGCTTTGCCTGATAGAAGTTCTTTGGTATGTTAAACTCCAGATTAACTAGTTCACCCAAAAGATCAACCATTGAGTCCATACCCGCATTAGGAACATTCCAATCTTATTTAATATTCATTAATCTAACCGCAACTGACAAGGCAGAATGCAGACTCCCTTCACATAGTGGACAACTAGACTCTTCTAATTTATCATAGAAGTGTCTTGCTTCTTCATTAGGAGCTTCATCAAAATATTGTTCCGGCTCCATCCCACCTTGAACCCCGAAAGTATCATTGATCATTTCATGAACCCTATCATGTTCAACCCTAACCTGTTCAACCCTAATTTGTCCATGTGGTGCAACCATATTATATGCATCCACAGGCATCAAATTATAAAGCATGCCATCCAATCCATCACTTTCTTCATGATCAATCCATACAAAATATCTAGGCTTAAATCCATTACGGTACAAATGAACCATAATTGTATCTGGTTTAAAAAAAATTATGCACGTACATGCACTACAAGGACACCTAACCAATCCATTATTCTTGAAAATGTCAAGTGTCATTGTATGTTCAATAAAATTTCTAACATCGTCAATAAACTCATGTTTCAAACCAGCACCAGTTTCATAATGTATATTATACATCCACAAAAGATGATCCATCTACAAATATATAGATATTCAATTATATTATAAATAAAATTTAATAATAATATTACTAGTAGTAGTCCTAAAACTAGTTTAGTATTGACTTAACCACATTATTTATTTTAACTTATTTAAACAACTTAACAACTTTAACTAGTTTAGTTTTGACTTAATACAACAACTAAATCCACCAACTAAACCACATTATTTATTTTAACTTATTTAAACAACTTTTTAACTTGAACTAGTTTAGTTTTGACTTAATTTCAACAACTAAATCCATCAACAAAACCACATTATTTAATTTAACTTATTTAAACAACTTTATAACTTTAATTAGTTTAGTATTGACTTAATTCCAACAACTAAATCCACCAACTAAATCACATTATTTATTTTAACTTATTTAAACAACTTTAACTAGTTTAGTTTTGACTTAATACAACAACTAAATCCACCAACTAAACCACATTATTTATTTTAACTTATTTAAACAACTTAACAACTTTTTAACTTGAACTAGTTTAGTTTTTGACTTAATTCCAACAACTAAATCCATCAACAAAACCACATTATTTAATTTAACTTTTTTAAACAACTTAACAACTTTTTAAAGCTAAGTGTCAACACTAGATGGACACAAATCGATCTTGCAAGAAAATAAATTTTGTCATCAATAGGATCAACTAGTGTTGGTATTTATGCTTAACAAACACATTATTCCTAAATTAAAGCTTAATATCAACACTAGATGGACACAAATCAATATTGCAAGAAAATCAATTTTGTCATCAATAGGATCAACTAGTGTTGGTACTTATGCTTAACAAACACATTATTCCTAAATTAAAGCTTAATATCAACACTAGATGGACACAAATCGATCTTGCAAGAAAATCAATTTTGTCATCAATAGGATCAACTAGTGTTGGTACTTATGCTTAACAAACACTCAATGGACACAAAAAAATTATCACAAAATTAAAGCTAAGTATCAATACTAGATGGACACAAACACATTATTGAAAACAATTGTACTTGAACTTTAGAAATTTAGAAGCACCAACCTTATCTCCTACTTTGATGAAAGAAGCAATATAGTCTTGTATCAACTTTTTTAGATGTTGAGCTTCCTCAGTTACCTAGCACGAAAAGTTCTAAAATTAGTTAAATATAAACTTCAAATCCAAGAATATTAGTTATATATATATATATATTTATATATATTCAAGTTTTAATGAGTTCAAGTTTTCAATTCAAGTTCATATCTAATTTCTAAACATAATTAGTTATATATTCAAGCTAATTAGTTCCAAGTTCAAGAAGTTCAACTTCAAATTCTAAGTTCAACTTCTAATTTTAAGTTCAAGTTCAAATTCTAAGTTCAAGTTCTAATTTCAAGTTCAAGTCTAAGTTCAACTTCAAAATATGCTTTGTTTGGTCTAATTAAGTTCCCAAAATATGCTTTGTTTGGTCTAATTAAGTTCAATTAGTTCAAGATCTACAAAGTTAAAGCTTAATTAATTAATCAATACTAATTAATTAAGTTCAAGTTCTAGTTAATTAGTTGATCAAAATTAAGTTTATATTAATTCCTAATTAAGTTTTCAAGTAATTATAATTAATTAAGTTTAATATAGTTCTAATTAATTTATATATAATTCTAATTAATTAAGGTCAATAAGTTTTCAAGTACTACAAAATTCTAATTAAGTTCAAATAAAATCCAAGTTCTAATTAGAATACAAATTAAGTTCTAATAAATTAAAGTCAATACCATTTCAAGTTCATATTCCTAATTAAGTTCAATTTATAGTAAATTCAAGTTATAATTAATTATAAGTTCTAATTATGTTGTAATTCAAATCCCTTAAATTTTAAATTCAAACTAGCTAGATAGTGTCCCAAATTCAAACTATTAGTCCTAATATATCAAATATAATTCAAACTAGTCCTAAATTCCAAATTCAAACTAGTCTTAAAATCACAAATTCAAAGTACTCCTACAATTCAAAAATCAAACTAGTGCTAAAATTCCAAATTCAAAGTATTAGTAGTCCTAAAATCTCAAGTATAATTCAAACTAGTCCTAAATTTCAAATTCAAACTAGTCTTAAAATCACAATTTCAAACTAGTCCTAAAATCCTAAAATCTAACTAGTGCTAAAATCCTAAATTCAAACTAGCTAGCTATTCCTAATCCCAAATTCAAACTATTAGTCCTAAAATCTCAATAATAATTCAAACTCTAGTTAGTCCTAAAATCCGAAAAACAAACAAACTCAAATAATACCCAAATTCAAACAACTCCTTAAATTATAGCCTAATTCAAACTAATCCTACAATCCCAAAATAAAACTAATTAACTTAACAAATACCCAAATTCAAACATATCCTAAGATACCGTAATTCAAACTAACCCTAACATTAAAATTTTCAATTCACTCACTAACTAATAATCCTAATTCAAACTAACAATCAATAAACACAAATTCAATAAACTAAATTCAAATAATTAGCTAACAAAATCAAAATATAGTTCAATTTGAAAAAAATTTGATGCATTATTAAACACTAACCTTAAAGAAGAAGGAGAGATTGAAGAGAGAGGAGAGGCAGGCGGCGGTGGTGGCGTCTGCTCCGGTAGATCTGGAGAAGCAGGCAGCAGCGGTGGCTAGCGAGCGGCGGGTCCGGTAGCAGCAGTGACGCAGTGGTGTTGGTGAGGAGTGGAGAGAAGGAGGAGATTTCACAAATGGGGAAATGGAGAAATGGGGGAAAATTGCGGATCTGTTTTTAGATATTTAATAAAAAGCGACGGATAGCGTCTCTATGTCCGTCACTTTTTTTTTTAAATGTTTGACCAACATTTTGACCAAAAAGCGACGGACTAAGAGACAATGTCCGTCGCTTTCTTAAAATATTTGACCATATATTTTGACCAAGAAGCGACGGACATAAAGATGTTGTCCGTCACTTATTTTTTTTAAAATTAAACAATTAAAATTAATAAAAAGCGACGGACGGCATGGCTTTTTTTAATTTATAAATAATTATTTTTAATAAAAAGCGACGGACTGCGTCACTATCTATAAGAAATAATTAATTATTGATTATATATATATTTGGTGCAAAAATCTGCGAAAAAAAGCGACGGACTAAGCTATGTTGTCCATTGCTTTTTAAAAAAAATTAAAAATAAATTTATTTTTATTAAAAAGAGACGGACAGTGTCACTACTGGCGTCGCTTTTACTTCCGTCATTTCTCAGTAGTGTCATAACTTTTATTTACAATTGCATTTGATACGGTTATGTCTATTTGCTGAATGGTAAGGATGAAGCAATAGAAACGTCTAGGCAATATAAAATTGAAGATGAAATCAGTTGGGAAAAAGATAAGAAGTGATAGGGATGGCGATATAAATCTCCTTTTGCAGAAATAAATTTGGAAAATGGATTTATACATCAAACTACTGTCCTATTCACCTAAATTTAATGAAATTGCAGAACGAAAAAAATGAACTTTGAAGGAAATGATGGTTGCATAACTTATAAGTTCAGGCTTACCCCAAAACTTGTGTGGAGGAACTATCATTACTGCAAAAGGGAATAACAAAAAGTTTTTTTTCTTTTTAGAAAGAAAGCAATTTTGTTTGTTCAGGACATAATCTATTCCATATGAGAAATGGAAAGGAAGGAAATCCAACTTGAAATATTTCAAAGTGTGGGGGTGTCTAGCTAAATACCAAGTTCCTATTCCTAAAAGGATAAAAATAGGGCCTAAGAACTATGGTCTGTAAAATTAGACTTGAGTAGTCTAGTGAAAGGTCTAAAAGACCTTTGGAAAGAACAAAAGGAGAATATATTTAATAAAGATATTCACATGTGTAGTAAATGTCAAAGGACATCTATTACCTCCGGATCTAATTTTGTAACATTTCCTATGTCTTCCGTGGACTCATCCTTTTGGAAATATGGTGTCAATAGTGAGATTGGTTCAATCTTGAGCAATCCTATTGGAAGTTGGTTGATCTTCCTCCAGGAAATAAACATTTGGGTTCAAAGTGAATCCTCAAAAGGAAAATGGAAGTCGATGGAACTGTTGACAAATATAAATCACGACTTTTTGTCAAAGGCTTTAGACAAAAAAAGGTTTTGATCTTGTCGACATATACTCGTCAGTAACTATAATTACATTCATTCAAATGTTAATATTATTAGTTGCGGTATATGACCTCCAAATTCATCAAATGAATGTGAAAAGAACTCTCTTAAATGGAGAATTGGAGGAAGAAATTTACATGGAACAGCCCAAGGGTTTTGTGGTTTCTGGTAAAGAAAAGAAAGTGTGCGAACTTGTTAAGTCACTTTATTGACTAAAACAAGCACCCAAAAGAAATTTGACCAAACCATGTTGGCAAATGGATTTAAGAATGATGGAAGTGATAAATGTGTTTACATTAAAATCAAAAGGTCATTGTTTGTTTGTATATTGATGACATGTTGATCATCAGTAGATACACTAATGACATAAATGCTACTAAACGTATGCTAGAAAGCAAGTTTGATATGAAAGATCTTAGAGTTGCTCATGCGATCTTAGGTATAAGGATCCTTAGAACTCTATAATGTTTAGCATTGTCACGGTCTCATTGCATTGAAAGGGTACTTGACTAGTTCAAATTTTTGGATTTCAATATTGTCAAGACTCCAATAAATGTGAGATTTGTATTTCAAAAGAGTGAAGGTGAAATTGGCAAGTATGATGTATATCACGAAGTGTGCACGATCAGATATAGCATGTGCTATTAATGAACTGAGTCGGTTCACGAGTGATCCCAATCGAACTCATTAGATTACAATGAAAAGAGTTTTAGGGTATTTAAAACACACTTAAAACTATGTCTTGCATTATAACAGTATTCAGTAGTATTGAAAGGATATAGTGATGTAAATTGGATCATCGGGATCAAATGAAGTTAAATCCACTCGTGGATATATATTTACTCTTGGTGGAGGAGAAGTCTCTTGGAAATATTCCAAAAAGACATGTATCACTAGCTCTACACTTATCTCTGAGCTAGGTTCTCTTGATAAGACCAGTGAATAAGTTGAAAGACTCCGGAATTTCTTGATAGATATTTTTTTTTGGCACAAACCTTTGGCATCAGTATGCATACACTTTGATAGTTAAGATATAATAGGTAGGGAATGGAGCATGATGTATAACATAAAGTTTCGTCATATAAGACATAGACATAATACCATTAGAAAACTACTCTCTAGTGGAATTATCACAATTGACTATGTAAAGTCAAAGGATAATGTGTCAGATCCACTTACAAAAAGGCCTAACTAGAGAGAAATTTGAAAGATCATCTAAGGGAATGGTTTTATGGCTTAGGACAAGTCATCGTGGCGGTAACTCTACCTAGTAGACTGGAGATCCCAAGAGCTAGGTTCAAGGAGAAAAACAAAGTTGTGACTGACGGTTTGGCATTGTCAACCAACTGAATCCATTCTCATGATGAAGACAATGCTTAGGAACAAGGATACAACATTAAGGCTTGTTAATGAGTTAATAAAGCTTAAAGTTTTTAATGATTGCTAAGTGTGGCAGATTTGACCAAATAGTGTGTATACGCGATAACACGGTTAGAAATCACCTATGTGAGTGTGAAGTGTAAGCCGCTTCAAAGAGGATGATTGTCAAAAGCCCATCTCTCTATACACTCATGAAACCAGGAGGTGTTCATGGCTAAAACGAACACAACCGTAAGAACCATAAATGGTAAAGGGTTAATTGTGTGACATATGGTTGTCTAGGTATATACCAAAGACTGACGGTTCAAAGATATCAAATCTACCGATTGACCAAGTATATCCGACATATGTACACTACGGAAAGTTCAAAGGGAAGCCTACTTATCCAGATGCAATTAATTCTTGCTTGTAAAGTACACACAATTGTCCGTTTCTTTGTCTTGGATTCATTCCTCATTCATGCGGGGGATTGTTGGGTTTTAAAAGGTATGAATGGAAAATGAAGAGTTGCGACTTTTATGGAGAGTTGTGACTTTTATGAAAAGTTGCGACTTTTATGAAGAGTGGTGACTTTTATGAAAAGTTGTGACTTTTATGAGAGGTTGTGACTTTTCCGAAAGATTGTGACTTTTCCAAAAGGTTGTGACCTTTCCAGTAAGGCATAATAAGAGCCTTTTCACACTACCTTTTTTCCTATAAATTGAGGGATTTCCTCTCATTTTAAGAGAACCAATTTTTTGGACTTCTTCTACTACTACTAAATCTAGTATTCTAAGTGTACTTTACTGTTGTTGAGTGGTTTGCTGACACCGTGATTTTAGGTATCGATACACCGGTGAGTAAGATCGTTCTATCCTGGGAGGATATATTCCATTAACCTCGGGTACTTAAGGGGAATAATTTTCTTAAGGAGACACTGTGCATTCTATGGGCTTGATTTTCTTTTTTAAGAAAAATATTTTGTATGTTGTTACTAATCTGTTTCTGATTCTATTTTCTCTACTGGTTTTAATTTTCTAGTTTTGAAAATGTTTTTTAAACTTTGTTGTTTCTTATCAAGTTCTTCAAAGTTTTTGTTCCAAGTATCTTAGGAATACAAGATAAACAACACTTTCTTCACTTTTAACCATTCATCCTTTTTGGGGCTCGATAAGTCTCAGTCACAAAATTAGGTTCATCCAATTCTATAAGAGATACCAAGAAAACATAATTCTCAATCTCATAAAATCATTTTGATACACCTTTTCTTGTACTCTTACATAATTGAAGTTCAGATTCCTCTATAGGATTTTGGGATTCAAAACTCTCACTTGGACCAGGAATTATCTCTTGATCCATTGATTTATCAACTATGTCCGAAGATATTATTTAATCTTCTGAATTTAATACTTCATAAAGAGGCTCACCTTCATCTATTTCACCCTTTTTGGGAAAAAACATTTTCTAAAAATCTGACATCTCATGATACAATTTCAGTAATACGTCCATCTCCAAATTCTTCAATGAACACATATCCTTTGGAGTGTTCAGAATATCTTATAAAGATACATTTCTTTTCTTTTGGACTTATTTACCAAACTAACCAAAACGATCTTTAATATATGCAACACAACCCCAAAGTCGTAGATCATTTACGTTTGTCTTACGATAAGTCCAAAGTTCATAAGGAGTGGAAAATACTAATATTGAGGGCACTTTGTTCAATATATAGTCTGCAGTCAATAATGCAGCTCCCCAAAAAGCGGTAGTTAAATTTGGTTGCGCCATCATTGATCTTGTCATGTCCAATAATGTTCTATTCCTTCTTTCAGCTACACCATTTTGTTGAGGTGTATAAGGAGTAGTTAACTGCCTGATAATACCCTCTTCAGTACATGATTCTTCAAATTATTTTGATAAATATTCACGTCATCTGTCGGTTCTTAAAGCTTTTATGCTTTTATCTAATTGATTTTTAACTTCATTCGTATATCTTTTAAAGCACTCAAGTTCTTCAACTTTATTCGTATATCTTTTAAAGCACTCAAGTTCTTCAACTTTATGAGAAATCAAATAGACAGAACCAAAGCGCATGAGATTTTCATTAAATGTGATGAAATATGTAGCACCAAACCTTTCCCTCACATTCATTGGACCACAAATACCAGAATGAATCAATTAAAGCGGGAACTTAGCTCTTTTAGCCTTCCCAAATGGTTTACGTGTAATCTTTCCAGCAAGACAATCTTCACAAGTTGGCATATCAATTTTGGTGATAGGAACTCTCCTTTATATTTACTCTTTCCCATAAAAAGTACTACATATATCCAACAAACAATGCTCCATAGAGTTCCACTCATACATACACTTCTTCATAAGAAAGATAGAACGGAAATTTTTTTTTAAGAAATCATTCTTTTTCTTTTCTTTTTTTAAAATATAAATTCATCCAAATATATCCTATTTATCTTTTTTTAAAATAGAGATAATTATTAAGAAGAACTCCTTATTCATTCTCCGGTCAAAAAAAAAAACAATCAAGGAACAAGAACAAAGAAAAAATACAAATCAGTTTCTCCAAAAGAGAATGTGAGGAAAAATCAAAGGATGTTGCAAATCCATAACTAGATCTGTATATCTTTCTAATGGATGAGCAAACGATTTACTATTATTTCTTTAATAATCATTTGACACTGAGTTTGTGACATATATTGTTAACAAGTATTTATAATGATAAAATTCAAGCAACAATATTCATACGAAGAGCGATAAGTCATGGCTCTCATACCAATGTTAGATACATAGAGCAAAATCGACGAGTTGATTTGCAGCGCAAGTTATTGATTTTGCTACTTAAACGGGATTGCTCCAAAGTCCTTCTTTGAATCACTAGGAAATAAAGTTTGATTAATAAACTAAATGTATATTTGTGCTTCACACCTTTTATTGATCTTCGGACATAAAAGTTCTAAGTTTTTTCTTCTGTTTTTTTTCCTTTTGTTATTCACGTTGTTTTTTTCTATAAAGGAAAAAATACCCTTTTTATAAAGAGGGTGCCTCTTTTTTTAAATAGGAGATAATTAGTTCTTATCTCTTCTCAGACAAACTCTTGAATCAGATAGAATCAAATCGGTCCACATGGGTGACCCCGACCCAAAACTTACAGTTTGTTGGTTTAGAATGTTAAACTTTTTAAGGTTTTAAGTTAGATGTTGTCCACGTCAGACGACAAATATTATATTGCATGCATTTGGCAACTACAAATAGGTGTGCCATATATTGATCAAATTATCAAGTCATCAATACGTATTCTCCTTTTCTCTTAATTATTCTGGACTCTGATTATATAGGTTTCAATAACTTCTTCATTCTTATGTCACACAAGAGTCTATTGAAAACCGCCTATGTACCCTCACAAAGTTAGAGATAAGTATCGCGTACATCTTATACTTATCAGACCCCACTTGTGGGATTACACTGAGTATGTTGTGGTTATTGTTGTCACACAAGGATATCGTGGTCTACTCCAATGGATTATGGACTTTACTTTGAAATGGTTTTAACCTAAGAAAACAAACTAAAATATGTTAAGAAAAAATTATCATCTACCTATGGTGCTAATCTATGTTCAACTAGTAGTTCTCTAATGGGGAATTGGGCCAATTAAAAGGGTTGTAGATATAAATAGGTATTGTTGTTTGAGAAATAATACTTTTCTTAGTATCCTTGCATAGTTCTCTATTCTTTCTAGGAGTTGTTTAGACTTTTAGAGAGTTATACGTTTAGAAAATCTTAAACCTACTTAGAAGATCATGAAACAATCTTTGATCTACTAGAATCTTTGTGAGATGACACGGGATCAGATGTTTTTATACTTTTGCAATCTGTATTAAGCGGTACTACATAGTTTATGTGTCTTTAAAAATATTGACCGCTGCGTGATTGCTACTCCAATGTGCATTTTGGAGAATCTGACACTAGTGCGGCAGCGAGTTTGGATAGTCCAAGCAACATAGGTTTATACAAATATACCAACATGTTACCTTCTCAAAAAAAATATCTTAAAACTTGTGGAAAATGTAATACTATGATTTAGATAGCTTTTTAAATTTCTTCTATTGTCTCTCAGGCTAGAGTAGATAGGAACTGAATATAGAAATTGAAAACTTGCAAGGATCCTGATGTAATTATTGTACAATCTTTGTGCTTTGTTTATAAAATGCTCGGGAAAATGGCACTTTTAGTCCCTGTGTTAAGGCTATATTCTTATTTTAGTCCTTGTGTTATCTAACTTAGCACTATTAACCTTCAATTATATCAAGTGAGTGATTTTAATCCTTAAACTAACAGATCCAAAAAAATCAACATAAAGTTCACTGATAAAAGGGGCAATTCAGTTATTTCATTTTAATTCTCTCTCTTTGAAGAACAAGCTCATCGATCTGAGCAACATTTTCAAAAAAACTAACTTGATAGGCATTAACCCTCCCTCCCTCAAACCGACGAACGATAGCTCATTTGAGCTACATCTGAACAAAACCCACCATATAGGCATACGATTTCTCTCTTTGTTCGAAGAACTCAAAGTCATCTAAGCTACATTTGGACAAAATCTACCTGGATCTACTGAAACATCAACAATGTATTTGTGATTCTTGGTATGTTGCTGCTCTTATTTATTTAACTCTCGTTGTCTCTTCTCGATTTTTCATAATTTTGAGCTAGGTTTTTCTATTCATAAATTGGGGATTTTTTTATTAAAGCATGTTGTTCAATTGTATTGCTGCAACTTTTGGCCATTTCTAAGTTACTCAAACAATTCAAAGAAAGTAAATTTATCATCCCTTTTTAATCCACTAAATGAATTGATCTCCCGATCACTACTTTCCATGTCCAAATGGCAAGATATATGTGTAGTTTTCAAAGCTATTTTTCCGTTTTAATCGTTTGATTGAGACTTGCAGTTTAAAACAAGCCTTGGAAAATTATTACTAATGAATTTCATAATCTTACATTTGTGTAATTGACAGCCAAAGCATTGGCAGAGAGTGGATTTGAACCACTTTACAAGCAGATTTTTACAACAGATCCAATTGAGCAAGAAAACATTTGTTTGTTACCTTTCTATAATAACTAGTCATGTTGAACTTTTTATTTGTCATCTGCCAAAGTGGCTTTCTGCAGTGATCATCCCTATCGTTTAGAGCTCCATCTGGATATATAGGAGGCTTGGAACTACTATAAGGTAATTGATGGAGTGAATTGCAACCCACTTTTAGAATGCAATTCCATTGCACATCCACACCAAATAGATCGAGACTTCTTCGTTGTGTAGAACTAGGTTATGCAGCGAATTTTTTTTTTTTAAGTTTTCTATTTCTCAAGCAATAACTTTAAATACCCAAATTGCCCCTTTTAGAAGTGAACTCTCTATTAATTTTTTTGGATCTATTAGTTGAGGGATTATAATCACTCACTTGATATAATTGAAGGTTAATAGTGCTAAGGTAGATAACACAAGGACTAAAATAAGAATATAGCCTTAACACAGGGACTAAAAGTGCCGTTTTCCCTAAAATTCTCACTTATTAGAAAAGAAAAATGTAGAGAACTTATAGTTTGTTTTTTCAAAGTTGCTTGGACTTTTAATTTCCGGTGTGGCATTCATGTCAATATGACATGTGTGTGGGATCCGTTCTTGATTTGGCTAAACGATTTTAGGTATTTTGATCAAAATCGATGGAGAAAGTTCGGAGAGATTGAATGATTTTGTAATCAAAACATAAATCAAGGTGAAATTGAAGAAATTGAAATGCCTCATATATAAAAAAAAAATTGTCACTCATTTTCCTTTAATATCCTTCTATTCTCCTTTGTATCCATACTTTTTTTATCGGATTTTACATAATATCTCATGATTTAGGTTTTATAACTCTATTTATAGATATTTTGAATTATTTTTAGATAAATTTTTGTACCCATATCTATACTTGAATCCATATCCACAAATCATAAATTGAGATCATGAAGGATCTAACATGTAGATCCGGATTCGAGTTCAAACAAATTTTGCTTTTCTTATATTTGCATATAATTGGAGAAACATGAACCATGAGAATTCATGTATGTTGATTACTGAAGGAAAATGTGTGGATGGATTATATTTGGGTGGGTTGCAAATGGGTCAACATAAAATGAATAATAATTTAATCCACCCATATTTCATGTGGGTTGGGTAATAATGATTGGGTAAAATACATATTGACCCATATTTACTCGTATTTTCATGAGTAAATAGTACTCTACTTTAGAATTCAACATGAAGAAAATATTGAAGTCTTTTTTTTTAATAAAAAAATGTTGAAAATACATTATTTAGTTTTATTGTATCATAAAACTAAACCAGACTTCCAAACCAAGACCCAAACCCGAAATGCGACACAACTGTTATCTTTCAAATCACGACTCAACCCAGACTCTTGACTTGGAACCTACCTTTCGACCTAAAATCTAACCCTGACATCCAACTCGATATCCGACATCTAAATCTAGATTCAACCACAATACCCGAATCGAGACCCAACCCCAAAACATGATCTGAGATTCAACTTCCAAGTTGGAATTCAACCCTAAAACCTGACCTTGACGACCAATCCAAGATCTAAAAATGACACCTGACTTGAGACTCGATCTCAACTTTTAACTCGGGATTCGATTTTGATCTGAGATTTGAACCGGGACCTGACACCTCAATTTGGACACGACATTCAAACCAAGACTTAACACCTAATTGGGACCTGACTTCTGAACCAGAATTTGATCCTAACTCTTGAATCAAGACAGGACTTCTGAATTGGGATCCGACCTTGACACCCGATCTGGGACCGATTTCCAAACCAAGATTCAACCCCGACACCTGATCTCAATGATTGATTTGTGATCTGAACCTGACACCTTATTTGAGATTTGACCTCAACTATTGATCTGAAACCCGACTCTCGATCCAAGATTCGACCCCGACTTGATATCTCCAAACAAGGATCTGATTCTAAATCTCGATCCAAGACCCTACTTCTTAATCGAAGATATGATCCCGATATTCGATCTAGGTTAAAACTTCTAAACTGGGATTTGACCTCGACACTCGACCTCGATGACGGATCCGAGAACCGAACCTGACACACATTTTGGGACTCAACTTTCGAATCGAGACCCAACTCTGACACTTGACTTGGGAACCAACTTCTAAATCGGGACCCTACACCGAACCTGAACGACCAATTCAGGACTCAAATCTAACACCTAATATGGACCTGACCTTGACTCTTTATTTGAAACAAGATTTGGAAAATATTTTCTTTAATTTTTGAAGATACGTCATTTTTCTTATACTTGAGGAAAATAAGTTTATTTGGAAAGCATTTTTACCCATATTTTATCCATAAATATCCATATTTCTATGGGTTGAATATGGGTATAAACTCATATTTTACCCATGTAAAAAGTCACACACCCAACCTATTAAAAAGAAAAAATTACGCGAAATGATAAACATATAGAGTATATATTGTGTAATATAGTTATAGTTTCAATTATTTTTTACTCGTGGCTATAGTTTCGTGAAATTTCGCTATTCGGTTTCCTAATTGTATAAATCTAGAATTTGTATAATTTTACTCCTGATTGTATGATTCCATAATTTATATAATTTGGATCCTGAATGTATAAATCCAGAATTTGTATATGCTTACCCTAGCTATTTGTATTCGATTTATGAAAAATTCATAATAAATTACTATCTTGTATATTGGCAAGCGAAATATACAAACGGATTTTTGAAAAAAATAATCTAATTGTATAAATACAAAATTTGTATATACTTACCCTATTTTGTATATTTGCAAGCGAAATACACAAATGGGCAAGTGAAATATACAAACCGCAGACTCCATAACAAACAAAACTATAGCTATGAAGTGCAATTATCGAAACTATAGCTATAAAGCCATATTATGTGTAGTATTTTCGCTCTTTCTGAAAAAAATTCATTAAAATATGGGTGAATTGAGAGAATTGTCAAAATATGGATTCATTTTGCTAGCACTCATATTGATGTTATCAAAGGAAAAAAAAAAAGTGAAAGATATTCCCCTTGTAGTAAGCAAAATCATACGAAAAGAAAAAAGGGGTATGAGATAACCATAACGGATGCGTCAGAGGGACGTCAAGTGGTTGATATTATCCCTCCCGGACCAGAACTTCTTGTTTCCGAGGGCGAATCTATCAAATTTGATCAACCATTAACGAGTAATCCTAATGTAGGCGGATTGGAGCTTTAAGCGAAAAGAAAAAATGATGCTAAACTTCAAGGCTTAAATGCACCTCAATTGAGCCTTCGTTAACATCTATTTTGTTATCGAGTTGCAAGTATTTTAACATTTTTTTCTTTTGTGTACGTGTAACTATATATCCACCAGTTGGTTAGACCATTTATCTTTAAGGTTTATGTTTTAGATATTTTTCTTTATTATAACTAATGGAACACTATAAATCTAATTCAAGAACCCAATAAGCTAAAATTTGTGGGATGCATCCATGTAACAAAGGTCTTAAAAAAAGCCTTGATTTGATAAATCTGTCGCTTTGAATTGTTGTTTCTTATTGATGTCATTTGTGGCATCAAATAGACAAAAAAAAAAAATCTTATAAATAGAGTATTTCTGCTCATTTGAAAATGTACCACGAAAAAGGAAAATAAATACCAAAATAGCAGTGAGCTGTTTTATACATTGTGTAAGAAAATAAAGTGTAAGTGATATTTTAGTGAGATGAGAAATCAAAAAGTTTTTTCTTTTGAGTGTATAGTAGTCATGTTGAGTATTCTACCCCTAATTATACAATGTAAAAATCCTTGCTACAGTGATATTGTCATAACCCGATACTCGAGTTATAATGACACCTACTATAACTTACCAGTTGGTAAGCTAATCTGTAACTCGGAATAACATGTAACAGTCATACAAGGTAGAAACAACAATTCATAACAGATACATGATCACATTAATATATATATATATATATATATTCTAGTCTCAGGACAGATGTATTGTTGCACGTGTGTCTCATGTGAATTAATATACACTTCCTATAATCTTATCTTATCTTATAAATATACAAAAGAGAATCTTAGATTTGTCTATGTGGTGCCCTCAGAGATCAGGATTCTTATTTAACTCTTCTTAAAAATCACAATCTTACGGAAAAGTTACAATTTTTATAAAAGTCACAACTCTTTAGTTATAACATATTTGTTGTTGTGTGCTATCAAATATAGAAAAATCCACAAGAAATTTTTCCATAAAGCATATGAAGAAGTCTGCAGAAAGGGAAAAGAGAAGATCAATTTCAATCATCTTTGCTGAGATTTTTAATAGAGTTAAAAAAGAAGTCACCAAAATAGCAAAAAGAAGTTGCAATAGTTACATGCATCAATATGACTTGCAGTAAAAGATTAAGCTTCATGAAATAGGAGGAAGAAAACTTTGAGGAGTAAAATACACTTCATAAGAAGCTTAATGTATTTTAATTCGACTCCCCTATAGTGAAAACAATCCTACAAATAATAGTGGAAGAAATAGAAGTTTTGTTTACTAAAGGACAAAATATAAAATAATGTTAAGCAACCTGTCTTTTTCTTCTTGATTGTTAGGAAAGTAAGTCGTTTTCATTATTATTTTTGGATATTTGTGAGTTCAAGTGCTCCCAAGATTATGCTGTGAGATTTTAGTTATGTATCAAAATTTTAGTTTAGAATATTCAGTTATGAACATTTCCATATAGATACCACATATTGCTTGGTTGATCGTTGTATTAATTCTTTGTAATTGTATATTAAAAATCATAACAGTAACTATGGTTCAATTTCAAATAAGTTGTGGCCAATGATATGAAACCTAAGCAATAGTAGTGATTGTTCTGAGACAATGAGGAAAAGCCTTTATGATGTTAACAATTTTAGGGTCATTTTTGACATATGCATGATACGACATACTATAATAAAAAAAGAGATTGATGGAGGTTCATAATAAAGGAGCCGAAATTCCTCCATTTGAATTTGGTTGATTTTGTTCTTGTATGTACGTGATGCTCCACTTTAATTAGTAGTGTTGTTGTTCGGGGCTTTTTGGTCTTTTCTTTATCGTCTGATTTTGTTCCTTATAACTTCGTGGAATTAAGAAAATTTAGTTACTTCTGACCAACTATTTCTATGGAGATTTTCTTAGACTTCTTTCTCATACTTAAAATCTCTCTATGACTTGTATTTTTTGTTCAACAAACGAAAATTAAGATTTTGGAGGAATGCTTTGCCTTAAGATAAAATGTTTTTGACAATGTAGTGTATGTATAGAAAATACAAATATTAGCGAATGATCTTATGTGAGCTTAATAAAATAGTTCAATCCCGTGCGAAGCACGATTAATTTACCTAGTGGAGTATATAATACTCTATTTAAATGTGTATAATGAGCACTTGAAAATTTGAACCTGCAGAGTTGAACAATAATTCAGTTAAAAAATAGATTCAAATACAACATATATTTGTAATGCAATATTACTCATCTATCATGTAACAAAATGAGATAAATGCTTGGAGTTAAGACTCACGAAATATGCATACTTATGAATTTGGTTCGGTTAATACTCCCAAAGTGATATTCTTTTGGAGCAAACTAAAAAATAAAATGTGTCTAATAATTAAAATAAGGGAAAAGGGTCTGAAAAATACTTCAACTTTGGCCGAAATTGTTGTTACGATACCAAACTTTATGGAGGATCTTTTACCCCCTGCACTATTTAATAGTGTATTTTAAAGGTATATATGTGCCCACGTGGACACATTACTATTTATAATGATGCAATATTTATGATGTCCACGTGGGCACATATATACCTTTAAAATACTCTATTAAATAGTGAAGACGGGTAAAAGGTCCTTTCCAAAGTTCGGTATTGTTACAACAATTTTGATTAAAATTCAGATATATTTCAAACCTTTTTCCCTTAAAATAAAATATATTATTTGTATACATTATTTCGTAAATACAAGTCATATTCAAGTAGTAAGCATAAACTGAACTTGTTCAATGGGAAAAAATAGTATTGTCTTATGTTGGGCAAAACTCAACAAATAAGAGTGCAATAGTTATAGCTTTTTGTGTAGTCTAAAAGAAGAGGAGTAAGAATAAAATGACAAAGAAATTTGACACGATGTCGTAACTTTTATAAAGTGCAAAGAATATGAAAACGGTATAGAGTATTTAACTGATTGAAGTTCAAAAGACCAAAAATATAACTATTGTAATATGAAAAGTTTGATACTAGTTTGGACACTAACATTCTACATTAATTGCTGCAGATAGAAATAGTACCCTTGGTGCAGTGAAACTGAAATCCATTTGATAGAAGATAAACGTTTTAGTTTCTAAAATGTAAAAGTTATTAGAGGAATAGTGTTAATTAAGTGATTAGGACAAAGTGGTTTTTTTAATAAGATTAGAGATATTTTCGTATCAACTTTCAACCAAGGAGCTTCTCACTTTCAACCAATCCTAAAACCTTGTAGTCACATCTACAGAGCTGCTGCAAAAGAGTACAAGTCCCAAAAGTAGACCAAAATATACAGACTTATCTCAAAAGCAAAAGACTAGCCAAAACTAAACAAAAGGGGACACGTATGATCCTGAACGCCATAAGATCACCCTCGTCACCAAATCTTCCTAGAACCGTCTCGATATCAGTGTTGGTGACTGATGCCTTGACCTCCATCACGGAAATAAATGGAGTGTGTAGTATTAGTATCAAAACAGCAGGTACCCAGTAGACATCATAGTCTAACTGAGCTTGAAAAGTAAAAGCAATAATGAAAAGCGGAAAGGGAAACAACCAGAAACCACAAAATGAAGATAATAATGGAATTCCTAACTAAGGAGCACACGAGCTAATGAAAGACGGAACACTAGAGTAAATAGTTAACTAAAACCTAATTGGACCCATATAAGCTCATAAGGTACACTCATTCATAATTTAAAGTAAATAACCCAAATAGGCCCCCATAAAATTGATGGGTACACAAAAGAGCTAAGGTACTACTAGAGGAACTTGAGAACACTTCCAGGACTTTCATGGCCTTCCACGGACTCGAACTGCGAAATAAGGCAACCCAAGAACCCAATAGAATCACTTTATTAGGACTCAAACCTGACAAAATAAGGGTGTGTTCGGACTTGAAACAACGCTAAATAAAGATGAGTCAGGGCCTAGAACCGTGACTAAGGAAAATTTTTAAGGTCTCGAACCCGACTAAATAGATAGTTTGCCAGGGCTTCAAACCCGACTAAGAGAAGCTACATCTGCGCGTCAAACTCAGGTAAAAGCTACCAAAATCCCCCAATTATCCTCTCTTACTCCACCATCCCATACCATAGTGCGGAACTATTTTCAAAGTTCCCACAACACACTCCAACTTCAAATCCTCGACTTGACCACAAACAACCAAATAAAGGTTGAAATAACCCACGAACATGTCTGAGTCTATCACAAGGGTGAATTATGGATTAAAAGGTCATAAGAGTGTACTTATCGCCTAGTTAATGATCACACTATCAGATAGACCCAAGTCTTCTATATCAGCCTATAGGGAGCTAAGTCGTTCGAAGCGATGTCAGATAAATTCTAAGGCCTATTGGCTCCAAAATGCGAGTCTAAGGCAACACTAACCTAAACCTAGGCTAAGACCGATAAAAATTCAACAATGTTCACAAATCGACAACCACAAGGTGAGGTATGATCACAAAGAAAAACGAGGCATATAGAGCTCCTAAAAGATCCAAAAATAAGGTCTAAGGCATGATTTCTTATAATTAAGCATGATCAACTACTACACAACCCCAATTCCAACAAATCAACATGAATTTACAATCGTAAGTTAAATCAAAAGACCGAGAAGTCATAACTACCTCAATGTAGACCACGCGTGCTCCAAAATCACAATATCCGAGCTTTTCTCTTTTGAACGACCTTCAATCGTCGCCATGCTATCAAAAACATAACCACAAGTCAATATGTACATTTTGACACCAAAAACACAATAATTGGAGACAGACCAAAAATTGAGTCAAAACGTGAATGTGGAGCCCGCACTGTGAATCTCAAAAATGACTCTGTCAAAATGATCTAATAACCTTACCAAGATTGTGTCCCAAAAGGGATACAATTCGATTCTTGAAAAGGCAGAATTTACCACATGCGACAATTCACTTCAAGAAACACCAAAAGAGTACCTTGTGAATCAAGTATCTAAGTTTTGGTGAAGATAACTTAATTAATTTCTACTTTCGGATTGTTAATTCGATTGTGTAATATTGAGAATATGGTTGATTTAACTGTGATAATGTAATTTACTGTTCCTTAAACTATGCATAGCCAAATTCCCAATTCCTAAGGGTGTGTGATGGATGGATTGTAGCATGTGATTGAGCGTTGATTAATTGTTTCTATAATGTTTGATATGATATGGGTTCAATTATTTCTTCATGTTTTATTTAATGTTTGGAGGTTACAAACTCTATTAATCTTTAGATATCTTGGTTTGCTTGAAAGATAGAATAAGGGTGAGAAGATTCAGTTGATAACTATTTGAATTCTTTCATTTAATTGTTGAATCTAGAAATAGATTAGCTAATTTGAGATTATAGGTTGTTTGGAATTGAATAAATATTGAGGTTTGAGAAAATCCATGTGAAATTTAGTGGTAGATTAATGAAGGATCGGCATTAATATCAATAGCCTAGCTTACCGATTGTCATCAACTTGTTGTAGCAATGTTAGTTAACCGATTACAATACTATCATTCATGCTAACACATGTCTAAGACTTATTTAATACATGAAAACAAATCTCATTTTTTGAAAAACTATGAGACAATCGTCTAATTTGATAATTGAGTTAACAAATTGTGCTGCATACTTTTAAATACCTCATTTATTTTACTTGCAAATAGCTAGTGATTGATAACTGTTGCTTTCGATTGCACACACAAGTATACGTGGTCGAATAAACAATATAGTGGCTGTAAAAGAGTTGGATTATCGAACCTAAAGGATTTACGATCAATTTATATTCAGTTCAACTAAATCCACAAATTAAAGAAAGTGTTTTCAAGAAACTTGTGTTGTATATCTATACTACGATTGCAAACAATTAAAACTTAAAGTTAACTAACAGTGGACTACTTCAACAAATTTGGGTGTTTAAACAATAAAGGGGACAATTCCAGGGCTGCAGTATGCTAAGGATTCATGTATCGATCTCTTTCATGAAATTCTTATGGTTATCAAATTACTGATTTACAAGGTTGATATTATGATCATGAACTCTCGACCTCAAACCACCTACCTCAGCTGACTGTCTAACTATACCATTGAGCGGGGATAGGCAGACTCAACTGTGGAGCATTTATGTAACACCCTGTAACTAGAAAGAAGTTAAAAAGTGAAAATAGTCATTTTTGGAAATAATATAAAAATCTGGAAATTGTTAAGTATGTTAAGATGGATTTTTGGTCAACTTCAAATGACCATAACTCCTAGCTCAGGATGAGTTAGGTGTGTTTCCAGTAATCGTAGGAAAGATCATGGAATAATCTTTCCAACGCTTGTGATTTTGCGCGATTCCGAGTTCGTATGAGTGAGATATGCTTATTCGAAGTTGGGATATTCAAATAAAGAAAGTCCAATCCGGATTTTGAAAGGGTAGTTTGGTCTTTTCCTTACCCAACTGATTTAATTCATTTTAGTGAATTAATTAAGGGTCAAAACTGATTTAAGTCAGTTTAGAAAAATTGAATTCACGCTAGGGCTTGGAGAAAAGAGAAAAGAGGAGAAAGGAGAAGAAAGTTCAAGATTCGTCGTCTTGGTAAGGAATAACTTGTGGATTTCGTCAAGGGGTGATCCCTACGAGGTATGTGAGATCACATAGCGTTGGGTTAGTTCACCCACGTGCCAAGCATGTTTAATTCAGCAATTTTCGTCCTAAAAGAGTTAGAATTTGATATTCTTGAGTTGTGTTCTTGAATTGTTTTCATTCTTGAACTTACATGTGATTGATGGGTTTTCTTGAGACGTTTTAGCGATGTTAAGAGTTATTTCGAGTTAGATTCAAGTGTACATGTTTGGGTATCTGAATCTAAGAAAGTATTGAGAAAAGGAATCGATTTAAAATGATTTAGGATCAGAAAACGAGTTGAAAAATTCGTCAGTCGCACCTGGGGAGGGCCAGGCGCGTCGCGCCCCCATAGCGCTAGAGAGGCTGGGGCGGCGCACCTACAGTGCACCCAAAAGGAGTCCCAGAAAGTGGGGGCTGGCACGGCGCGCCAGGGACACGCCCAGATCGTCGTTTTTCACCAGTTATTTTGTCGTTTAGCCTATTTAAGTCCTTCTAAACTGTACTAACGCTTTCCACTGATTCTAACTACTCTAAATGACTTCTAAACATCTAGAAATCATCCAGAAACATGAATCCTAACCTTGAATTCATAAATTCAAATTCAAGGAAAGTTCAGAGCCAAGTCTAGGAAGTTCTCAGAGTCTTTTCAAGAAGTCTTTTGCAAATGTTTTTTAACTTTGTTTTAAGACTTATAGTTCAAGTTGAGTAAAGAGTAAAGAGTAAAGATTGAAGTTCATTTCTTCAAAAGTATGTGGGGACTATGTATTCCCAAAGAGTTTAAAATGTTTTCACATTTAAATAAAAACGGAAACTAAGATTTCCAAAGAGCCTTTGAGCTAGTTTTCAGAAAAGAGTAATTGCTTTCTAAATGAAGCAAGAGAGGAAACTTTGATTTCCAAGATAACCTTTGAGCTAAGTGTTTGAGCAATTATCTCAAATCACATAAAGAAGTATGTTTTTTAAACATAAGAGCTAGTATCATATTTAGGGAGAAGTATTGAGCACCGATATGGTGGAGAGTTCAAACAATTCACAACCCCCATAAACCATGTAGCCACCATCGGCAGAAAAGGATCATACTTTTTAGATGATTACTTTAGTGCTTTTTAGCATAGACTAGTGGATCCACTTAGTAGTTCAGGTTCTATACCCTCGACAAGGTATAGGACGGCCCTGGCAGCATGAGGCAAAACGTTGTATCATCACAATAGCTCTTACGTGATGGTTGTTGGTTAGAGAAACTCCCACATAAGTAATTGTATTCTTATATACATAGTTTATTGTATTTTTACATACATTTCAGAGTTATATGTATCTTCGCATACACACAGAGTTTACATCATGTTTTAAACAACTTTTCTTTATATTGCACTTGTTTTAAACTGTTTATATTGAAATGAGTTCAGTTATGTTGAGTTGAGTTAAGCAAGGTAAGTTCTTCAGTTCCTTCCAAACTTATGTCTTGTTTTACAATTCCCCTCTCATACTCGTACATTCAATGTAAGGATGTCATTTGGCCATCATCTTATCATGATGCAGACACAGGTAACTAGGACCAGCATCCAGCACATCGTTGATCCAATTGAGCACTCAAAGTCTTGTGGTGAGCCTCCTTGCTTTCGAAAGATCCCTTCTATTGCTTTCAGTTTTATTATTAGTTCATTAAGATGTTGTGGGTCTTGTCCCGACATCCATCTCTGTTGTTTTGAAGCTTCATAGATAGTCAGATGTTAGTTTTGAGTCTTCTATTTCCTGTTTTAATGGTTGAGACTTGAGTAGCCATTTTGACTAGTTTGAATAATTTATTTAAAAGACATTCTAAGTTATTTCATAAGTTCCTTATTTGGGGTATTTATGATGTTTAAGTCTTCCACTGAGTAAGTATGCCAGGTCAAGGGTTCGCTTGGGGCCATCAATGGTTCTCGAGTGTCAGTCCCGCCTAGGGTGTAGGCTCGGGGCATGACAAACTTGGTTTTAGAGCATAGATTTCAAGAGTCCTTGGG
Organism: Solanum verrucosum; assembly: GCF_900185275.1. NCBI lineage: Eukaryota > Viridiplantae > Streptophyta > Magnoliopsida > Solanales > Solanaceae > Solanum > Solanum verrucosum. The sequence goes on from NW_026020364.1 coordinate 467,571, forward strand.
AGTCTACGAAGTCGTGTTTGTAGAGTCCTAGTTATCGGTGTGAAGCGTGTGACATCTATAATTAGGAGGCTGCAACACTTAGGAAATTTTCTCACTTCTTTCACACTCATTTCGTGCGTTAGAGTTTGATCTCTAAAAAGTTTCTTTCTAATTCGTGCTTGCACGTGTTTTTCAGTTAATCATGCCTCCACGAAGAGCTGTCAGAGGTCATCTTGCTAGGCGTAATGTTGAGGAGCAAGGGGTGCCCAATGCACTTGAAGTGCAACCCCAAGGAGAAGTTACCAATGCTTAGTTCCGTGAGGCGATAAGGATGCTAAGTCAAGATGTGACTAACCAGGTAGGGAAACAAAGAGGAGCGCGAAAGAAAAGGCTGACACTTCGAGGATTCGTGAGTTCTTGAGGATGAACCTTCCAAGTTTAACTGTTTCAAGCACTAATGAGGATCCAATAAACTTTATTGAGGAGCTGCAAAAGGTGTTTGATATCATGCACATTGCAGATACTGAGAGAGCGGAACTAGTTGCATACCAAATGAAGGGTGTCGCTAGGATTTGGTTCAATCAATGGAAGAAGATCCGAGTTGAGGATGCACCACCTACGAGTTGGGCATGTTTTGAGGAGGCCTTCTTGGGGCGTTTCTTTCCCCGAGAACTGAAAGAGGCTAAGGTACGAGAGTTCCTCACACTTAAGCAGGATTCTTTGAGTGTTCATGAATATGGGTTGAAGTTCACCCAACTATCCCGTTATGCTCCGGAATGGTTGCGGATATGAGGAGTAGAATGAGTATGTTTGTTGCTGGGTTGTCCCGTATTTCAAGCAAAGAAGGCAGGGCAGCGATGCTAATTATGGACATGGATATATCAAGGTTAATGGTATATGTGCAGCAGGTTAAGGAAGAGAAGCTGAGGGATAGAGAGGAGTTCAAGAATAAGAGAGCTAAGACAAGGAATGAGTCCAGGCAGCGGAAGAATAATGCCAACCGGTCATCCTTCCACCAGAAACAGAAGGGACCCGCTCCATCATCTGCTAGTGCACCTGCACCAAAGAATAAGAGTGAGTACAATAGTCAGAGTTTCAGAGCCAAACATGCTTATTCTCAGGGTAGTGTGGCGCAAGGGGGTAGTAAGCCTCCTGCCTGCGCTAAGTGTGGAAGGAACCACTCAGGTACATGTCGTAAGGGCTCCACTGGATGCTTCAAGTGTGGCCAAAATGGTCATTTCATGCGAGAATGTCCAAAGAACAAGCAAGGTAGTGGTAATGGGGGAAATAGAGCCCAGTCGTCTTCAGTTGCTCCACCAGACAGAGCTGCACCTAGAGGAGATACTTTCGGTACTGGCGGAGGATCAAACCGCTTATATGCTATCACCAGTCGCCAAGAGCAAGAGGATTCGCCAGATGTTGTCACTTGTATGATCCAAGTCTTTAACTCTAATGTTTATGCTTTGCTAGACCCAAGAGCGAGTTTATCTTTTGTAACTCTATATGTTGCAATGAATTTTGATGTTATTGTAACTCTGTTGTAACTCTAAAACCGCTTATATGTTATCACCAGTCGCTAAGAGAAAGAGGATTCGCCAAATGTTGTCACTTGTATGATCCAAGTCTTTACCTCTAATGTTTATGCTTTGCTAGACCCAAGAGCGAGTTTATCTTTTGTAACTTTATATGTTGCGATGAATTTTGATGTTATTCCTGAGAAACTTAGTGAACCCTTCAGTGTTTCTACACTTGTTGGTAAGTCTATTCTAGCAGAGAGAGTCTATGTGATTGCCCTGTCTCCGTCAATCACAAGAGTACCATCGTTGATTTAATTAAGTTAGACATGGTAGATTTTGATGTCATTCTTGGTATGGACTGGCTTCATGCATGTTATGCCTCCATTGATTGTAGAACTCGAGTTGTCAAGTTTCAGTTTCCAAATGAGTCAGTCTTAGAGTGGAAAAGTAGTTCAACAGTGCCTAAGGGTCATTTTATTTCGTACCTTAAGGCAAGGAAGTTAGTTTCTAAGGGGTGTGTCTATCACTTAGTCCGAGTTAATAACTTTAGTGTTGAGATACCTCATATTCAGTCAGTTTCAGTAGTAAGAAAGTTCCAGAAGTCTTTCCATATGATCTTCTCAGAGTCCCTCCTAAGAGAAAGATAGACTTCGGTATAGAAGTTCTTCCAGACACTCATCCTATATCTATTCCACCATATAGAATGACACCAGCAGAGTTGAAAGAGCTTAAGGAACAATTGAAATATCTCCTTGATAAGGGCTTTATTCGACCAAGTGTCTCACCTTGGGGCGCTCCGGTCTTGTTTGTGAGGAAGAAAGATGGTTCCCTTAGGATGTTTATAGATTACCGTCAGTTGAACAAGGTTACCATCAAGAACAAATATCCTCTTCTGATAATTGATCTTTTCGATCAGCTTCAGGTTGCTTCTTGTTTTTCTAAGATTGACCTCAGATCTAGCTACCATCAGTTAAAAGTAAGGGAGTGTGATATTCCCAAGATAGCATTCAGGACCCTTTATGGTCATTATGAGTTTCTGGTCATGTCGTTCGGCTTAACTACTGCACCTGCAACATTCATGGACCTTATGAATAGAGTTTTCAACCCTTATTTAGATATGTTTGTTATCGTCTTCATTGATGACATACTAATCTATTCAAGGAATGAAGAAGATCATGCTAGTCATCACAGAATAGTTCTCTGAAAGATAGAGAGTTGTATGCCAAGTTCTCTAAGTGTGAGTTTTGGCTTGAGTCTGTGGCATTCTTAGGCCACATTATGTCTGTAGAGGGAATTAAAGTTGATACTCAGAAAATTGAGGCAGTGCAGAATTGGCCTAAACCCACTTCTCCAACTGATAGTAGGAGTTTCTTGAGTTTGGCTGGCTATTATAGAAGGTTCGTAGAGGGTTCTCATCCATTTCATCTCTTTTGACAAAGTTAACTCAGAAGGCAGTTAAGTTTTAATGGTCTGAAGCTTGTGAGAAAAACTTTCAGGAATTAAAAAAGAGGTTAACTACTGCCCCAGTGTTGACCTTACCAGAAGGTACTCAAGGTTTTGTTGTGTATTGTGATGCATCTAGAGTTGGTTTGGGTTGCGTATTAATGCATAATGGCAAGGTTATAACTTATGCCTCTAGACAGTTGAAAGTTCATGAGAAGAATTATCCAACCCATGACTTAGAGTTGACTGCTGTAGTATTTTCTTTAAAGATATTGCGTCATTATTTGTATGGTGTTCATGTAGATGTATTCACTGATCACAAGAGTCTTCAATATGTGTTCACTTAGAAGGAGCTTAATCTTAGACAAATGAGGTGGTTAGAACTACTCAAGGATTATGACATGAGTATTCTTTACCACCCACGTAAGGCTAATGTGGTTGCTGATGCTTTAAGCAGGTTGTCTATGGGTAGTACCGCCCATGTTGAGGAAGAAAAGAAAGAGTTAGCGAAATATGTGCATAGACTTGCACGCTTAGGAGTCCGACTAATGGACTCCACAGAAGGAGGAGTAGTGGTGATGAATGGGGCTGAATTATCATTAGTGTCAGAAGTAAAAGAGAAGTAAGACCAATATCCCATTTTGCTTGAATTGAAGGAAAATGTTCATAAGCAAAAAGTAATGGCTTTTGAATAAGGGGGAGATGGTGTTTTGAGGTATTAAGGTAGATTGTGTGTGCCAAGGGTGGATGAACTCTAATAGAGGATCATGGAGGAAGGTCATAGCTCCAGATATTCCATCCATCCAGGTTCCACAAAGATGTATCGTGACTTGAGAGAAGTGTATTGGTGGAATAGCATGAAGAAGGGTATTGCGGAGTTTGTGGTTAAGTGTCCGAATTGCCAACAAGTTAAAGTAGAGCACCAAAGGCCCAATGGTATGGCTCAGAATATAGAGATTCCAGAATGGAAGTGGGAGATGATCAATATGGACTTCATCACAGGTTTACCAAGGTCTCACAAGCAGCATAATTCTATTTGGGTGATTGTCGATAGAATGACAAAAAGCAGCCCACTTTTTGCCTGTAAAGACTACCCATTCAATAGAGGATTATGCCAGGTTATATAGTCAAGAGGTAGTAAGACTTCATGGAGTCCCTGTTTCGATTATGTCAGATAGAGGTGCACAATTTAATGCACAGTTTTGGAAGTCATTCCAAAAAGGCTTGGGTTCAAAGGTGAACTTAAGCACTGTTTTTCATCCTCAGACAGATGGTCAAGCAAAACGCACTATTCAGACCTATCCTCAGACAGATGGTCAAGCAAAGCGCACTATTCAAACCTTAGAGGATATGTTGAGGGCTTGTGTGATTGATTTCAAAGGTAATTAGGATGATCACCTACCTCTTATTGAGTTTACTTACAACAATAGTTACCACTCTAGCATCCAAATGGCTCTTTATGAAGATCTTTATGGGGAAGATGCAGATCTCTTATTAGATAGTTTGAAGTTGGTGAAGCAGGGTTGATAGGACCAGATCTAGTTCATCAAGCTATGGAAAAGGTGAAAGTGGTTCAAGAGAGGTTGAAAACGGCGCAGAGTCGTTAGAAATCCTACACTGATGTTAGGAGAAGGGAGTTAAAGTTTGAAGTAGATGATTGGGTATACTTAAAAGTTTCACCTATGAAAGGTGTTATGAGATTTGATAAGAAGGGGAAGCTTAGTCCCCGGTATATTGGCCCTTACAGAATATAAAAAAGGGTAGGTAATGTAGCTTATGAGTTGGAGCTACCACAAGAGTTAGCCGCAGTTCATCCGGTTTTTCACATCTCCATGTTGAAGAAGTGCATGGGTGATCCTTCATTGATCATACCAACTGAAGATATTGGGATCAAGGATAGATTATCTTATGAAGAGATTCCGGTCCAGATTCTAGATCGCCAAGTTCGCAAGTTGAGGACCAAGAAAGTAGCATCAGTCAAGGTCCTTTAGAGGAACCAATTTGTTGAGGAAGCTACTTGGGAAGCTGAGGAGGATATGAAGAGGAGGTACCCACAACTATTCGAATCCGGAGAAGTTCCAAATTAAGGTACTAATCCTTTTCTTGGCATTTTTAATTATATGTTGGCATGTTGTTATTGCATTATGCTTGTTGGGTGTTTGAAATGTTTAATGTGACGCCTTAATCATCCTAAGAGTAAGCTCATTCGAGGACGAATGTTCCCAAGGGGAATATATTGTAACACCTTGTAACTAGAAAGAACTAGAAAGAAGTTAGAAAGTGGAAATAGTTATTTTTGGAAATAATATAAAAATCTGGAAATTTGTCAAGTATGTTAAGTTGGATTTTTGGTCAACTTCAAACAAACATAAATCCTAGTTCGGGATGATTTAGGTGTGTTTCTAGATATAGTAGAAAATATCTTGGAATAAACTTTCCAACGCCGCTGAGTTTGCGCGATTCCGAGTTCGTATGAGTAAGATATGCCCATTCGAAGTTGGGCTGTTCTAAAAAGGAAAGTCCAATCCGGATTTTAAAAGGGTAGTTTGGTCTTTTCCTTACCCAACTGATTTAATTCGTTTTAGAGAATTAACTAAGGGTCAAAACTGATTTTAGTCATTTTAGAAAAATCGAATTCACGCTAGGGCTTGGAGAAAAGAGAAAAGAGGAGAAAGGAGAAGAAAGTTCAAGATTCGTCGTTTTGGTAAGGAATTGCTTGGGATTTCGTCAAGGGGTGATCCCTACGAGGTATGTGATATCACATAGCATTGGGTTAGTTCACCCACGCGCCAATCATGTTTAATTCATCGATTTTCGTCCTGAAAGAGTTAGAATTTGATATTCTTGAGTTGTGTTCTTGAATTGTTTTCATTCTTGAACTTACATGTGATTGATGGGTTTTTTGAGATGTTTCAGCGATGTTAAGAGTTATTTCGAGTTAGATTCTAGTGTACATGTTTGGGTATCTGATTCTAAGAAAGTATTGAGAAAAGGAATTGATTTAAAATGATTTAAGATAAGAAAACGAGTTGAAAAATTCATCAGTCGCACCTGGGGAGGGCCAGGAACGTCGCACCCCCATAGCACCAGAGAGGCTGGGGTGGCGCGCCTGCCGTGCGCTCAAATGGAGCCCCAGAAAGTGGGAGCTGATGCGGCGCACCAGTAAAGAGTAAAGAGTAAAGATTGAAGTTCATTTCTTCAAAAGTATATGGGGACTATGCATTCCCAAAGAGTTTAAAATGTTTTCACATTTAAATAAGAACGGAAACTAAGATTTCCAAAGAGCCTTTGAGCTAGTTTTCAGAAAAGAGTAACCGCCTTCTAAATGAAGCAAGAGAGGAAACTTTGATTTCCAAGATAGCCTTTGAGCTAAGTTTTTGAGCAATTATCTCAAATCACATAAAGAAGTATGTTTTTTAAACAGAAGAGCTAGTATCATATTTTGGGAGTAGTATTGAGCACCGATATGGGGGAGAGTTCAGACAACTCACAACCCCCATAAACTATGTAGCCACCATGGGTAGAAAAGGGTCATACTTTTTAGATGATTCATTTAGTGATTTTTAGCATAGACTAGTGGATCCACTTAGTAGTTCAGGTTCTATACCCTCGGCAAGGTATAGGACGGCCCTGGCAGCGTGAGGCAAAATGATGTATCATCACAATAGCTCTTACGTGATAGTTGTCGGTTAGAGAAACTCTCACAGAAGTAATTGTATTCTTATATACACAGTTTATTGTATTTTTACATACACTTCAGATTTATATGTATCTTTGCATACACACAGAGTTGACATCATGTTTTGAACAATTTTTCTTTATATTGCACTTGTTTTAAACTGCTTTATATTGAAATGAGTTCAGTTATGTTGAGTTGAGTTGAGCCAGGTAAGTTCTTTAGTTCCTTTCAAGCTTATGTCTTGTTTTAGAATCCCCTTCGCATACTCGTACATTCAATGTACAGATGTCATTTGGCTTGCATCTTATTATGATGCAGACACATGTCAACATCTAGCTCATCGTTGATCCAGTTGAGCACCCAGAGTCTTGTGGTGAGCCTCCTTGCTTTCGGAGGATCCCTTTTATTGCTTTCAGTTTTATTATTAGTTCATTAGGATGTCGTGGGTCTTGTCCCGACATCCATCTCAGTTGTTTAGAGGCTTCATAGACATTTAGATGTTAGTTTTGAGTCTTCTATTTCCTGTTTTAATGGTTGAGACTTAAGTAGCCATTTTGGCTAGTTTGAATGATTTCTTTAAAAGACATTCTAAGTTATTTCATAAGTTCCTTATTTGGGGTATTTCTGATGTTTAAGTCTTCCGCTGAGTAAGTAAGTCAGGCCAAGGGTTCGCTTGGGCCAGCAATGGTTCTCGAGTGCCAGTCCCACCCAGGAAGTAGGCTCGGGGAGTGACAATTTATTTTTCATCATGTCTCTTAACCAAGCATAGTGTTTGTCCGGTGGTAAATCCTAAACACGAATCTATTCAAGTGGTATGCAAGAAAGATCGAAATATGCCAAAGATCAATTACACTCTAGGGCGAAAGTAGAACCCCATTTTCTATGGGAACGATCCAACTCTTTAGTCGGGTTATTATATTGCTAACAATCGTCTACACTTTCTTGAAGAGGTGTAATTGGGTGTTTATCAGTCACTTGAAAATTCAGTGTTGTAGTTTGATGAGTGACAAACTTTTTTTTTTAAAAAAATCTGATAAAAAACTCATCCCATGAATATCAATCTTACAATAGATGTAAACTGATAGACCAAGAAGTGTGATGGTAAACTCCCTGACATGATATTTGATTGGGAAGAACAGAAGCAAGTTCAAAAGCAGGTTCAAGGAGCAAAAAATGATGATCAAGAAGGCAAAGGGGGAATTAAAAGATGTTACTGTTTCCCTTGACAAAACTCTTGGGAGCTAACTTAGAAAATATTTCTTAGAAAGAGCCACCTTTTGAATATCAAAACCATATTAAATCTTACCATATTAGTGTTATAAGATAATGTAATTGTCTATTTGATTTGGTCTTTATGGTTTATAGATGAACTCAGGATATTCATATGTTCTAGGATGAATTGTAAAGAAACACATTTTTGTTTATAAAGTAACCTTGTTCTATAGTACATAATCCCACTCAAAAAATGTACAATTCAGACAGCACACCCCTTTCGTAAAGCTCCTCAAGCACCTTCCGGGACAACACTGATTACAAACTGTCCACAATGGACTCGAACACCCAATAACTTCAACCAAAAGCTCAAATAAATAATACTTCCATGAATACTTCCATGGTTGAGCAAGAAAAATATAAATCTGTACAGCATGAGTTTGTATGTAAAAGCATCATAATCCAACTAAACTGTGCAGTCCCGATAACCCAGCACTTCATCTGGAACTAACAAGTCTCTAGAACATGAAAACCAACATTGATTCATCAAGCATTAGCAGTCTTCATTCCATCTGCAAATACAAAGCGCATTCTTATGCATGTAAACTTGTTCCAAAAACAATGAAGCAAACTGAACTTTTCAACCATAACACCATTTGATAAGGCGATCATACAACTATTGATCAGAATCCTTTGGCAGTTGCTGCATAGTTCGTTCTCTTAATCAAATTAATTTTCCTTCAGTAAACACTTCGAAAGAAATACAAGTAAAGATAGATACCAGACCTGAAACACACGCTCCACCAGCAGATTTGCTCCAAATTACAATATTTGACCCGTCTTTATGATTCACTGACATGTCTGAAAACAGTGATAGATTTACTTTGATCTTGTTCAGTAAAGGATTTCATCCTTTCTTTTTCAACCTTGTTAACACATGAAAATCTATCAGGGCCCTCATAAAAGGATCCTCCTAACGGGACATACTAAGTCACAGATGTTAAGGGAGATACCTGTGCTTCTAACTCAGCTATTCTTTGTAAAGATAATTGTTCAACACATGCACGACGTTTGCGTTCTTCTTCCAGCAACCCAGTCATCTGATAGCGCAGCTCAGCCATTTCTTGAGCTAAATCCTCTGATTCTTCTTTGGCTTTTAGCTTTTCCATTCTCAGCTTTTCCTACCCATTCAAATTAATGGACCAACAGCATTAAATCACATTAAGACTTGGATGTAAATGTTTCTACGGATGTCAACTACAAAAAATACCTTAAGCTGCTTTACAAGTGATTCATAATTCTTTATTTGACCTGCCATTTTCTTCATCTTGTCAGTCAAGTCCACATCTGATAGCCCTAGAGAAGCCAGTTTGATAAGGAGTGGACCCAAAATGTCACCACAGCAGCTTAAATGAAAGGAATAGTGTGAGACACAATGTAAAAATAGTTGGAAAGATGACTTAGCTTTACTATAATTATAGGTATTTAGCACAGAAATTCTTAATACAAGCATGGTCAACTACATGACAATACACAATCACTATCTCCAACAAACTACAAAATGCATCAACCAAATGTGAAAATCATGAGACAATTTGCTTTATTAGATGAATCATATACTAAGAATTTACTCTGGAATAAGTATGGTTCTTTCACATCAACAACTTGTCACCAACATCTGATCTTATATTAATTAATTAACATTAATCATTCATCATCTTAAGCCAATAAGGTAATGGTAGACTAAGATCTGAGTATATGCTCACTGCATACCTAGAAGCACTGTCATCTTCTTTACTTGAGGAGCTGTCATCATTGTTCGGTATCAAACCACGAAATAGCTCCTCTACTTTTTCAGAAAATGTTCTGGCATTCAATTCAGACGTCTGGAGTTGTTCCCTAAGATTTACATTTTCCTTTTCTAAACTTTCGATAACTTTCTCTGCATCATAAATTTGAAGTTGGAGGTCATGAATAAGCTCGTTCATCATAGCACTATCTTGAGCCGTTTCATCCTGGGATTTCTTTGCTTTGAAATAATTCTGCTCCATGGCTTTCAAATCAAGCTTCATACTCTCTATTTCGAATTGATGCTCTAGACCTACGGATGCTACTGACTCCTCTAGTTTCTCAATGCACAAAGCTGAACCCTCTATCTCCAACTCTTTGTTTTCCAACTGCTGCAACAAATATAAGCGTTCAGCATTTGACGTTTCCAACTCTTCCCTTAACCTTGTAACCTCTTCTTCCATGTTTTCAAGGTTTGCAAGTTTCAATTGAAGGCTGCATACACACTTACTCAGAGAATCCATCTCTTCATTCCTCAAATTCAGCTGATCCTGCAGGTAATCTACAACGAATATATTGGAAATGGTGGGACTAAAATGGGCAATCCAAGTCAACAACAAATAAAATAGATACTATTTTCACTATTGAAGAGAACCAATCTTATATGACAAGCTACAAAATATAAAGGGTATGACCGATAGAAAATTCCTAGTAAATAATGACCAGATAAAGGTGCAAGTTTGCAAAAGACTATGTTGCTCGAACTCTCCAAAAATATTGTTGCACACGTGTCGACTCTCCAAAAATAACTGCTTTTGGAGAATGCACCCATCAACATTTTGAAGAGTCCGAGCAACAAAAGAAAAATATATAAACCAGAAAAAGACGATACGCGTCCATAAAAAGGTGATATTGCTCCAAGGAAAATGCTAAACGTTCATATGATGGCAAAAGATGACTTCAACTTGAGAATCAACAGTCAACTACCATTTTAGTCCTATCAGTGGCATAAGCTTGAATTCTCTTCCTTTTTTGAATATTTCTACGGTCTGGGGCTCCGAGCACCAGGAGTCCAGGAGGAGTATACTTTAGGTAAGAATAAGTAATGTTTACCAAGTAAAATAAAAATTAGTCACATATAATATAATAGGAATATTTTGGAGTGATACCTATCTCTTGGGAACAGTTCTCCAGCTCACTTTTCAGCTTCTGGGTGTGATATTTGTCTTCTTCTCGGGCCTCAGATAATGTCTGCACATGCTGTTCTATTTTCTGTAAAATAGATTTAATAGAAATAGTCAAATTTTCACCTTAGTCTCCAAGATTTTCAACTAGATAATAGAATGTTCATGATTGACAACATAAGTTGATTGTATTCATAGTGGTTATTTTCAGTCCAGTGGTCAACTACTCGAAATTAATTTGTGATGACAATAAGTTGTGTTAACACATTATATCTTTACAAGATGATATAGTTCATACTTCATAGTTGTTTTTAGAGACTACTCTATTCCATTCCCAGAACCAACATACGATAAGATTGCCAATTGCCATGCAGTCGAATTTCTGAAAAACTTTACCATCCTCTTTACATTAGTTTATGGATTATAAAAATCAACATAAGACAAATATAGCATACATAAAGATTATTAGAAGCTTTAAATAATAATAAATCTTGTTACACTAGAACATATAAAACCTCATGGTTAGCAAAAGTAATAGAGGAAAGTGTGCCAGCTCCTCATAATTTTGATTACTAGAAACTTGATTGTGCATAGGTAAAGGGTAAGTACCGAAACATACATGGAAAAAAAAGCAGTTAAATGGCATGGGTAAAGGGTAAATATTTATTGGAAGGCAAAACTAAAGTCTTGTCTTGTCTTCTTTTTATTTTTGGGTGGGGAGGGCAGGGGCTCTTCCACTTGCTAAAAGGAGACGAGGCACAAATTTGCAAAATTAGGAGGTAAGATACAAATGATATTTTACACAAAAAGGAAAAGCTATTAACCGCTCCAACCTATTCGCATGGAGACATCCAAAAGACCTTTCATATGATTCTACATTTGTATGTTCCAAGATCAACAGCAATGATCATACTTTATGCTCCTCTAGATTTTTAAATTTATGTCAACGCTATTGTCACAGAGGAGTATAAAAGCACATCAATTTTACTAACAAGAATGCAGAACATCACCAGCTTTATAGCCAAATGAGTAGATGGTACTACTCAACTAGTAAAGGCAGTTTTGGGAGTCAAAAAACTTGGGAAGCCCCAATAATTTCTATAATTAATTTGGACTAATTTAGAGCTAAAGGATGAAATTTAATCAAATTTGAGTTATGCGGGGCCCGCGCAAGCGTAACTAAGTCATGGGAACTCTTGTAATTAATATTGGTATAGCTTGTAATAAATTATAACTCCATGGGATAAGTGGTTGAATTAATTGAATGAATCAACATTATTAGATTTTTTGGAGAATAATTATTTATCAATGAATAAGCAATGATTAATGGGGATAATCATTCAACCAATGATCAGTTGGCAAGATAAGAAAGGAAATTTGGAATCGATGGATTACTTGGCAGTGACTAAGAGGGGGAAAAAGGATTACATAGAGACAAAATGAGCAAGAAAAAAATGGAAGGAAACTGGGACTAGATTACCTAGAGACAAAATGAGAAAAAAAGAAAGGGCATTGGGACTAAGAGGGTACATGCCATGAAATGAATTGGGTGCAAAAATTAAAAGAAGGGAATAATTAAAGGTACGTCTTCTTGTGATAAAAATGAGAAAGAAACAATGAAACAGGAGGCAAAGTTGGAATGCAAATTTGGAACAAAGGATATGCTGGCAGTGAAGTCCAGCTGAAACGCCACTCTTGGTGTTGAGAAACTTTAAGAAATCAATAACGCGCATGTGGCGGTGGCGCAAGGCTTCACTTGTGGCGTCCAACTTAAATAGCCTTTAGAAGGTATTTTGGGAGAGAAAATTTAATTGTTTGGAACAAGTTGTTGGAGTTAGAAAGAAGGGAGAGCTCAAACTTCATGAATGCTATAGGCAAGTATCAAGTGCATTGCTTGGTAGATTTGGTTCATTAAATACATTTCCTCATGCTCAAATATCATGGAAATTATAGATCTGTGAAGAAAATATCAAGAACCTTTAAATTACACAAGTCATGAAAAATCTAGGGTCCTTCAAAGAGGCATTCCTTTCACTCATGTTCCATGGACATCATAGACTGAACTTTTGAAGGAGTTGGATTTAAACACTGATTTCATGAAACTCCAGAAAGCTAGTTTTGAAATTGAAAAGTTTGTTGATAAAGAAGATGAATATTGTTGTGTTCTCATGAACAATGTCGTTTTTAGTTTCTAAAGGAGTGACTCGGTTCCATAACACGTGTAGTGGACGAATTGGAGTTACAACTAAAGGATTTGACTTTTGAATTGAGCAATAGGGATTCTTACTGAACTAATGAAGTTATATTCAGGTGTTGGACACTAAAGTTGACTTAGTTGGTATTGTTGTGATGTGTTATTGATTTACATAAACATAAACTCGTATATGTATATTGTAAAAGATACTTTGGGGTAAAATTTGGAAAGTGATTCGACGTATGTTCAAACTTACTACCTCTCGAAGTTTTTCCTGAAATTCATATTGTTGAACTGATTTATGTAAAACATGTTTAAAGTGTTTCTTAACTTGTGGGGGCGAGCATATTGGGATTGCACCATTTCTTGCCTTGTAAATAGTTTAGGTGCTATTTGTCATGATTTTCATAAAATGTGAAGGGTAACGTTTTTGAAAACCTTTACATATTGAAATAGCACTTGTTGAATCATTAAAGATTATATTTATTTGTTAAATATTTTACCATGAATTGTCAAAGGATTTTATTTTGCTCAAACGGTTGGATTGACTATGAAGGTCAAGGTTGAGAATTTGGGACATACAAGATTCACCGAGATTGGCTTCGAACATGTTCCTTGTAATGACATGAAACTAAACATGCCGGTGTCGGCGTAGGACCTACCTTATGGTTAGGATTATGGTAGAGTGTCCCATGAGTGGGTACTATTGTGCTACTTTATTAACATGGCTGAGTCGATTCATACAACACTTTGATGAGACAACCTGAGCAAGTAGGATATATAATACTTGCTGCTACGTACCAGTGTTATCAAAAGCAAAAAGTGCAAAAAAAAACTCTAAGGTCCGTTGGGACTTCAATCGCTACACAAATAAAGAGTGAGCTTTAATATAAAAAAAAGAAGCCGCCAAGAGAGGAAAAATATATATGCCTTAGAACCATGATGATGACACGAAAGCACTCAATCCGTTTTGAGACTTGCCTCACAGCCTAAGCACGCCTTTGACAATACTGTTAGGTACATAAGCTAGTTGACTTAACATCTTTTGATGGTGAAGGTATAGTACTCCAGGTAAATGATAAAATCTCACATGATTTTGATCAAGCTTTAATGCTAAAATGAGTACTTTGAAATGTGTTTATTTTGATATTTCATTTCAATGTCTAAATTGATAATTGTTATATAAATGCCTCTTGTTAATATCAATGTCTATGCACGCCAGTTGATTTCTTTAAATCTTGTGTCACATCTTGGGGAACGGTTGTATGATACAAACTAGGCATGTGAAACTTAGATTGTTATATTCTGAGTCACTGAGACCTGTCTCGGTTTCCAAGCTTAATTCTTGTCATAGAGGCTCCAAAGAAGATAGCAGTTCTTTTGGGTTGTAATTACTATTATTCACATGGAATGCATGCATGAGACTTTTTTATTTTGATGAATATTTCATTTGAAAGAAAAATGTTGTTGATTTAACGGTTGTATTCATGCATGATTTTCAATACTTAAAGGATTGGAATGTTTCAATAGTTTTGCATTCATTGTTTAAGTGCATAATTAGGGATGATTACATGGGTTGGTTCTCTCAGGTCAAGTAGAGTTCCAGATGCCAGTCACATGGATTTGGGGCATGACACAACTTTATTAGTCTACAACATCTGAAGATGACTTGATAATGGCCAAAAGATAGAAACCAAAAGATTCACAAACAAAGATAAAGATATTTGAAATTACTCTGATCAGTTCAACACTCTGACCTTGTGAACCCCTCAGCGTATCCTTTTCTTTCCTAAGCTGCCAAACAGGGAATGAAGTTAAAGGAAGTATTAAAAGCTAACTAGCAAGAAAGTTATCACATGTCAAGTCATTATCAGAAAATAATTTGTACAACAGCTATGATCATACAAGCAGGCCAAACTAAAATAAGAAGTCAGATACCCAAATTGACTCCAACTTGGTTTACTATAGAAACATTCCGACTAGTCCACAAAAAAAATGATTCCCAAATTTTTGAATCAAGCAAAGCCAGTACAGTTAAATTACTGCACATAAGATTTCTCATTTAAAAGTGTTCAACCAATTGTTTCCAGTATTAAATTCCAGATCATTTAGTCAGATGTTTGGTTGTCACTCTTAGTTTCCATATTACTCCATAATACATGCATTAGTTAAACGGTAATTCTAGTATAATTTTATGCTGAATTCAAGGTAGATTAACAGTACAGGTAATACTAATGCATGGATCAAAGCACGTGTAAAGGAAAGAATGTTGTTTTATTACTTGTTAGTTAAACCATCTTTTACTTGTTATTACTTAACTAAATCCAAAAATATTTGTAGTATTGATTTTAAATAGTTTACATTCTAACGTAATTAACCAATCATCCAACAAAATGCAAATACAGCAGTGAATGCCATTCACATAATTATGACACGTGAATTATAATCTGCATTTAACTTGTTCATGAATCAAATAATACCCTAGCGCCATAAAAAATTCCTGAAGCTAGTTCCAGCATAACTTCCATGGATATTCAACAACAACTAGGCATCAATCCAAAACAAGTGAGGTTATTACTTTCATGGATATGCTATAACAAATATTATGATATGATTGAAGAGCAGATATTACCTCTTTACATCTTGCCCTAATCTCCAATAGCTCCTTTACATCAAAAGAGTGCTCACCACTACTTGTAGACATTCTAAAAACACGCAAATTAGTGTCCACAGAAGAAAAACAGTGCATCCAATTTAATTTATCTGGACAAGATAAAAAATAAATGGCCTCACAAGCCATAGTCATATTAAGCACCATATGAGAAATCAATTTTACACCTGACTTCTAACTCCTTATACTCACATTGATCAGATATGAACAACAATATAGCAAAAACAGAAAAGTAAGGATAACCATATGTTCATAAGAACTAGAAGAGGTTAATGGATTATCCATTTGGGACACTCAGTTCCAACTAATGTCATAATACCTGTATACTAAAAAGAATATGGATTGAAATGCACACACTCCATTTTCCCCATTTCTTGATTAATGAAAATGTTCCTTCAATATAGAGGTTCAAGCAAATGATAACCACATATCTGGTAGTAGTTCAAAATTCTTCCTGCTTCTCAATAATCACATACACTAGTGCCTAGAAACAATGACGACTAATGTATATGCATATTGTAATGCTCATTTCCCAATTACTAACCAAAAAACTAACACCTAACCTTCGGCTACCCCTCAATGGCACTAATAAGCGCACATGATACATAGGTATAGGGATGCCTATTTTACTAGGCTTAATAGAATACTCAATCAAGCATTCAACTCATGGATTACTCCCGCACCAGATACTTCTCAAGGAAACTGAAAGAAAAAAAAAATAGCAAATGCCCTACACCTCGAATAATGCAGAATGGATACAGAGAATCATGTTGCCCACTTCAACTAGTTGATCAAAATGCCTACACCTTATTTATCCCATTTTCAATTAAGAAAAAAAATTCTAGAGATTGACGAAATTGATTATAATCGTGTTCAATAATTCAAACTTGTTTCAGCTTCTACACAATCACAAAATACAGGAAAAATTGTTCTAAAAAATGATTACTTACAATGATAAAGTTGCAATTATTTTTACATTCAAAAACAAATGAACATAATTTATATACAGGTGCTCCAAAAATTACATGATTAACAAAACTAACACTCGAATAGAAAAGAAAAAGAAAAATAAATACCGATTCGTGGGGGTTTACGATGCCAAATTATCCCCAGAATATCTCAAGATGTCCAAATTTTGAGCTAAAAAATGATTTGACAGAGAAATTTTGAAATGCAAGAGATTATGGGAATCGGGTCTAACCCATTACAAGGGTAAACGGGTTTATTAAATGAAGGGATATTAGTAAAATCTAATCTTAATGCTTATACTCCACAAAACATTAATTTTATTTTATTAAATTTGTATTTTTTTCTAATATTTAATTATTCTTTTATTTGAATTTTATACTTGTTATGTTTACAAATAAATAAATTTTATATATATTTAGAATATTGAAAATAAAAAACAGATAATTTTAATCATTACTCTCTTTGTTCCTTTTTACTTGTCCAATTTTGACTCTTTACTTGTCATTTTTTGACAAATCAAGAAAAGATTATGTTTTTTACCTAATGTACCCTCGATTTATTTAGAGAGTTAATTTTTTTGAAAAAGATAGAACCTCCTTAATTAGTAAAACTGTTATTTAGTAGTTAATTTTACAATTTAAAATTTATTTAAAAAACACTGACATTTTTTAAAGAAAAGAAATAAAGTATAAAATTAAAAGGGAGCAAATGGCATGATAATGCCTTACATGAGAGGAAACCATATGAAAATTGGTTTGTTGACCCAGTAGAGGTGTTCAAGGTTTGGATAAAAATAGATCCAAATCGATAAAATAAACCGATTTTATTTGGGTTTGGTTTGGTCTTAGATTTTTGAAAACCAATAGTATTTGGTTTGGTTATGATTTTATTCGAAAAACCTGAAGAAATAACCTAACTGAACCGATGAATTATATAAATATATTTTATTAATATACATACTTAATATATTATTTTAATAAATAATTTTAAAGATCTTATATGTGTTTTCATTAAAATTTCTTTATAATTTACTTATTGAAAGCAAAATTGACCCAAGGTGAAAACATTTATCTTATTGATTTCATATATATGAGTGTCTATAAAAATTCTTGGTGGGACTGTAAATGTTATTATTTCTTCCTTTTAGGCAAAAATAGTGAATTATAAAGCTTTATTCATAGTAGTTAAATTCAGTGATCAAAAGTTCAGTAATTTCAGTCATTCTAACTATTTTTCGTTTTGAAATGATTGTTTTCACTTTTTGCACATTTTGAATGGATTGTTTCTTTTATTTTGTGTATGGTTAATAACCGAACCAAGCCAAACTGAAACTGATAACCACCAAACTGATAAATGTATATTATATTTGGTTTGGTTTGGTTTGGTTTTGATAATTTTAAAATTGATTAAGTTGGTTTGATTTTGATTTTGACTAATAACCGATCCAAACCGACCCGTGAATACCCCACTTGACAGTATATATGTTTCTTATTTTAGTCATTTCCTCCTAATAATAATTTATATGTGTACTTATATTATATTTTTCATCATACAGTTTTACAAACTCAGTCAAAAAATGTATTGAATAACTTCAACTGTATAATAATAATAGTAATAATAATAATAATACTAATAATACTAATAATACTAATAATAATAATAATAATAATAATAATAATAATAATAGTAATAGTAATAATAATAATAGTAATAATAATAGTAATAATAATAATAATAATAATAATAATAGTGATAATAATAATAATAATAATAATAATAATAATAATAATACTAATAATACTAATAATACTAATAATACTAATAATACTAATAATACTAATACTAATAATAATAATAATAATAATAATAATAATAATAATAATAATAATAATAATAACAATAATAATAATAATAACAATAATAATAACAATAACAATAACAATAACAATAACAATAACAATAACAATAACAATAACAATAACAATAACAATAACAATAACAATAACAATAATAATAAAAATAATAATAACAATAATAATAATAATAATAATAATAATAATAATAATAATAATAATAATAATAATAATAATAATAATAACAATAACAATAACAATAATAATAATAATAACAATAATAATAATAATAACAATAATAATAATAATACTAATAATAATAATAATAATACTAATAATAATAATACTACTACTACTACTACTACTAATAATAATAATAAGAATAATAATAATAATATTACTAATAATAATAATAATAATAATAATAATAATAATAATAATAATAATAATAATACTACTATCCTAGGCCCACCCCGCAGGATGTTCTTATAGAAGAAAGAGATTGGAATCAAACTAACACTTCTTACAGTGGAAGTGAGATTTATGAATGAAATCTAGACGGGTTAACAGATAGGCAGTTAACTAGGTTGGTTCATAGAATGCTCATGTATGCTACTATCTGCAAAAGTGTTAATAACACAGATAGGACTATTTGCAAAATGATCATTGCAGGTTTTACTGATCAATTATGAGGCTGGTGGGACAATTATATGACTATGGAGGCAAAAGCAGTGGTTATAAACGCTAAAGCTGCCACTGAAGGAGTTGATAACCTAGGATTTGCCTTAGTCAAAAATAGAGAAGACGCAGTGTATACATTAGTCTTAACCATTCTAGAACATTTTAGTGGTAGATTTACCAATCAGTATGAAACCGTCAGAACTCTACTCAATGGATTAAGATGTAGACACTTGGGTGAATTTAGATGGTATAAAGATACTTATTTAAGTCGGGTAATGGAACTTCTCGAAAATGGATTAGAATATTGGAAAGCCAAATTCATAGATGGCTTACCATCTTTATTTGCTGAAAAAGTTAAGAAAACTCTAAGAGATCCCCAAGGGATTATTCTTTATAACCATTATACGTATGGAAAGCTTATTGGAGGTTGTACTCAAGAGGGCATAAATTTGTGCAATGAGTTAAAACTCTTTAGACAGCTTAAAATGGATAAGCTAAGAGAGAAATCTCAATTAGGAGATTTTTGTACACAGTTTGGGTTACCAGATGCTTCTAAAGGTACAAAACACGAGACTTCTAAGTCTGAACACCATAGATCTCATCGAAGGAGAAGAAGATCTAGAGAAGAAAGAGAAGAGCGTAAGGCTCATCGAAAATCTCACAGATTTACTAAGAATAGGTCACAAAGAGATCTTGATAAAATCAAATGCTACAAGTGTGGAAAATTTGGACATATAGCTCTGAATTGTAAACTGGAGAAGCTTAAAGCTTTAGAACTAGATGAAGATATTCAAGAAAAGGTTTATAGTTACACTTCTGGTTCCGAGTCAGACTACAAGGAGTCTGAAGCGAGTTATTATACAGAGGATGATCAACCCGAGTCTTCCAACAAAGATCAACAAGACTTAAATGATTCTTGTAAATGTCATGGTGATATCTGTAATTGTGAACATGGCGAGTTTTACTAACTTCAATCTCAGTTCGAAGATATGAATTTACTCACCATAACAGCAGACAATGTTATAGAACTTCTTAAAGAAGTCATTGATAACACTCTTCGTGAAAAGATCATTCAGCTAGCAGCTAGTAAAACTAGCCCTTCTGCTCATAGCATTTCTGATGATAAAAAGGTTAAAGATGATTTTGTTTATTCTGCTCTATATTCTTTGTCTGAAGTTCATAATAGACTTTCATCTAAACAAACTATGGTAGTTCGTGATTCTTCTTTTGATGACTTAAAAGAAGAAATTGAACATTTAAAAGAAGAAATTAAATTTCTTAAACAAAATAATATTATTTGTGATCACCGTCTTACTCAAATTGAGTCTGCTAATAGCAAAAGGAAAACTAAGGTTGATGATGATAATACTCCAGTTGATGATAATACTCTTGCTAAATCTGTAAATATTGATCCTAAACAAAATATGGTTTTAGGAATGATGCAAGTTGTTACAGCTCATAAATGGTATGTTAAATGTACTATTTTAATTGATAATTCTTTCTCTATATCTAATATTGCCATGATTGATAGCGGAGCTGATGTAAGTTGCATTCAAGAAGGATTAGTGCCTACTAAATATTTTGAGAAAACTACTCATATGGTTAAATCCTCATCTGGACATGCTTTAGATATAAAGTATAAATTATCTAACACTCGTATTTGTCAAAATAAAGTTTGTATTCCTCACTTCTTTTTCTTGGTAAAAAATCAGTTATACCCTCCTATCATTTTAGGAACTCCGTTTATAAATGCTATCTATCCTTTTACCAATATAAATGCTAAAGGGTTTTCAGCCACTTATAAAGATCATGATATTAGTTATACTTTTATCACTGAACCTGTTTCTCGTGATATTAATGCTTTAATTGAAATGAAACAAAAGCATATTAATTATCTACAGCTTGAGATTTTTAGTATGAATATATTTGATAATTTGAAAGCTACTAAAGTACAGGAGAAGATTAAATTAATCTCTGAACAAATGGCCATTGATATTTGTGCTGATCATCCTAGTGCTTTCTGGAATAGAAAAAAGCACATCGTAACTCTTCCGTATGAAGATGATTTCTCTGAGGAAAATATTCCTACGAAATCCCGACCTTGCCAAATGAATTCCGAATTGGTTAAATTATGCAAAAAAGAGATTGATAATCTGTTACAAAAGAGTTTAATAAAACCTTCCAAGTCACCTTGGTCTTGTACTGCCTTTTATGTTAATAATGCAGTAGAGAAAGAACTGGTGTCCCCAGGTTAGTTATAAATTACAAACCTTTAAACAAATATTTAAAATGGATTAGATATCCTATTCCAAATAAAAGAGATTTACATTCAAGATTATATGACGCCAATATATTTTCAAAATTTGATTTAAAATCAGGATATTGGCAGATTCAAATATTTAAAGAACATTCGTATAAAACTGCTTTTAATGTCCCGTTTGGACAATACGAATGGAATGTTATGCCATTTGGTTTGAAAAACGCCCCTTCTGAATTTCAAAAAATTATGAATGATATTTTTAATCCTTATTTGGATTTCATTATAGTCTATATTGATGATATTCTGGTTTATTCAAAGACTCTTGAAATGCATATAAAGCATTTAGATATTTTCAAGAAAATAGTCATTCAAAATGGATTGGTAATATCTAAACCTAAAATGAGTCTTTTTCAAACAGAAGCTAGATTCTTGGGTCATTTAATTTGCCAGGGAAAAATTACTCCTATTCAGCGATCTATTGAATTCGCATCAAAGTTTCCTGATATAATTACTGATAGAACGCAATTACAGTGTTTTTTGGGAAGTTTAAATTATATTTCTCCCTTCTACAAAAACTTGTCTCGCGATTTAGCCCCATTGTACGACAGGCTGAAGAAGGAGCATAAGAAACCTTGGACTGATAGTCTTACAAACCTTGTTAAAGCAATCAAAGAAAGAGTTAAGTCTTTACCTTGCTTAACCCTTGCCAATCCTGCTTGGCCTAAAATAGTAGAGATAGATGCGTCCAACATGGGTTATGGTGGAATTCTAAAACAAATTAACCCTCATGATAATCACGAATACCTTATTCGTTTTCATTCAGGAAAATAGAGCGATGCTCAATGAAAGTATGCAACGGTAGCTCATGAAATGTTAACTATCGTTAAATGTGTTTTAAAATTTCATGATGATCTATACAACCAGAAGTTTTTGATAAAAACAGACGCTCAATCAGTCAAGTATATGTTTAACAAAGACTTTAAACATGACGCGTCAAAATTAATGTTTGCAAGGTGGCAAGCACAATTAACACCTTTTGATTTTGAAATTCTATATAAGAAAGGAAGTGATAACTCCCTCCCCGACTTCTTATCAAGAGAATACATTCAAAATGAGTGAATATAGTAGCTTTTCAGAAAGAGATAATGATATTCCCATCTCTATGTTTTTTACTGAAAAAAGATTGATTACTATTCTAAAGGTTCTTCCTTTTAATCAAGATATAAAGGAATTTATTTGCTGGAAAATTATAGATGGAATGTTGATAGATCTATTCCAATCAATAGAAGAATCAAACACTTATTATGATGCGAATTGGGTTTAAAACTCATTGTTTCATTTGCAGAATGGAACACCCTTGGATGACTAAGGGTAGAGGCAGAGGCAGAGGAAGATCATCCTCAGTCTCATCAAGATTGTCATACGGATCTTCTTCATCATCCAGCACTCTTATTATACAGAGAGGATGAATGAGTTTAGTTAAACTAAATTCAAAAACACAAGAGAAAACCTCTTCGTCAATACATCTGGAAGATATTCCAGAAAGCGACTCGTTATATGCTAAGTTACAAGAATATATAAACCAAAAGCAAAGTAATACTTTTGCTTCAATAGCCAAAGAAGATACTATTGATGATATGAAAACCTATGAAAAGGTAGAGAAAAGAGAAATGATATTTCTCTTAGAAAATGCTGATATACAGAGGAGAGAAGAACCTCGGAAGATATTCCAAAGGTACTTACTTAATGGGCTTTACTTCCCGGGCGAGTCATACAAAACTCGGAAGTACTATGAAACTTTGCTGATAAGCACGGGTGTTGAATTCCAACACTTTGCAGGATACAATACAGGTGAGAATGTTTATAACTTCTCTAAAATGATTGTTAAACAAATTATTCACATTGAAGATTGGGGTATTTCCTCAATGACAGAATGACAGATCAGTCTTAACAATGTTAAAATGAGTTTCACATATTGGGATTATATCCAGGCCTTCGACAAAGTCCTCTGTTATAACAATGAGAGACATAAACATACTTGGTTCATAAAGGTATGTGCAAAGATATTTGCTAATCCTATACCTAATTGGTTTTTAAATTGGTGGTCATACCACGGGCCAACAATAAAAATATTGCCCGAACCATTTCTTAAGTTATATAAAGAATGGGTAAAGATTTTCCCGGATCTTAATAGATTATATCAGCAAGAACATATTTCTTACTTACAACAGATTGAACAGATATGGTTTTTCATAGAATTCTCTGTTCCATGGATCCACAAATGGGTTCCAGAGGTGGATTTTACAGAAGAACAAATCCCCTGTTTATATCGCACTTATTATAATAACTTTTGGGATAAGTTAATGAAAAAAGATCCGCAAACAAAGTCAATATATGGACAAGAACTATTGGATCAAATACCAGCGACTATTAAAGAATATTAATCGATTCCTAATAAAGGAATTGTAACTGATGAGTCAACTTCAACTTCGGTAAAACATATGGCTCGAAGAATCTCTAATCATGATGAAGAAGAGCAAAATAAAATGATATTGGATTACCTAGAAGCGGTAAAAAAGACTCTTCTTTCAAATTTAAATCAGTATGCAAAATCAGATTCCTCTATGCATAGTGAGGCTAGTGAAGATATGCATGAAGCCCAACAAATTGAAGAAGAAGAACCAGCAGATACGCTGAAAAGGGCTGAAGAACTTTTGGCAAAGCTAAGAGACAAAGCTTAGTGGATGAAAGCACTATCAGACACTACCAACAGTGGATGTACTGTTCAGTGAGATAAGCACTACAAACAGTGAATGTACTATTTTGGCCCCACATAAGGGACCCGTTTTACTATTCGTAGATGCCTTTTTCTATCTATAAATAAGGGCATTTTATTTTGTTAAAGAGCAAGTTTTAGAAACCAACTTTTCTCTCTACTTTCTCTCTCCCTCTCTCTCTCCTTTGTAAAAGTTTGAAGTATAGTGAGCTTGCCGGACTTTGGCCGGAGAATAAAAGTGTGCTGTTTGTTCCTAAGGTAATTTATCTTCTTACTTCTTTAGTACTTTTCTATTAAGCCGTGATTATGTCTGGCTAAAGACTTATATCTATGCCGGATAACTAACTTTAATTTTTTATCTACCATGAAAGATCCTAGGCTCTGATACCAACGAAACAGGATTTCTGAAGACTGGCAATAGTCCGCATGGTCATCTTTAATCTAGCTTGTTAACATCTGAATAATTTCGAATCGAAATACATACAAATTCTTAGATAATTAATGACTGTATGGAAGGATCCAATCCTTTTACCCAAGCAAGGGGTCTGTCTAGATTCAAATACGTATTGTCAATGAGCCCATGTGTCTAGCAATTCTAACCGGGTATGACACACCCTTTTAACTCATTTTGCGGGCTAAGACCACGGCTGGCTAGACGGAGTCACTAAGACAAAGCCATTAACTTGTTGTATTGAATCTGACTGTACCACAATCTCGGAACCAAGTCAAGAAATTATAGATGAATTTATGCATATTTAGATAAAGTCTAGATCTTTCATGGTAGATATAAAATTAAAGTTAGTTATCCGGCATAGATATAAGTTTTTTAATAATAATAATAATAATAATAAACAAAAATAATAATAATAATAATAATAATAATAATAAAAATAATAATAATAAAAATAGTAATAATAGTAATAATAATAATAACTGACTGGCTGTCACCAATTCTGAATATTCTCATATTAGTCAAAATTACGGTGGAAAAATTTGTATGCAGTTTGATGAAAAAAGTATTCCTTATAGTAGACATTCTTTTGCTTCTGATAGAAGACTGGCTATTTAAGATATTTCTCCGATAGAACCTTGTTATGGTCCAACTAGAAATCGAGTTGCTTCATTGCATACTTTATCAACAGTTATATCTGCAGAAAAACAAAAAATAAAAATTGATGCTCGGTTAAACATTGTTCAAACAAATGATAAATCATCTGATGTTTCTGATAAAGATATTCCTTCTGTATCCGAGATGGATTTTAATCTTAATGATGCTTAATGATGAGAGAACATCAAATTGATTTTAGTCCAGGTTCACAAGCAAGAAAATATATTCAAAACGAATGTTGAAATGAAAAATGGAACTATTTTAAAACTTGGTTTTTTGACACTTACAATAGAGAAGATTTAAATAATATTTCTCAAGAATTTTATGAAACTTGTGCATTACATAATCATATTATGTTCTTTGTGCCTTGGTTTATAACCACTTATTTACTTTTATTCATCAACGTTATTGAACGATCTTACAAAGATGAATCAGGTAATATTATTCAATCCATTTATCCTCCTCAAGCTCTGTTTATTTTACCAGATAATACGAGTATTACTTTTTACTGCTTTTCATAAATTTATTGATAATGAGGTGGCCGTAGTAAGTATTAATGAGATTAATCGACTTATTTCTCAAAATAATTATTTGGGTTTGTATGCTAAAGTCATTGGTGAACATATTTGTTCTCTAGATAAGAAGTTAGATAATCTAACTAATCTGATTATTCAAATTGATGACAAGTTAAAATCAGCGAAACAAGTCTCTGAACAGGCTTCTACGTCGAAACAGCCTGATGTCCCTATTCAAAGACCTCCTGAGATTCAGGATTTTATTCTTAGACCTCTTCATGATCTTGAAAGCCTTTTAGATAAAAAGTTTTCAGAATTTAGTGCAAGTGCGAAACTGATAAGCCTCGCTGAAGATTTTGCAAATGAAATGGAAGCCACTTTCGATTTCAAGACACAAGTGGAAATGGAAGTTAATAAACTTCATGGTTATCCAAAGAAGAATAGTGGTAATACGTATGCTAGAAAACCTAGTATGCAAACTTACTATTATCCCAGACCAACTCATCGAGATGATTTAATAGAGGAAAAAGATTGGAATCAAACTAACACCTCTTATAGTGGAAGCGAGATTTATGAATGGAATCTCGATGGTTTGACTGATAGACATTTAACTATTTTAGTTCATAGGATGCTTATGTATGCTACCATTTGCAAGAGCATTAATAACACTAACATGAATATTTGCAAAATGATTATTGCAGGTTTTACGGGTCAATTAAGAGGTTGGTGGGATAATTATATGACCCTTGATGCAAAGGCAGCAGTCATAAACGCTAAGGCTACAGCCGAAGGAGTTGATAACCTAGGATTTGCTTTAGTTAAAAATAGAGAAGACGTTGTTTATACTTTAGTCTTGACCATCCTAGACCATTTTAGTGGTAGATTTATCAATCAATATGAAACCATTAGATCTTTACTAAATGGTCTTAGATGTAGACATTTAGGTGAGTTTAGATGGTATAAAGACACTTATTTAAGTCGGGTAATGAAACTTCCCGAAAATGGCGTAGAATTCTGGAAAGCCAAATTTATTGATGGTTTACCTTCTTTATTTGCAGAAAGAGTGAAAAAGACTCTTAGAGATCCGCAAGGAATTATTCCCTATAGTAATTTTACCTATGGAAAGCTTATTGGGGCTTGTACACAAGAACTGATAAATTTGTGCAATGAGTTAAAACTCTCAAGACAGCTAAAAATGGATAAGCTTAGAGAAAAGTCTCAATTGGGAGATTTTTGTACTCAGTTCGGTTTACCAGATGCTTCTAAAGGTACCAACCGAGAAACTTCTAAATCAGAATCTCATAGATCTCATCATAAGAAAAGAAGATCTAAGAGAAGGATTAGAGAAGAAAGAGATGAGCGTAGGGCTCATCGTAAATCTCATAGATTTACCAAGAATAGATCAAGGCAAGATCTTGATAAGATTAAGTGTTATAAATGTTGAAAATTTGGGCATATAGCTCCAAATTGTAAGCTAGAAAAGCTTAAGACTCTAGAACTTAATGATGATATTCAAGAGAAGATTTATAGTTTTCTATATACTTCTGGTTTCGAATCAGATTATGATGATTCTGAAGCAAGTTATGCAACAGAGGATGAGTAACCTGAGTCTTCTAAGGTTCATCAAGATTTGAATGATGCTTGCAAATGTCATGGTGATATTTGTCACTGCGAACATGATGAATTCTACAAGCTGCAATCTCAGTTCGAAGACATGAATATGTTCACTATCACTGCAGACAATGTGATAGAACTTCTAAAAGAAGTTACCGATAATACTCTTCGTGAAAAGAATATTCAATTGGCCGCTAGTAAAACTAGCTCTTCAACTAGTATTCCTTGTGATAAAAAGGTTAAAGATGAATTTAATTATTCTGCTTCTTACTCCTTGTCTGAAGTTCATAATAGACTCTCTTCTAAACAAACCATGGTTTTTCGTGATACCTCTTTTGATGATTTAAAAGGAGAAATTGAACATTTGAAGGAAGAAATTAAATTTCTTAAACAAAATCATATTATTTATGATCACCGTCTTACTCAGATTGAGTCAGCTAATAGCAAAGGAAAAAATAAGGTTGATGAATCTACTGCTGAAGAAAATACTCTTGCCAACACTTTGAATATTGATCCGAAACAAAATATGTTTTTAGGAATGATGCAAATTGTTACAGCTCATAAATGGTATGTTAAATGTACTATATTAATTGATAACACTTTTTCTATAACTAACATTACTATGATTGATAGCGGCGCTGATGTGAGTTGCATTCAAGAAGGTCTAGTACCTACTAAATATTTTGAAAATATAACTCATATGGTTAAATCTGCATCTGGTCATGCTTTAGATATAAAGTATAAATTATCTAATACTCATATTTGCCAGAATAAAGTTTGTATTCCTCACTTCTTTTTCTTAGTAAAAAATCAGTTATACCCTCCTATTATTCTAGGAACTCCTTTTATAAATGCAATTTATCCTTTTACTAATATAAATGCTAAATGATTTTCTGCTACTTATAAAAATCAAGATATTAGTTATACTTTTATCACCGGGCCTATTTCTAGAGGTATTAATGCTCTTATTGAAATGAAACAAAAGCATGTTGATTATTTTACAACTTGAGATATTTAGTATGAATATATTCGATACTTTAAAATCTGCTAAAGTACAGGAAAATATTAAACTCATTTCTGAAAAAATGGCCATTGATATTTGAGCTGATCATCCTAGTGCCGTTTTGGAATTGGAAAAATCATATTGTAACTCTTCCATATGAAGATGATTTCTCTGAGGAAAATATTCCTACCAAATCACGTCCTTGTCAGATGAATACCGAAATGGTTGAATTCTGCAAAAATGAAATTGATAATTTATTACAAAATAAAGCCTTCCAAATCACCATGGTCGTGTACTGCTTTTTATGTTAATAACGCAGCAGAAAAAGAACGAGGTGTTCCCAGGTTAGTTATAAATTATAAACCTTTAAATAAATTTTTAAAATGGATTAGATATCCTATTCCAAATAAAAGAGATTTATTAACCAGATTATATGATGCTAATATCTTTTCAAAATTTGATTTAAAATCTGGATATTGGCAAATCCAAATATTTACAAACCATTCATATAGAACGACATTTAATGTTTCGTTTGGACAGTACGAATGGAATGTAATGCCTTTTGTGTTAAAAAATGCTCCCTCAGAATTTCAAAAGATAATGAATGATATTTTTAATCCCTATTTGGATTTCATCATAATTTATATTGATGATATTTTGGTGTACTCAAAGACTCTTGAAGTGCATATTAAGCATTTAGACATTTTTAAGAAGCCTTGGACTAATAGTCTCACAAACCATTTTGAATAACTATTTTCTTAAAAATGTCTAAATGCTTAATATGCACTTCAAGAGTCTTTGAGTATACCAAAATATCGTCAACATAAATTATGATGAAATCCAAATAGGGATTAAAAATATCATTCATTATCTTTTGAAATTTTGAGGGAGCATTTTTTAACCCAAAAGGCATTACATTCCATTCGTACTGTCCAAACGGAACATTAAATGCCGTTCTATATGAATGGTCTCTAAATATTTGGATTTGCCAATATCCAGATTTTAAATCAAATTTTGAAAAGATATTAGCATAATATAATATGGTTAATAAATCTCTTTTATTTGGAATAGGATATCTAATCCATTTTAAAAATTTATTTAAAGGTTTATAATTTATAACTAACCTGGGAACACCTCGTTCTTTTTCTGCTGCGTTATTAACATAAAAAGCAGTACACGACCATGGTGATTTGGAAGGCTTTATTTTGTAATAAATTATCAATTTCCTTTTTGCAGAATTCAACCAATTCGGTATTCATCTGACAAGGACGTGATTTGGTAGGGATATTTTCCTCAGAGAAATCATCTTCATATGGAAGAGTTACAATATGCTTTTTCCGATTCCAAAAGGCACTAGGATGATCAACACAAATATCAATGACCATTTTTTCAGAAATGAGTTTAATCTTTTCCTGTACTTTAGCATATTTTAAAGTATCGAATATATTCATACTAAATATCTCAAGTTTTAAATAATCAACATGCTTTTGTTTCATTTCAATTAGAGCATTAATATCTCTAGAAATAGGCTCGGCGATAAAAGTATAACTAATATCTTGATTTTTATAAGTAGCAGAAAATCCTTTAGCATTTATATTAGTAAAAGGATAAATTGCATTGACAAAAGGAGTTCCTAGAATAATAGAAAGGTACAACTACTTTTTTACTAAGAAAAAGAAGTGAGGAATACAAATTTTATTCTGGCAAATACGAGTATTAGATAATTTATACTTTATATCTAAAGCATGACCAGATGCAGATTTAACCATATGAGTTGTTTTTTCAAAATATTTAGTAGGTACTAGACCTTCTTGAATGCAACTCACATCAGCGCCACTATCAATCATATCAATGTTAGTTATAGAAAAAGTATTATCAATTAATATAGTACATTTAACATACCATTTATGAGTTGTAACAATTTGCATCATTCCTAAACACATATTTTGTTTCAGATCAATATTTAAAGTGTTGGCAAGAGTATTTTCTTCAACAGTAGATTCATCAACCTTATTTTTTCCTTTGCTATTAGCTGACTCAATCTGAGTAAGACGGTGATAAAAAATAATATGATTTTGTTTAAGAAATTTAATTTCTTCCTTCAAATGTTCAATTTCTCCTTTTAAATCATCAAAAGAGGTATCACGAATAACCATGGTTTATTTAGAAGAGAGTCTATTATGAACTTCAGACAAGGAGTAAGAAGCAGAATAATTAAATTCATCTTTAACCTTTTTATCACTAGGAATACTAGTTGAAGAGCTAGTTTTACTAGCAGCCAATTGAATGTTCTTTTCACGAAGAGTATTATCGGTAACTTCTTTTAGAAGTTCTATCACATTGTCTGCAGTGATAGTGAACATATTCATGTCTTCGAACTGATATTGCAGCTTGTAGAATTCATCATGTTCGTAGTGACAAATATCACCATGACATTTGCAAGCATCATTCGAATCTTGATGAACCTTAGAAGACTCAGGTTGCTCATCCTCTGTTGCATAACTTGCTTCAGAATCATCATAATCTAATTCGGAACCAGAAGTATATAGAAAACTATAAATCTTCTCTTGAATATCATCAAGTTCTAGAGTCTTAAGCTTTTCTAGCTTACAATGTGGAGCTATATGCCCAAATTTTCCACATTTATAACACTTAATCTTATCAAGATCTCGCCTTGATCTATTCTTGGTAAATCTATGAGATTTACGATGAGCCCTACACTCATCTCTTTCTTTTCTAGTCCTTCTCCTAGATCTTCTTTTCTTATGATGAGATCTATGAGATTCTGATTTAGAAGTTTCTCGGTTGGTACCTTTAGAAGCATCTGGTAAACCGAACTGAGTACAAAAATCTCCCAATTGAGACTTTTCTCTAAGCTTATCCATCTTTAGCTGTCTTGAGAGTTTTAACTCATTGCACAAATTTATGCCTTCTTGCGTACAAGCCCCAATAAACTTTCCATAGGTAAAATTACTATAGGGAATAATTCCTTGCGGATCTCTAAGAGTCTTTTTCACTCTTTCTGCAAATAAAGAAGGTAAACCATCAATAAATTTGGCTTTCCAGAATTATAAGCTATTTTCGGGAAGTTCCATTACCCGACTTAAATAAATGTCTTTATACCATCTAAACTCACCTAAATGTCTACATCTAAGACCATTTAGTAAAGATCTAATGGTTTCATATTGATTGGTAAATCTACCACTAAAATGTTCTAGGATGGTCAAGACTAAAGTATAAACAACGTCTTCTCTATTTTTAACTAAAGCAAATCCTACGGCTGTAGCCTTAGCGTTTATGACTGCTACCATTGCATCAAGGGTCATATAATTATCCCACCAACCTCTTAATTGACCCGTAAAACCTGCAATAATCATTTTGCAAATTGTCCTGTTAGTGTTATTAACGCTCTTGCAGATTGTAGCATACATAAGCATCCTATGACCTAAAATAGTTAACTGTCTATCAGTCAAACCATCGAGATTCCATTCATAAATCTCGCTTCCACTATAAGAGGTGTTAGTTTGATTCCAATCTCTTTTCTCTATTAAAACATCTTGAGGAGTTGGTCTAGGATCATAGTAAGTTTGCATACTAGGTTTTCTAGCATACGTATTACCACTATTCTTCTTTGGATAACCATGAAGTTTATTAACTTTCATTTCCACTTGTGTCTTGAAATCGAAAGTGGCTTCTATTTCATCTGTAAAATCTTCAGCGAGGCTTATCGATTTTGCACTTGCACCAAATTCTGAAAACTTTTTATCTAAAAGGCTTTCAAGATCATGAAGAGGTCTAAGAATAAAATCTTGAATCTCAGGAGGTCTTTGAATAGGGACATCAGGCTATTTGGACGTAGAAGCCTGTTCAGAGACTTGTTTCGCTGATTTTAACTTGTCATCAATTTGAATAATCAGATTAGTTAGATTATCTAACTTCTTATCTAGAGAACAAATATGTTCACCAATGACTTTAGCATACAAACCCAAATAATTATTTTGAGAAATAAGTCGATTAATCTCATTAATACTTACTGCGGCCACCTCATTATCAGTAAATTTATGAAAAGCAGTAAAAGTAATACCAGTATTATTTGGTAAAATAAACGGAGCTTTAGGAGGATAAATGGATTGAATAATATTACCTGATTCATCTTTGTAAGATCGTTCAAGAACGTTGATGAATAAAGGTAAATAAGTGGTTATAAACCAAGGCACAAAGAACATAATATGATTATGTAATGCATAAGTTTCATAAAATTCTTGAGAAATATTATTTAAATCTTCTCTACTGTAAGTGTCAAAAAACCAAATTTTAAACCGGTTCCATTTTTCATTTAAAAATTCATTTTGAATATATTTTCTTGCCTGTGAACCTGGACTAAAATCAATTTGATGTTCTCTCATCATTAAGCATCATTAAGATTAAAATCCATCTCGGATATAGAAGGAATATCTTTATCAGAAACATCAGATGATTTATCATTTGTTTGAAGAACGTTTATCCGAGGATCAATTTTTATTTTTTGTTTTTTTGCAGATATAACTGTTGATAAAGTATGCAATGAAGCAACTCGGTTTCTAGCTGGACCATTACAAGGTTCTATCGGAGAAATATGTTGAATAGCCAGTCTTCTATCAGAAGCAAAAGAATGTCTACTATAAGGAATACTTTTTTCATCAAACTACATACAAATTTTTCCATCAGAATTTTGACTAATATGAGAATATTCAGAATTGGTGACAACATCTGTCAGTTGTTCAAGGGGTATAACAGATTCTAGAATCCAAGTAGTAGGAAAATTAATTTCTTCCCATTTTATAGGTCTTCTAGTAGTGACCTTAGATCTGGCGAAATTAGTTTCTACCAAAATAGTTTGATTAGATGTATCATATAACTTACATCTAGGATTCAAAGTAGCAAGTAATTTAAAATAGATTCTATAAGACAAGCAAATTAATTCAGAACCAGCTGCATAGTTATAACCATGCATCTTAACATTCAAAGTTAAAGCATCTAAGATATTAGAATCAGTCAAAGATAACTGCAAATTTGGCTGAATATTAAAATAAACTAGGCCATAGGCCACTGTAGATTCTATCGAATCCATCAAAGACTGTCGAAAATTAAGATTTCTCGCGTCACGGAGAACAGCTAAGAAAGTCTCTGGTAACCCTTTAAGAGTCAAAGGCTTTAAGGTAATTTGAACCATGCCAATATGCAAGAATTTGTATTGAGATTTATAAAATTCAATATCACGCTTATTTAATAAACGAATAGTTTGTTATGACGAGTTTAACGCCAAAGATTGCTCAGTTGTTTTAATCAACTGTTTATTTGAGATTTTATCAAACCAACCATAATCACAAATAGTTTTTATATTCACTTTCAGAATAGTCCATTTGTTTAACAAATCAAGGTTTTGAGGTATATCTACCTCTTCTAACCAGTACTTTTAATATCTTTTTGATCCATAAAAGAGAGAATATATCTATGCCGAAATTCATCACATCAATTATATATATACAATGAAAGTTCTTAGGCTCTGATACCAATGATACAGGATCACTGACGTGGCGGTATTCCGCCCAGTCATAGATCAAGCAAGTCAATATCCTTAGAGGTAGTCCAACTACATAAGAATCGAAATACACAAGAATTTTAACATAGTTTTTCAGACTGCATGGTTTAATTATTTTACCCAAGCAAAGGGCCTGTCAAGAAGCTAATACATAGTTTTATTGAGCCCATGTGTGTGATAGTTCTAACCGGGTATCAGGCGCCCTACTTATCAAACTCTTTTTTGGACTAGAAACAACGGCTCATCAGACGGAGTCACAAAGATAAAGCCAATAAAAGTAGTACTAGATCCAACTGTACCTCAATCTCAGAACCAAGTCGAGAAGCCATACTAAAATTCTTCTATATTTAAATAAAGCTTACATCCGTTCATGGTCTATATAAAAGAGAAGTTAGTTATTCGGCATATATATAATTTTTTAGCAGGACATAGTCACGACTTAGATCGGAGAATTTATAATTGGACTACCTCTAAGGATATTGACTTGCTTGATCTATGACTGGGCGGACCACCGCCAGGTCAGTGATCCTGTATCGTTGGTATTAGAGCCTAGGAACTTTCATTGTATATATAATTGATGTGAAGAATTTCAGCATAGATATATTCTCTCTTTTATGGATCAAGAAGATATTAAAAGTACTCGGTTAGAAGAGGTAGATATACCTCAAAACCTTGATTTGTTAAACAAATGGACTATTCTGAAAGTGAATATAAAAACTATTTATGATTATGGTTGGTTTGATAAAATCTCAAATAAACAGTTGATTAAAACAACTGAGCAATCTTTGGCGTTAAACTTGTCAGAACAAACTATTCGTTTATTAAATAAGCGTGGTATTGAATTTTATAAATCTCAATAGAAATTCTTGCATATTGGCATGGTTCAGATTGCCTTCAAGCCTTTGACTCTTAAAGGGTTACCAGAGACTTTCTTAGCTGCTCTTCGTGATGCGAGAAATCTTAATTTTCGACAGTCTTTGATGGGTTCGATAGAATCTACAGTGGCCTATGGCCCAGTTTATTTTAATGCTCAGCCAAATTTGCAGTTATCTTTGACTGATTCTAATATCTTAGATGCTTTAACTTTGAATGTTAAGATGCATGGTTATAACTATGCAGCTGGTTCTGAATTAATCTGCTTGTCTTATAGAATCTATTTTAAATTACTTGCTACTTTGAATCCTAGATGTAAGTTATATGATACATCTGATCAAACTATTTTGGTAGAAACTAATTTCGCCAGATCTAAGGTCACTACTAGAAGACCTATAAAATGGGAAGAAATTAATTTTCCTACTACTTGGAAAATCACGTCCTTGTCAGATGAATACCGAATTGGTTGAATTCTTCAAAAAGGAAATTGATAATTTATTACAAAAAGGTTTGATAAAGCCTGCCAAATCACCATGGTCGTGTACTGCTTTTTATGTTAATAATGCAGCAGAAAAAGAACGAGGTGTTCCCAGGTTAGTTATAAATTATAAACCTTTAAATAAAATTTTAAAATGGATTAGATATCCTATTCCAAATAAAAGAGATTTATTAACCAGATTATATGATGCTAATATCTTTTCAAAATTAGATTTAAAATCTGGATATTGGCAAATCCAAATATTTATAGACCATTCATATAGAACGACATTTAATGTTTCGTTTAGACAGTATGAATGGAATGTAATACCTTTTGGGTTAAATTAAAAATTAAAATTGATCCTCGGTTAAACATTGTTCAAACAAATGATAAATCATCTGATGTTTCTGATAAAGATATTCCTTCTGTATCCGTGATGGATTTTAATCTTAATGATGCTTAATGATGAGAGAACATCAAATTGATTTAATACAGGTTCACTAGCAAGAAAATATATTCAAAACAAATTTTTAAATGAAAAACTGGAACCGATTTAAAACTTGGTTTTTTGACACTTACAGTAGAGAAGATTTAAATAATGTTTCTCAAAAATTTTATGAAACTTGTCTATTACATAATCATATTATGTTCTTTGTGCCTTTGTTTATAACCACTTATTTACCTTTATTCATCAACGTTCTTGAACGATGTTACAAAGATGAATCAGGTAATATTATTCAATCCATTTATCCTCCTCAAGCTCCGTTTATTTTACCAAATAATACTGGCATTAATTTTACAGCCGCAGTAAGTATTAATGAGATTAATCGACTTATTTCTCAAAATAATTATTTGGGTTTTTATGTTAAAGTCATTGGTAAACATATTTGTTCTCTAGATAAGAAGTTAGATAATCTAACTAATCTTATTATTGAAATTGATGACAAGTTAAAATCAGCGAAACAAGTCTCTGAACAGGCTTCTACGTCCAAACAGCCTGATGTCCATATTCAAAGACCTCTTGAGATTCAGGTTTTTATTCTTAGACCTCTTCATGATCTTGAAAGCCTTTTAGATATAAAGTTTTCAGAATTTGGTGCAAGTGCGAAATCGATAAGCCTCGCTGAAGATTTTGCAGATGAAATGAAAGCCACTTTCGATTTCAAGACACAAGTGGAAATGGAAGTTAATAAACTTCATGGTTATCCAAAGAAGAATAGTGGTAATACATATGCTAGAAAACCTAGTATTCAAATTTACTATTTTCCCAGACCAACTCCTCAAGATGTTTTAATAGAGCAAATAGATTGGAATCAAACTAACACCTCTTTTAGTGGAAGTGAGATTTATGAATGGAATCACGATGGTTTGACTGATAGACAGTTAACTATTTTAGTTCATAGGATGCCTATGTATGCTACCATCTGCAAGAGCGTTAATAACACTGACAGGACTATTTGCGAAATGATTATTGCAGGTTTTACGGGTCAATTAAGAGGTTGGTGGGAAAATTATATGACCCTTGATGCAAAGGTAGCAGTCATAAACGCTAAGGCAACAGCTGAAGGAATTGATAACCTAAGATTTGCTTTAGTTAAAAATAGAGAAGACACTGTTTATACTTTAGTCTTGACCATCCTAGCACATTTTAGTGGTAGATTTACAAATCAATATGAAACCATTAGATCTTTACTAAATGGTCTTAGATGTCGACATTTAGGTGAGTTTAGATGGTATAAAAATACTTATTTAAGTCGGGTAATGGAACTTCCCGAAAATGGCTTAGAATTTTGGAAAGCCAAATTTATTGATGGTTTACCTTCTTTATTTTCAGAAAGAGTGAAAAAGACTCTTAGAGATCCGCAAGAAATTATTCCCTATAGTAATTTGACCTATGGAAAGTTTATTGGAGCTTGTACGCAAGAAGGCATAAGTTTGTGAAATGAGTTAAAACTCTCAAAACAGCTAAATATAGAAGAGTAAAACTATTTGATCTAATGATATTAGCTGTTCATGGTCTTATATAGACCATGAACGGATCTAAACTTTATTTAAATATAGAAGAATTTTAGTATGGCTTCTCAACTTGGTTCTGAGATTGAGGTACAGTCGGATCTAGTACTACTTTTATTGGCTTTGTCTTTGTGACTCCGTGTGATGAGCCATGGTTTTTAGCCTGAAAAAGAGTTTGATAAGTAGGGCGCCTGATTCCCGGTTAGGACTATCAGACACATGGGCTCAATAAAACTATGTATTTGCTTTTTGACAGGCCCTTTGCTTGGGTAAAATAATTAAACAATGCGGTTTGAGAAACTATGTTAAAATTCTTATGTATTTCGATTCTTATGTAGTTGGACTACCTCTAAGGATATTGACTTGCTTGATCTATGACTGGGCGAACCACCGCCAGGTCAGTGATCCTGTATCGTTGGTATCAGAGCCTAGGAACTTTCATGGTATATATAAAAGAGAAGTTAGTTATCCGGCAAAGATATAATTTTTTAGCCGGACATAGTCACGGCTTAGATCGGAGAATTTATAAAAGTAAAAGACAGGAAGAAAGAGAAAAAAAAGTACCTTGTTATTACCAAACCGCACACTTTATTATTTCGGCCAAAA
Organism: Solanum verrucosum; assembly: GCF_900185275.1. Taxonomy (NCBI): domain Eukaryota; kingdom Viridiplantae; phylum Streptophyta; class Magnoliopsida; order Solanales; family Solanaceae; genus Solanum; species Solanum verrucosum. The sequence goes on from NW_026020364.1 coordinate 505,568, forward strand.
TCCGGCAAGCTTACAAAACATAGTAAGAAAAGTTTACAAGAAAGAGAGAGAGTGCAAAACGGAAGAGAGGGTTTCTAAAACCTGCCCCTAATTAAAGAAAAACAAACTTATTTATAGGAAAAGAAAGCATCTTTGTACAGGATACTGGGCCCCTATCTGGGTCCTGGTAACAATGTATTTACTGTTGAGCTACAATGTTGCTACAGTAGTCCGGGCATTTTACTCTTCCGGAAAAGTTTAGCACTGCTACATCTTGTCCTTTAGTTTTGCCAAAAAATCTTCGGCTTTCTTCAGTGCATCTACTGGACTTTCTTCTTCATATGGTTGAGCTTTGTGCATATCTTCACTTGTTTCACTACGCATTGATGAATCTGATTTTGCGTAATGACTTACATTTAGAAGAATCTTTTTCTTTAATTCTTCTAGATACTTCATAATCATTTCATTTTGTTCTCCTTCATCATGATTAGAAATTTTTCTAGCCATATGTTTTACGGAGGTTGAGTCATCAGTCATAATTCCTTTATTAGGAATCGATTTATAATCGTGTATGGTTTTCGTTATTAGATCCAGCAGTTCTTGTCCGTATATAGATTTTGTTTGAGGATCTTTCTTCATCAACTTGTCTAAAAAATTATTATAATAAGTTCTGTATAGGAAAGGGATTTGTTCCTCAGTGAAATCTACTTCCGGAACCCATTTATGAATCCATGGAACAGAGAATTCAATAAAAAAATATATCTGTTCAATTTGTTGAAAATAACAAATATGTTCTTGATGATGTAACTTGTTGAGATCTGGAGAAATCTTGACCCATATTTGTATAACTTGAGAAATGGTTCAGGCAATATTTTTATGGTTGGCCCGTGGTATGACCACCCGTTTAAAAACCAATTTGGTATAGGGTTAGCAAATATCTTGGCACATACTTTTATAAACCAAGTATGTTTATGCCTCTTATTGTTATAAAATAGGACTTTATTAAATGCCTGAATATAATCCCAATAGGTAAAGCTTACCATGACTTTGATCAGACTGAATTGTCTTTCAGTCATTGAGTAAATACCCCAATCTTCAATATGAATGACGTGTTTTATAATCATTTTAGAGAAGTTATAAACATTCTCACTTGTATTATATCCCGAAAATGTTGAAATTCAACACCTGTGCTTATCAGCAGAGTCTCATAATATTTCCGAGTTTTGTATGACTCACCCGGGAAATAAAGCCCATTAACTAAATACCTCTGGAATATCTTCCAAGGTTCTTCTTTTCTCTGTATGTCAGAGTTTTCTAAGAGAAATATCATTTCTCTTTTCTCTACCTTTTCATATGTTTTGATATCATCAACTTCTTCTTTGGCGATTGAAGCAAAAGAATCACCTTGCTTTTGAGTTAGAAACTCTTGTAGTTTAGCATATAATGGATCACTTTCTGGAATATTATCTTCCAGATGTATTGATAATGAATCTTTTTCTTGTGCTCTAGAATTTAATTTATATAAACTCATTCCTCTTTTTTTTACAATTGGAGTACTAGATGATGAAGATCCGTATGATGATCTTGATGAACTTGGGGATGATCTTCCCCTTCCGCGAGTATAACTGCCTTTTCCTCTAGCCTTGGTTATCCTAGGAGGATCCGTCCTACAAACATAGCATTTAGTTTTAATCATTCAAGAGGTTATATTTTTAATCATTCAAGAGGTTAATAAACTTCATTACAATAAAATCTTTCATAAATCTCTTGTTCAATCATGTAATCATTGACAATATCTATCACCATTCCGTCTATAATTCTCCATAATATAAGTTCCTTTAAATCTCTATTAAGGGGAACTGCCTTCAAAATCGTACCAAATATTTATCAGGAAAGTAGTCAAGAAAACCCATCAGAAGAAAGATATTCTCTTTATAAGAAGTCTGGGAGGGAATTATCACTTCCCTTTTTATAATGAATTTCGAAATTAAAAGGGGCTAATTGTGCCTGCCACCTAGCAAATATTAACTTAGACGCATCATGTTTAAAATCTTTATCAAACATATACTTGACTGACTGAGCATCAGTTTTTATCAAGAATTTTTGATTATATAAATCAACTTGAAATTTTGATACGCACTTAACGATAGTTAACATTTCATGAGCTACCGTCGCATATTTTTTCTTAGTATCGCTCCATTTTCCTGAATGAAATCGAATAAGATATTCATTTTTATCATACTGATTAATTTGTTTCAATATACCTCCATACCCAATATTAGACGCATCCGTCTCTACAATCTTTGGTCAAGTAGGATTAGCAAGGGTTAAACAAGGTAAAAATTTAACTCTTTCTTTAATAGTCTTTACAAGATCTGTGAGACTATTAGTCCAAGGCTTCTTATGATCCTTTTTTAGCCTGTCATATAACGAAACTAAATCTCGAGACAAATTCTTGTAGAATGGGGAAATGTAGTTTAAACTTCTCAGAAACCGCTGCAATTGCGTCTTATCTGTAATAATATCAGGGAATTTCGATGCAAATTCAATAGATCGCTGAATAGGAGTCATTTTTCCTTGACAAATCAAATGACCCAAAAATCTAACTTTTGTTTGAAAAAGACTCATTTTAGGTTTAGATATGACCAAACCATTTTGAATAACCATTTTCTTAAAAATGTCTAAATGCTTAATATGCATTTCAAGAGTCTTTGAGTATACCAAAATATCATCAATATAAACTATGATGAAATCCAAATAGGGATTAAAAATATCATTCATTATCTTTTGAAATTCTGAGGGAGCATTTTTTAACCCGAAAGGCATTACATTCCATTCGTACTGTCCAAAAGGAACATTAAACGCCGTTCTATATGAATGGTCTCTAAATATTTGGATTTGCCAATATCCAGATTTTAAATCAAATTTTGAAAAGATATTAGCATCATATAATCTGGTTAATTGATATACCGTGAGTTTACAGTATTTCTAATACATTTCACTTACAAGTTGTGTGTGTCTAAGGCCTTTTTATATTGGTTTTTATGTGTTTTTATCATGTTTTGCATTAAAGATGTTCAGGTGCGGAAGTATAGAGACAACTAAAAGAAATGCAGAAACAGGGCATTCACGGAGGTGATCTACGGACCGTAGGTCCATTCACGGTCCGTAGGTGATAACCGTAGATCAACAGGCATGGTATTGAGGACAAATCAAGGAAATCTGACCAAGTGTGGAACCACGGTGTCCATTGACGGTCCGTAGATTGATCTACGGACTGTACTGTTGATCCGTAGAGTGATACTGCGAGGGTTCCAGTACCTAATCTTTGAAGATTCTAAGTGTGGAGCTACGGAGGGGATTGATGGACCGTAGATCGATCTACGGTCCGTACTGCTAGTCCGTCGTTTGCTTCAGAGAAGCTGATTTTTGGAAGCGGAAATATTTTCTAAGTCCTGGCTGACGGACCGTTGATCCATTGACGGTCCGTAAGTCAGTCTCGTGGATTGAAGACGCGTACCTGAACAAACTTTCCTTAATTTTTTTCCCTTTTAATTTAGGATTTGTTTTCTATAAATAGGGCATGTAAACCTCGTTTTTGGAGGTTAGACATTATTATTATTCTAGTTTTACTTTGTGACTTTGGAGATTAAGTTGCAACCCTAGCAATTATTGATTTCCTACATTCGTTTTGAAGATTTTGGCTTTGCAATTCAAGTTGAAAATCTGGGTTTATTATTATCGTTACGTAAGTTCATGATTTCTTCATCTAATATTATGAATTGTGTTCTTGCAAATATGGGTAACTAAATCCACAACTAGGGTTGTGGGAACTATGAGCGATTAACAAAGTATGAATAGTAAATAAGTAATTCTTGAATAGTGTTTTGCATGCATTGATAATTCTTTCGTTTAAAAGTCTTTTTAATGAGTTCACACGTTAGAACTCGCCTTGTTGCTACTTGCCGGATCAAGGAGGTAATCAACAAGAAAATAATTATCAACATAGATTTAGTGGGATACTATCTAATAGGCTAGTATCGATTGGTGCGAAGTAATAACTAAGTCAAACATCGATTATGATGTCTAATATGAGGTAAAGGTAAGGGTTAGTAAATTCTACACACGTAGCCGGATCAAGGTGCGGGGTGAAATTCTCTAGATGCCGGATCAAGGATTTAGAGATACCTAACTTATCACTTTGCATGTAATACACTAGGAAAAGATTGTGATTACTAGGATTACTGCGTTATAAGCTTGTGGGGAACACATATACGCTAGTTAATTTTCTCATCTTGATAACAACCGAAATTGACTTTTGTTTATTGATTACTTACTGAATTCTTCCAATTTGTTTCACTAACCCCCCCCCCCCCCCCCCTTTTATTTCTTGTTTCTGGAAGTACTTTGGCTAATTGAATATAATTGTTGGTTAAAGAAAAGTCCAAACCATTTTCCTCGTGGGATCGACCCCAACCTACAAGTTGGGTTCTTTACTTGATAACGATCGCTTATACTTCTTTAGGGAGGTGTAATTTGAGTGTATCAAATTTTGGCGCCGCTGCCGGGGAAATTTGGCTTTGAGATTTATTTTTAACTACATTATTGAACGTTAGTCAAATATTTCCTAATTTTACTTTTTCCCTTTGTTTTTGTCTCTCTCAGGTTACGACTCTAGTGTATGCCAAGTACACGGAGCCAAGGCGCACCACTTACTCCGTACGATCCAGAGTTGAACAGAACTTTGCGAAGAATGAACAATCAAGGACTTCCAGTTAATCCTATCGGAGGAAATCTAGATGAGGCAGTTGAGTTACAACAGCCAAGAGTAGTTGGTGGGGAAATCTGGGGTCTAGCTGAAAATCAATTGGGAGATGCAGTGAGGCTGCATGGTCCACCAGGCCCACAACAACATGACAACTATCGGGGCAACATCGATATAGCAGACTCTGATGGACCCATAGTCCTACCACCTTTAACTCCAGGGCACACATTTGTGGTGACTAGTAGTTTGATGTAGATGTTTACAGCAAGAGACTTATTTTCAGGATCGCCATCGGAGGATCCACATGCTCACTTGGCAAGCTAAGGGTGGTTTGCAAAAGTTGTGTAGGTAGACCAGACTTGGATATGGATGTCATTGGATTACGAGTGTTCCCTCTGTCACTGACAGGCGATGCTGTAGTATGGTTCACTGAGCTTTCGTATAACTCAATATTCACATGGGACCAACTGGCAGAGGTGTTCCGATCAAAGTACTATTCAGTGTCTAAGAAGCTCAATCACAAAGATAGGGTCAACAATTTTGTGGCATTACCTGGAGAGTCTGTGAGTAGCTCGTGGGACAGATTCACTGCCTTCGTAAGAAGTGTCCCAAAGCACCGTATTGATGATGAGTCACTGAAGGAATATTTCTATCGAGGACAGGATGATAACAATAAAGCAGTACTTGACACTATTGCCGGAGGTTCATATGGTGATTGTACATATGCACAGATTGCTGAAAAACTGGAGAGGATCTCTCGCAACAATAAAGCATGGAGTACTCGGAGGTCAGATACTGGGAGAAACACATTTGCCATTCATAATACAAATAACAACTTTGCAGTGATATTCGTGAAGAGATGGCCCAGATGAGGACCGAGTTGGGGTTGGTATTGAAGCATGTCAGTGGTCCTGAAAAAGTAAATGCTGTGAATTATTTAACTAGAACTCCACCACCAGTGGAAGAGTGTTACTATGAAGAGGATGTTATGCTGTGAATGATCAGACGGGAGGTTTTCGACCAAATGCCCAAGGATCCAACACGGAAAATTGGCGCCAAGGTCAAGGAAACCAAGGTCGGAACTATGGAAATTACAATCGAGAGGGTCACTATGTCCGGGATGGGAACTTCAATTGCGACAACAACTACAACAGGAACAACTATGGCAACAGAAACGATCGGGTTAGACCTTATGTTCCCCCTCAAAATAGGGAATCTGGTGCTAGGGAAACTAGAGGCAATATGGCGCGTATTGAAGATATGATGCAGAAGATGATGAGAAGGTTTGATGCAACTGATGAGAATGTGAAGGAGATGAGAAGCGACTTGTCTGGTATTGGACAAAAGGTTGATGCCCATGCAGTGTCAATAAAGCATCTAGAGCAGCAGATGACTTAGTTGTCTACTACAGTGAACCCACGTCAACCTGGCACTCTTCCTAGCAACACCATCTAGAATCCAAAGAATGATGGTCATTGTATGGCAGTTACTACTCGAGGGGGTAAGCAAACCATATATCCACCTAGGCTGTCTATGGTGGAAGTTGAGATTAGACAAGAAGATGATGTGATAGAGGTCAGACCAGAGTCTGAGAAAGCAACAAAGCAAGAAGTGGAGATATCTCAGAAAGTGGTCTCCATACCTAGACCTCCACCACCTTTTCCACTGAGGTTAGTGAAGAAGACCGAGGATGGTAAATATCGCAGGTTTATTACTATGTTGAAGCAACTCTCTATCAATGTTCCTTTGATAGAAGCCTTGGAGCAAATGCCTGGGTATGCGAAGTTTATGAAAGATATGGTGACAAAGAAAAGGTCTGTGAGTTTTGAAGATGATGATAGATTGCAGCATTGTAGCGCTATTGCTACAAGATCTCTTGTGCAGAAGAAGGAAGACCCTAGTGCTTTCACTATCCCATGTACTATACGGTTGTTACACTTTGCTAAGGCTTTGTGTGATCTTGGTGCTAGCATAAACCTCATGCCCTTGTCTATTTACAAGAAGTTGGGTTTAGGGGACCCAAAGCCCACTGCAATGCGGTTACTAATGGCCAATCGAACTGTGAAAAGGCCCATTGGTGTACTCCATGATGTGCTAGTGAAAGTGGAGTCTTTCATTTTTCCGGCAGATTTTGTGATTCTTGACTGTGAGGTTGATTTTGAGGTTCCCATCATCCTTGGGAGACCATTTCTTGCCACAGGGCGTGCGCTGGTTGATATGGAAAAGGGACAGATGAAGTTCAGACTGAATAATGAAGAAGCAACTTTCAATATTTGTAGGTCCATGAAGCAGAGTGGTGAGCTCGAAACAGTATCTGCCATAACTTATAGAGTGGAGACTGGGATAGAAGTGCAAATTGAAGAGCGACTAGGTGTTGAGGCACTAGCAGCAGTTATTATGAACTTCGATAGTGATGTCATTGAAGAGTATGATGAGTTGGTAGCCATGCTCGATAGGTGTAAATACCGGCCCAAACCAAAGAAGTATGAATTAGACATGAAGGATCGCGAGTCCCCACCCGCAAGACCATATATTGTGGAGGCACCGAAATTGGAGGTTAAGGCTTTACCACCGCATTTGAGGTATGTATACTTGGGCAAAGGGAACACTTTGCCGGTCATCATTGCGGCAAATTTGAATGCAGGACAAGTAGAGTGCTTGGTGACTGTGTTAAAAAGGTTCAAGCGAGCTATTGGGTGGACTATAGCGGATATCATTGGGATTCCTCCCGGTATTTGCTCTTACAAAATCCAACTCATGGCAGATCATAAGCCCAGTATCGAGCACGAGAGAAGACTAAATCCACCTATGCAAGAAGTAATCAAAAAGGAGATCATCAAGTGGCTAGATGCGGGAGTTATTTATCCCATTTCAGATAGTAGTTGGGTATGTCCTGTGCAGTGTGTGCCTAAAAAAGGTGGTATGGCTATGGTTCCAAATGAAAGAAATGAGCTTGTTCCAATGAGGCCTGTTACTGGGGGGAGAGTTTGTTTGGATTACCGGAAGTTGAATGTGTGGACAGAAAAATACCACTTTCCTATGCCATTCATGGACCAGATGTTGGATAGACTTGCAGGAAAGGGTTGGTATTGTTTTCTTGATGGGTATTCGGGCTACAATCAAATCTCTATAGCTCCAGAAGACTAAGAGAAGACCACCTTCACTTGCCCATATGGGACTTTTGCTTTCAAACGGATGCCATTTGGGTTATGCAATGCCCCAGCTACCTTCCAGCAGTGTATGATGTCGATATTTTTTGATATGGTGGAGGACACTATTGAAGTGTTCATGGATGATTTTTCAGTTGTAGGCGACTCTTTTGATCGGTGTCTAGATCATTTGGCGAAGGTGCGGGGTTAAATTCTCTAGATGCCGGATCAAGGATTTAGAGATACCTAACTTATCACTTTGAATGTAATACACTAGGAAAGGATTGCAATTACTAGGATTACTGTGTTATGAGCTTATGGGGAACACATCTACCCTAGTTAATTTTCTCATCTTGATAACAACCGAAATTGACTTTTGTTTATTGATTACTTACTGAATTCTTCCAATTTGTTTCACAAACCCCCCCTTTTTATTTCTTGTTTCTGGAAGTACTTTGGCTAATTGAATATAATTGTTGGTTAAAGAAAAGTCCAAACCATTTTCCTCGTGGGATCGACCCCAACCTACAAGTTGGGTTCTTTACTTGATAACGATTGCATATACTTCTTTAGGGAGGTGTAACTTGAGCGTATCAAATTTAACCAACAATTATATTCAATTAGCCAAAGTACTTCCAGAAACAAGAAATAAAAAGGGGGGGTTTGTGAAACAAATTGGAAGAATTCAGTAAGTAATAAACAAAAATCAATTTCGGTTGTTATCAAGATGAGAAAATTAACTAGGGTAGATGTGTTCCCCACAAGCTCATAACGCAGTAATCCTAGTAATCGCAATCCTTTCCTAGTGTATTACATGCAAAGTGATAAGTTAGGTATCTCTAAATCCTTGATCTGGCATCTAGAGAATTTCACCCACACCTTGATCCGGCTACGTGTGTATAATTTACTAACCCTTACCTTTACCTCATATTAGACATCAAAATCGATGTTTGGCTTAGTTATTACTTCGCACCAATCGATACTAGCCTATTAGATAGTATCCCACTAAATCTATGTTGATAATTCTTTTCTTGTTGATTACCTCCTTGATCGGGCAACTAGCAACAGGGCGAGTTCTAACGCGTGCACTCGTTAAAAAGACTTTTAAACGAAAGAATTATCAATGCATGCAAAACACTATTCAAGAATTACTTATTTACTATTCATACTTTGTTAATCGCTCATAGTTCCCACAACCCTAGTTGTGGATTTAGTTACCCATATTAGCAAGAACACAATTCATAATATTAGATGAAGAAATCATGAACTTATGTAACGATAATAATAAACCCAGAGTTTCAACTTGAATTGCAAAGCCAAAATCTTCAAAACGAATGTAGGAAATAAAAAATTGCTAGGGTTGCAACTTAATCTCCAAAGTCACAAAGTAAAACTAGAATAATAATGTCTAACCTCCAAAAATGAGGTTTACATGCCCTATTTATAGAAAACAAATCCTAAATTAAAAGGGAAACAAATTAAGGAAAGTTTGTTCAGGTACGCGTCTTCAATCCATGAGACTGACTTACGGACCGTCGATGGATCTACGGTCCGTAAGTCCCTTCCGTCAGCCAGGACTTAGAAAATATTTCCACTTCCAAAAATAAGCTTCTATGAAGCAAATGACGAACTAGCAGTACCGACCGTAGATCGATCTACGGTCCGTCAATCCCCTCCGTAGCTCCACACTTAGAATCTTCAAAGATCAGGTACTGGAACCCTCGCAGTATCACTCTATGGATCAACAGTACGGTCCGTAGATTAATCTACGGACCGTCAATGGACACCGTGGTTCCACACTTGGTCAGATTTCCTTGATTTGTCCTCAATACCATGCCTGCTGATCTACGGTTATCACCTACAGACTCTGAATGGACCTACGGTCCGTAGATCACCTCCGTGAATGCCTTGTTTCTGCATTTCTTTCAGCTGTCTCTATACTTCCGCGCATTAACATCTTTCCTGCAAAACATGATAAAAACACATAAAAACCAATATAAAAAGTCCCTAGACACACACAACTTGTAAGTGAAATGTATTAGAAATACCGTAAACTCACGGTATATCAACACCCTCAACTTAAATTCGTTGTTTGTCCTCAAGCGACGCACTACACTCTAAACGACACTTGTATAGAAGCAAGCATTTTCAAACCCAAGCAATCACATGGCTCTCTACCCTCATCATTGTTCGGGTGCACATTCGTTCTCTTAGACTCGACAAGCCAATTCATGTGGATCACACTATGACACAGATTGACCAACTGACACACAACATACACCTTCTCACTATCACCAAAGTACCAACTTTCCGACAATGTAACTAGTGCCCTTACTTCAAACGAAATCCCCTTTTCCCAAGAATGAATAACATTCATGGTACAAGGATTTATTCAACACTCACGCTCAGAAGTAATTTCAAATATAGTTAGTGCTCAATGCCATAAGCTTTCCCTTATTTTCACTGCTTAGACTCTCCAAAATAGACTCTAGGATCACTATAGGACTTTCTTGGCTTGTAACGTAGGCTCAGGGTCAGGTGTGGTACATTTGGGTACTGCTTAGTGACTTTCTGCCCTCCTTGACATTACACTCGGCTTTCAACTTCTTTTTTCCCTATTTTTGTCATCCTATCGTTTTACTTTCTTTCCCTTAATTTTCTTCAACCACGAATGTGACTTTAGACTTTGTAGCTCTTTTTACTTTTTTTTTCTTTTAGCTTTCAACAAGTTACATCCTTTCTTTTCTCTTTTTTTTTTTCTCTTTTCATACGCATTTTTCTTTCAGTTCCCTCTTTCATAGCCACCCTCAACTTATGGATTTTCCATTAGTTGAGGTACACAATACCCGATGTCAGGTCAGGACCAAGATTGAAGTTACTTTTTACATTAGCCACCCTCAACTTAGGCTTTTTGTCTAAGTCGAAGTGCACATGATTATGTCATACTCAGAGCCAGCACATTCAACTAATCGTAGCCTACAAGTTCTAACATACGTCCCAAAATCTGGCGGGTATCATAAGCCATGATGCTTCTTTCTTCATCATGCTTCTACACATACGATCTTAAGACATGCCGGTTCTACAAAAATTAAATAGTCTCTTGGGGGAAAAGAACACAGGCAAGAAAACCCCAAGAGAGGATTCATGAGTTGGGTTATTCAGACTTCACCCTATCACTCACAATCCATTTACCCCACCCCCAACAAAAATAGATGCAATTGTCCCCAATGCATACAGAAACAACAAAAGAAAATGGATTAGGTGAAGCAAACCTGTGGCGCAAAGCACCGGCGAATCATCAACAAGCAGAGGGTCCGGTTTCCCGGAGCCCGCTGGAACAGTGGTGGTGGAACCCTCAGTAGTGCCCATATCTGCAATCATAGCACTCTCAGTAGTGCTCTCTATCGATCTTCCCGCACCATCAGTGGTTCTCACAATGTCCCTCAAAACAAGCTGAACCTCTGCAACTGGGGCAGAGCTCGATGCCCCTGCAACTCTCTCACGCACCCTCTACTGGCGTAACTCTTCATCTACAATCGAAGCCCTCCTTGCCTCCTTCGCCTACCTACGCTGTTTCTTGAGAGCTTTCTCCTCCTCAGTGCGGTGAGACCGGTGCCGCTTGCCTTTGGCATGTGTAGGGGCAAGCTCCTCCTCGGCGGTCTCACTGAATAGAGCATCTAGCACTGTATCATCAGTCAGTGCAGTCGGTGCAACCTGAGGCTCAACTGAAGGTGCGGCAAGGATAACATCAACGTCAGTTCGGAGGCTGGCTAAGTCAGCCTGCAAAGCAGAGAGATCTATGGCCGGGGCTGATCGCTCGAGAACTCGTAGTTCAAAGGCATGAAGGCGCTTATTAATGGCATGGACCTTCCGGTCTATTATCCCCTCCATCCTGCGCTCCATTCTGGCCTCGGACTCGGCTATTGACTTTTGCATCCACGGTTGGATGTGATGCAGCAGGGTGGCCATCTGAGCTTCTAACTTCTGTACTCTGGCCAATGGGACAACAGTAGCTCCTAACTGTGGTGTGGACCGAGAAGAGCTAGGAGCAATACTAGCTGCCAAAGATGAGGTGCCCGGGACAGTGTCGGTGTGATCGGGGATGCTAAGGTCATCACCCTGTGCCTGCCCCACTGTGTCTGCAAGATCGGCACCCAAAGGAGGTACCTCAACCTGAGGCTCTCTGCGAGGTGCTGCCATATTTGCCTCATCTCGAATAAGGTCGATGTCCAATGCCCCTGTAGGGTGGTCTAACTTATCGCAATGCCAGATCGGCACTCCAGAGTCCCTGCACAAATGAAAAATTAGACAGGGGAAGGGTAGGTGGTGGAGGTCCTGAATGCCCTCTCGTGAATCTCTGCCAGCAACATGCGGGCAAAGTCAATCTCAACTCCTGCTACCAATGCCGCAACCATGACCGCTCTGTCCCACGTGACTTGATTGTCAGCTTTTGTCGGCGATACTCTGTTACACACCAGCAGCCAGAAGAACTTGGCCACAAAATTTAGTGTGGCCTTCCGGATGCCCAACCGTGGAGCGGCGACCCATTCCGCACGCTTGCCATCTGCAGCAATGTACCTGGCCAACCATAATAGAACAGCCTCTCGCTGCTCAGCATTCCTCTGGAAAGCGCCACTCCACACGATGTCCCATCTGTAGTCAAACTCAACTGTGTTGAGAGACCAAGAGTGACCGTAGAAGGACCATAGAGAAAGCGTCTGATCATAGCAGGTGATATGCCCACTGGGCACCCTCGAACCAAAGTGGAAGTGAGCGGATCTTGCGCTAGTGGCTTTGACCGCTTGGAAATGGAACCGTGAAGAGTGGCAGCATAGGAAGCATAGAACTCCCGCACAATCTCCTCGCTGTACGTCCTTAGGTCTCGAGCCATCCAGTCACACTTGTGAAGGTTGAACAACCGGTGAATGTCTAGAACAGTATGCAGGCTCCCCGTGAGGACTCTGCGCTCTTCTGTAATTAGTCGGGCCATCTTCTGTTTATCGTTGACCATCTTAGCATCCCGATAAATTTTCCATTGACCTTCTACACACCACCTATTTAGCTCGCTGGCTACAGGAGTGGGGTCATCATTCCGTGGTGTAGGTATGGACTCTGAGCTAGTTGCCTCATCAGACGAGGCTGCTTTGTCATTCTCTCCAGACCCTGTGGATGATTTGGCATTGGACCCTGTAGCATGGACAGACTCTGATCGTGAAGAGTGGGCAGACTCGAAGCCTGACGCATAGGCAAACTCGGACCCGGACATAGACCCCTCTGAACTGGAAGCAGCCCCAGTTGGTGACCCGATCAATGTGTGCTCCTCATCAAACTGGGAGATAGTGACTACGTCGGGAAGCACCTTCCAGGGGGTGCCTCTGGTGCCGCGAGGTGCAGCGCGAGAAGTCCTAGGGTTGAGAGGCATATATGCTGGATCAGTGTCGTTGTCTGTGTCCTCATTAATTAACCGGAAACTAGGGGCAACAGATTTTGACTTGCCCCTTTTTGAGTAGGTGACCATCTTTTTGGGTGCCATTGTACCTGCGGGAGCAATATTAGTGCCCAAGACTAACCAAAACTATACTAAGACAAAGTAGAAAGACTATAAACGAACAGCAACAAAATCCCAAAAATTTTCAGATAGATGCTACAGTGGTCATCCATGGAGGAGACCTACAGTCCGTAGACTGATCTACGGTCCGTGGATCTCTTCCGTGGATCAGGGGGCCTGTCATATAGGTCGCAGATGGAAACCACGGAAGTGCAGAACGGTCCGTGGATGGACCTACGGACCATAGTCCACATCCGTGGTTTCACACTTAAGTGAAATTTTTCATGTGCATCCATTTACGAACCCCATCTACGGTCCGTAGATGGATCTACGTTCCGTAGACGGGGTATCGTGGATGCCATCTGTGCCAGGTATCATACATTTTTGGCCTTAGTTTTAAACATTAACACAATCTCATCATGCATTTACAACATTAAATTATGCTAGTTCTTCGTTCTTAAGATTCCTACTGATTATTATACCAAACAGTTTATTCTAGTTGTGGAACCCTAAGTCGAAACTAACATATAGTTTTACGATCACATACAATAATGCTACACAATCACTATCTATCGTTCCAAGGGCATAGTAATTTTCAAGTTTATCATGCAATTTCATCTAACAATTACCTAAGGTCAAGACCCAACTCCCGACTTTCTATATTCAATCTATGAATCGAAATTCAAAGTGAGGGGAAAGTCTATTACCTTACAAGCAACAAGGAGTGGGGTGATTGCGTGATGACAGTAAGATTAGCAAGACAAAGGAGTCACCTCTTCGTTACTGACCAAACACCGGACCCTTTTTGTCGATTGTGTCCGTAGACTTCTGCACCAGACCATTTTCTGTAGAATTTTCGTGGTGTACCTGCACATGTAGCAACCAATATGCTATTCTTTTTACATTTTCTGGACACTTTTTAGACACGGATCCTATTCTAATTCTAGCCAACACTAGTACAAAAGTAGAACAACTATCAAATTTGATACATGGAAGAAATCGAATAGCGCAAACTACTAGAGAAAAACTGTATCCTATCGTTGGCTAGATTGTACATCTTGGGTTGCCTCCCAAGCATCGCTTGATTTAACGTCGCGACACGATGCATGCCTCTTGATTACTCAGACTTCATCAAGATTGTAGGTCTCAATCACTTCTTGCACAGTTTCGACATTTCCCAAATAGATCTTGATCCTTTGCCCGTTTACCATGAACCTTGTTCCATCCTTTTTTTCAAGCTCAACCGCCCCATGGGGAAACAATTTTGTGAGCAAAAAAGGTCCGGTCCATTTGGACTTGAGTTTGCCTAGAAACAAGCGCAACCTAGAGTTGAATAGAAGCACAAGATCACCAACCACAAATTCTCGCTTTTCAATTCTTTGATCTTGATACCTCTTCATCTTCTCTTTGTACAAGACTGAACTTTCATAAGCTTTTAGTCGAAACTCATCAAGTGTATTCAAGTCATCTATTCTTTGATTAGATGCGGTGCCCCAATCCAAATTTAACTTCTTCATTGCCCACATCGCCTTATGCTCTAGTTCTACTAGTAAATGACAAGACTTCCCATATACTAGTTGGTAAGGAGACATACCTATGGGGGTCTTGTATGCAGTGCGATATGCCCATAGAGCATCATCAAGCTTCTTTGACCAATCCGTTCTATTGGCATTCACAGTCTTCGCCAATATCTGTTTGATCTCTCTGTTGGATACTTCAACTTGACCACTAGTCTGTGGATGGTAAGGGGTGGCTACATTGTGGCGGACACCATATTTCTCAAGTAGTACCTTGAACAACTTATTACAAAAGTGAGAACCTACATCGCTAATAATAGCCCTCGGTGTACCAAATCTGGAGAAGATGTTCCTTTTCAAGAAAATGGTTTACCTTCATTGTTGGAGAGCGCAACTGCTTCCACCCACTTCGATACATAGTCAACCGCAACAAGAATAAACTTCATCCCATATGAACTCACAAATGGACCCATGAAATCAATGCCCCATACATCAAACAACTCTATCACCAATATAGGATTCATAGGGAGCTCTTGCCTCTTTGAAATCCCTCATTCTCTTTGGCAACGATCACAAGACTTGGCGAAATCATGAGCATCTTGGTGGATGGTAGGCCAGTAGTATCCACACTGTAAAATCTTATGTGCAGTCTGAATACCACTATGATGCCCACCAACAGACGATGAATGGCATGCTTTAAGTACAATCAACATCTCAACCTCGGGCACGCAGCGACGAATCATCCCATCAGCACAACTACGATACAAATAAGGTTCATCCCAAAAGAATTTCTTCACATCATGCATGAACTTTTTCTTTTGGTGAAAAGACAAATCGGGAGGCACAACATCGCTTGCCAAATAATTAGCAAAGTCCGCGAACCAAGGAATCAAATCATGAGAAGCAGCCAATACCTGTTCATCTGGAAAAACATCATTAATTTCAGCCCTATCTGCAAGCTTTAGCATAGCCTCTTCCTCTAATCTGGACAAGTGATCGGCAACTTGATTTTCGGTTCCCTTTCTATCTTTTACCACAAAATCAAACTCTTGCAACAACAATACCCATCTAATCAATCTTGGTTTTGCATCTTTTTTCGCCAACAAATACCGCAATGCAGAGTGGTCAGTATGCACTATGACCTTAGTACCAAGCAAGTAGGAACGAAATTTCTCGAATGCAAAAACCACCGCTAGGAGTTCTTGTTTG
This sequence comes from Solanum verrucosum, assembly GCF_900185275.1. Classification (NCBI taxonomy): domain Eukaryota; kingdom Viridiplantae; phylum Streptophyta; class Magnoliopsida; order Solanales; family Solanaceae; genus Solanum; species Solanum verrucosum. The sequence continues at coordinate 521,735 of NW_026020364.1, forward strand.
GTCACAATATAATTCTTCTGGGCCACATTTAGAGCTTTGCTAGCATAGTAAATAGGGTGAAGAATTTTCTCTCGCCTTTGACCCAATACTACACCAAGCGCCACTCCACTCGCATCGCACATTACCTCAAACGGTTGTCCCCAATCCGGTGAAATAATGATAGGTGCTGTAACCAACTTCTCCTTCAGCTCTCCAAATGCTCTAAGACAAACATCATCAAAATAGAACTTACTCTCCTTCTCGAGCAGTTTGCACAAAGGATGTGCAATTTTTGAGAAATCTTTGATGAATCACCTATAAAAACTTGCATGTCCAAGAAAACTTCTAACACCTTTTATTGAAATAGGTGGTGGAAGCTTTTCTATTACCTCAACTTTAGCTCTGACAACCTCAATACCTTTCTCTGAAATTTGATGTCCCAACACTATACCTTCTTTAACCATGAAGTGACACTTCTCCCAATTAAGCACCAGGTTGCAGTCTTCACACCGTTTAAGGTTTATAATTTATAACTAACATGGGAACACCTCGTTCTTTTTCTGCTGCATTATTAACATAAAAAGCAGTACACGACCATGGTGATTTAGAAGGCTTTATCAAACCTTTTTGTAATAAATTATCAATTTCCTTTTTGCAGAATTCAACCAATTCGGTATTCATATGACAAGGACGTGATTTGGTAGGGATATTTTCCTCAGAGAAATCATCTTCATATGGAAGAGTTACAATATGCTTTTTTCGATTCCAAAAGGCATTAGGATGATCTGCACAAATATCAATGGCCATTTTTTCAGAAATGAATTTAATCTTTTCCTGTACTTTAGAAGATTTTAAATTATCAAATATATTCATAATAAATATCTCAAGTTGTAAATAATCAACATGCTTTTGTTTCATTTCAATTAGAGCATTAATATCTCTAGAAATAGGCTCGGCGATAAAAGCATAACTAATATCTTGATTTTTATAAGTAGCAGAAAATCCTTTAACATTTATATTAGTAAAAGGATAAATTGCATTTACAAAAGGAGTTCTTAGAATAACAGGAGTGTATAACTAATTTTTTACTAAGAAAAAGAAGTGAGGAATACAAACTTTATTCTGGAAAATACGAGTATTATATAATTTATACTTTATATCTAAAGCATGACCAGATGCAGATTTAACCATATGAGTTGTTTTTTCAAAATATTTAGTAGGTACTAGACCTTTTTAAATGCAACTCACATCAGCGCCACTATCAATCATAACAATGTTAGTTATAGAAAAAGTATTATCAATTAATATAGTACATTTAACATACAATTTATGAGCTGTAACAATTTGCATCATTCCTAAGAACATATTTTGTTTCGGATCAATATTCAAAGTGTTGGCAAGAGTATTTTCTTCAGCAGTAGATTCATCAACCTTAATTTTTCCTTTTCTATAAGCAGACTCAATCTGAGTAAGACGGTGATCATAAATAATATGATTTTTTTAAGAAATTTAATTTCTTCCTTCAAATGTTCAATTACTCCTTTTAAATCGTCAAAAGAGGTATCACGAATAACCATGGTTTGTTTAGAAGAGAGTTTATTATGAACTTCAGACAAGGAGTAAGGAGCAGAATAATTAAATTCATCTTTAACCTTTTTATCACTAGGAATACTAGTTGAAGAGCTAGTTTTACTAGCAGCCAATTAAATGATCTTTTCACGAAGAGTATTATTGGTAACTTCTTTTAGAAGTTCTATCACATTGTCTGCAGTGATAGTGAACATATTCATGTCTTCGAACTGAGATTGCAACTTGTAGAATTCATCATGTTCGCAGTGACAAATATCACCATGACATTTGCAAGCATCATTCAAATCTTGATGAACCTTAGAAGACTTAGGTTGCTCATCCTCTGTTGCATAACTTGCTTCAGAATCATCATAATCTGATTCGAAACCAGAAGTATATAGAAAACTATAAATCTTCTCTTGAATATAATCATCACGTTCTAGAGTCTTAAGCTTTTCTAGCTTACAATTTGGCGCTATATGCCCAAATTTTCCACATTTATAACACTTAATCTTATCACGATCTTGCCTTGATCTATTCTTGGTAAATCTATGAGATTTACGATGAGCCCTACGCTCATCTCTTTCTTCTCTAGTCCTTCTCCTAGATCTTCTTTTCTTATGATGAGATCTATGAGATTCTGATTTAGAAGTTTCTCGGTTGGTACCTTTAGAAGCATCTGGTAAACCGAACTGAGTACAAAAATCTCCCAATTGAGACTTTTCTCTAAGCTTATCCATCATTAGCTGTCTTGAGAGTTTTAACTCATTGCACAAATTTATGCCTTCTTGCGTACAAGCCCCAATAAGCTTTCCATAGGTAAAATTACTATAGGGAATAATTCCTTGCGGATCTCTAAGAGTCTCTTTTACTCTTTTTGCAAATAAAGAAGGTAAACCATCAATAAATTTGTCTTTCCAGAATTCTAAGCCATTTTCGGGAAGTTTCATTACCCGACTTAAATAAGTGTCTTTATACCATCTAAACTCACCTAAATGTCTACATCTAAGACCATTTAGTAAAGATCTAATGGTTTCATATTGATTGGTAAATCTACCACTAAAATGTTCTAGGATGGTCAAGACTAAAGTATAAACAACGTCTTCTCTATTTTTAACTAAAGCAAATCCTAGGTTATCAACTCCTTCGGATGTAGCCTTAGCGTTTATGACTGTTTCTTTTGCATCAAGGGTCATATAATTATCCCACCAACCTCTTAATTGACCCGTAAAACCTGCAATAATCATTTTGCAAATAGTCCTATCAGTGCTATTAACGCTCTTGCAGATAGTCGCATACATAAGCATCCTATGAACTAAAATAGTTAACTGTCTATCAGTCAAACCATCGAGATTCCATTCATAAATCTCGCTTCCACTATAAGAGGTGTTAGTTTGATTCCAATCTCTTTCCTCTATTAAAACATCTTGAGGAGTTGGTCTGGGATAATAGTAAGTTTGCATACTAGGTTTTCTAGCATACGTATTACCACTATTCTTCTTTGGATAACCATGAAGTTTATTAACTTCCATTTCAACTTGTGTCTTGAAATCGAAAGTGGCTTCCATTTCATCTGCAAAATCTTCAGTGAGGCTTATCAGTTTCGCACTTGCACCAAATTCTGAAAACTTTTTATCTAAAAGGCTTTCAAGATCATGAAGAGGTCTAAGAATAAAATCCTGCATCTCAGGAGGTCTTTGAATAGGGACATCAAGCTGTTTGGACGTAGAAGTCTGTTCAGAGACTTGTTTCACTGATTTTAACTTGTCATCAATTTGAATAATCAGATTAGTTACATTATCTAACTACTTATCTAGAGAACAAATATGTTCACCAATGACTTTAACATACAAACCCAAATAATTATTTTGAGAAATAAGTCGATTAATCTCATTAATACTTACTGCGGCCACCTCATTATCAATAAATTTATGAAAAGCAGTTAAAGTAATACCAGTATTATTTGATAAAATAAACGGAGCTTGAGGAGGATAAATGGATTGAGTAATATTACCTGATTCATCTTTGTAAGATCGTTCAAGTATGTTGACGAATAAAGGTAAATAAGTGGTTATAAACCAAGGCGCAAAGAACATAATATGATTATGTAATGCACAAGTTTCATAAAATTCTTGAGAAATATTATTTAAATCTTCTCTACTTTAAGTGTCAAAAAACCAAGTTTTAAACCGGTTCCATTTTTCATTTAAAAATTTGTTTTGAATATATTTTCTTGCCAGTGAACCTGGACTAAAATCAATTTGATGTCTCTCATCATTAAGCATCATTAAGATTAAAATTCATCTCGGATACAAAAGGAATATCTTTATCAGAAACATCAGATGATTTACCATTTGTTTGAACAATGTTTAACCGAGGATCAATTTAATTTTTTGTTTTTTTGCATATATAACTGTTGATAAAGTATGCAATGAAGCAGCTCGATTTCTAGCTGGACCATAACAAGGTTCTATCGGAGAAATATGTTGAATAGCCAGTCTTCTATCAGAAGCAAAAGAATGTCAACATCTAAGACCATGAACGATCTAATGGTTTGATCTATTATGGTCTTAAACATACCATAATAGATATTAGCTATTCTTATAATAATAATAATAATAATAATAATAATAATAATAGTAATAATAATAATAATAACAAGAATAATAATAACAAGAATAATAATAATAATAATAATCAATCCAAATTGGGCTAAAACAGTCGAAACAGATGCTTCGGATGTAGGATATGGCGGAGTATTGACTCAATATTGTCCGGATAATAAACGTCATTACATAGTTCAATTTTACTCGGGCAAATGGAATACAACCTAGAAAAATTATGCCACTGTAGCTAAAGAAATTTTGGCTATATCCAGAACACAAAGTTGCAGTAAAGTATAATTATTGGGACTATATTGATGGCTTTAATAAAGCCCTATTATATGAAAATGCTAATAGAAAGCATTCATGGTTTATCAAGATATGTTCTAATATATTTGACAGGAATATTCCCAATGAGTAAGTGAAAAAATATCAGTTATAAAAGGGACACCCAAAATAATTTGATTGGTAATAATTTTTACCAAAACAAAGCTCTGAGGAACACAATCTTTTCCTTTACAAATAAAAGTTTTGGGTAATTTAAATTCGATTTTCATCTTGCTACCATTAGCAGAACGAAGACTATGAGTAGTTTTATGAAAATACCTTGAAGGTATAATTCCTTCTTGAATACAGTTTAAATCTGTTGCACTATCAATAAGAGCAATAAACGCTTTTTAATAATTATAATCAATTAAAAGAGTCATTTTGGTATAAAATTTTTGTGAAGTAAAAGCTTTAAGACTGTATAAGAAATCTGATTTATTATTTTTCAAATAAAGATTTTTCATGAAATTAAGACTGCCATTTTCCCCTTCAATAGAGGAAGATGATTCAGAAGCATTTTCTAAGTCTTGACGAGTTTGGATAGCATCCACTCTAACCTCTATCACCACATTCTTTTCTTTTAACTGTATAATATCTTCTTTGAGACTATCAATCTCTTTTTTAAAATCACTAATATTAGTAGGAGAGCTTATTAATTTTCTCCTTTTAAGTAAGAGATTTTTAACCTCTACCATGGTATATGAACATTCCTTAGTACGGATTTCCTGAGGAATATGATCCTTATTCTTACTAGTAGAAGTACTACTATTTTTATCAATAATTTGAGCTCTTATGTCTGGATCTTTAAACTTTGTAAAAGCTCCAAAACATGATCATTATCAATGACATTGAGACTTAATTCTTTAAATTGATCATTGATCTTATAAAGATTATCTTCATCGTCATCTTTTTCACATGCCATTCCTTGTTGGCAAGGTGAACATTCATCTTCAGAAGTCATAAAATTTTCTTGTTGAAGGGCTATAAGATCTTCACCTATAGAAGATCCACAACTATTATCTTCCGATTCTGATTTGTCTGAACTAGAATTATGCATAATCTTATAAAGAGAATCCTTTATATTATCATCTATGTCGAGGCTCTTAATCTTTTCCTTGACTCGACAATCTTTGGCATAATGGCCAAATCTCCCACATTTGTAGCAAGTATCGGATTTGTGATACTTTTTCTTTCTCGAGGAAGAGTCTCCTTTTCCTTCTTCAGCTCTTCTAAGCTTCTTCTCAATTCTCTTTTTCTTTCATTTTTCGTAATCTTTTTTGGTAGATGCTCTTTTCCTATGAGTATAATCCTTTTATTTAGATTTTTGTTTTTGGAACTTCAAATGCGAATTGCTCGCAAAATTCCCCTAATTGCTTTCTTTCATTTAAGCGATATCGCATAATCTGCTGGTTTAACTTAATTTCGTTGCACAAGGAAAGTCCTTCCTATACACAAGCACTCATAATCTTTCCATAAGTAAAGTTATCATAATTGATATTGGGACTATCTCCTCCTATAATATTCAGTACTAGTGTATACACTGCATTCTGGGTAAAATTATCTCCTTCTTGTTTTATTGCTAATAAGACCTTATCTGTTTGATCTTGGTTAAGATAATTATCCCACCAACCTTTTAATTGGCCAGTAAAACCAGCAGTTATCATGTCTGCAATAGTCTTATCACTATTTTTATTAGCTTTACAGATAGTACTGTACATAGGCATTCGATGGACTGTTGTATAAATTTGTCGATCGGTATAACCATCAATATTCCATTCATATATTTCTTTACCATTATAACTATTAGTTATAATGTGTTCATGTTCTTCCAGCAAAGAATCTTGTGGTGTGGGCCTAGGATAGTAAAACTTCATTTGGACCGGTTTTCTAGCATATTTTTCTGATATTTTATTAATATCATCAGAAAAGTTGTTATTAACGTAACTAGGTTTTCCTTCGGAGAAGTTGTTAGCATTTATTGGCTGTACTCCTCCTGTGAACCTTTTTTCTAAGAACTTTTCAAGATCTGAATAATCCTTGATCTTAAAATCTTCACTTTCTGGCGGGTGTTCCAAGCTACTATGAGCTATCTTTTCTTTACCCTTGATATTTGTAGGCAATAAAGATATTATTTTATCCACCTTATCATGTAAAGAAATAATATGTTCACACCCAAAATACTCATAAATATTGGCGTAATTAATTTGCTTAATCATGACATTAACATGTTGTGTAGTAACTAAAGCAGTATCATTTTCAAATAATTTTGAAAAAGCATTAAAACTAACAATGTTATCATTTTTATTAATTTGGAAAGATTGTAATGGAGGGAAAACAAATTTAGTAATTTCTCCGTTACTTAACATAATATCTCTTTCTAACATAGAGATATAGTTATGAACATGTTTACACATAAACCAAGGTACGAATGGAACTAATTTATTAATCTTTGAATAAAAAATATCTTTATAGAATTCTTCTTGGGATTCATATTTCTCATTTTAATTAAAATTCTAGAAAAACCATTTTCTAAATAGTTTCCACTTGTTCGTTGAAAATCTTTGGCGATTCTTGCTCTTGCCGGGGAACCCAGGCAAAAATCAATTTGATTGTCAAACATCATAAATAAATTTTTAAGTCGTTAATCCATCTGGAAAATAAGAGTCTTACACCTTAAGTTTTGGAGTAGAGTCCTGATGGTGTTACTATTGTCCGACCATCTTCCTGAAAAATGTTCTATAATATTCAGGACTAGTGTATACAGTGCATTGTGGTAAAATTTTCACTGAGGGGCCATATAATGTTCACTATCTACAAAACCAATTGGGAATATTCATGTCAAATATATTAGAACATATCTTGATAAACCATGAATACTTTCTATTATCATTTTCTTATAATAAGGCATTATTAAAACCATCAATATAGTCTCATTAATTATACTTTACTGCAACTTTGTGTTCTTGATGGATATAGTCCATTTCTTTCAAAGGGCTTAAACCCCATTCCTCTGGTGCCAAGACCTTTTTTATGATAAATTTAGAGAAGTTATAAACTTTCTTCGTATTGGCTGGGTAAATATGTTGAAATTCACATGACCCAGTAGCTGAGAGTATAATCTCAGAATGCATCCTGTATTTGTATGCCAGAGTGGAATAACTTACCATATCTAGGTACCAGGACATTATTTTCCAAGGTTCATCTTTCCATCTTAAGTCATTGTTTTCCAATAGAAGTATAACTTCTTTCTTATCATTTAAATCAAATAATTCTGTATTCTCATCATCAATAAGGATAGCAGGATAGGATGGTGTAGCATTTTCCCCTTCTTTTTTGGATTTTATAAAATCCAAAAATTCCTTATACATGGGGTGGTTATTATCAATACCACTGGTTCCACAAGAACTTGACGATCCACCACTAATATTAGTGGTTATCAGTTGCTTATTTCGATGTTGAATGAGGATATGACCTCTTCCGCCTCTTGCCATGCTACGTCCTCTTCCCCTTTGTGGAGGGGGCCACGATGGTCCCATTCTGCAAGAATACATAATTAAATATTAGTTTAAATATTCTCTACTAAGGAAATCTGGAAGACAATTATCTTCACCCTTTTTATATTGTATTTCAAAATTAAAAGGAGCTAATAATGCTTGCCATCTTGCAAACATCTGTTTAGACACAGTATGTTTACAATCTTTATTAAACATAAACTTAGCTGCTTGGCAATCAGTTTTTATTAATAACTTTTGATTATAAAGATCTCCTTGGAATTTAAGCACACATTTTACTATAGCCAAAATTTCTTTTGCTACAGTGGCATAATTTTTCTGGGTTGTATTCCATTTGCCAGAGTAAAATTGAACTATGTAATGACGTTTATTATCCGAATAATATTGAGTCAATACTCCACCATATCCAACATTTGAATTATCTGTTTCGACTGTTTTATCCCAATTTGGATTGGCTAGGGTTAAACAGGGAAGGGTTTTAACCTTTTCCTTTATTCGCACTACTTCAGTATGATCATCTGACCATGCCTTAGGATTATTTTTTAGCTTGTCATATAAAATAGCTGTATCTTTTGCTAAATCCTTTACAAAAGGAGCAATATAATTAAGATTCCCAAGAAATCTCTGCAATTGAGTCTTGTTAGTAATAATATCAGGAAATTTAGAAGCAAATTCAATACTTCTATTTATAGGACTAATATTTCCTCTTTCTATATTATGTCCAAGAAACGTAACATTTGTTTTAAACAAAGCCATCTTCGGTTGAGATAAAACTAAACCGTTTTGAATAATTATTTTTTTAAATAATTCAAGATGTTTAAAATGAGTTTCCACATTTTTGGAGAATACCAGAATATCTTCTATATAGACTATTATGAAATTACTATAAGGGATGAATATATCATTCATTATTTTCTGAAATTCTGATGGAGCATTTTTTAAACCAAATGGCATGACATTCCATTCAAATTTCCCCATTAGTACATTAAAAGCGGTCTTAAGCCTATCTGATTCAGCTATTTGAATCTACCAATAACCTGATTTCAAATCAAATTTAGAGAATATAATAGCATCATAAACTCTATCCAATAAATCCTTCTTATTAGGGATGGGATACCTGATCCATCTTAAAGCTTTATTAAGTGGTTTGTAATTTATTACCAAACGAGGCGCTCGTCTTTGCTGTTCTGCATGTTTATTAACATAGAACGCTGTACAAGACCATGGTGACTTTGATTGCCTTATCAGGCCTTTTTGAAGTAAAGAACTTATCTCTTTTTTACACAACTCCAAGTATTCTGAGTTCATTTGGCAAGGCCTCGCTTTAGTAGGAATATTATTTTCATCAAATTCATCTTCATATGGAAGACTAACTACATGCTTTTTCCTATTCCAAAAAGCATTAGGATGATCTCCGCAAATATCAAGAGAGAACTGATTATTCAAAATAGCAATATTTTCTTGTAATTTAGGATTTTGTAAAATATTATCAACTTCGATACTGTTAATTTCTTGCTTTATAAAATTGACTTGCTTATTTTTTGAAATCAATAATTTTTTAGTTAAATCATTTATCATTCTAGTATATGGTTTTGTCACAAACTCGAGTATCAAGGGTTTGTTATTCCAAGTTCCTATAACTTTATTATTATCCCAATGAGTAAGTGGAAAAATAGCATTTATAAAAAGGACACCCAAAATAATTTGATTGGTAATATTTTTTACCAAAACAAAGCTCTGAGGAACACAATCTTTTCCTTTACAAATAAAAGCTTTGGGTAATTTAAATTTGATGTTCATCTTACTACTATTAGCAGAACGAAGACTATAAGTAGTTTTATGAAAATACCTTGAAGGTATAGGTCCTTCTTGAATACAGTTTAAATCTGTTGCACTATCAATAAGAGTAATAAACTGTTTTTTATAATTATAATCTATTAAAAGAGTAATTTTGGTATAAAACTTTTGTGAAGTACAAGCTTTAAGACTATATAAGAAATCTGATTTATTATTTTTCGAATAAAGATTTTTCATGAAATTTAGACTGTCATTTTCCTCTTCAATAGAGGAAGATGATTCAGAAGCATTTTCTAAGTCTTGACGAGTTTGGATAGCATCCAGTCTAACCTCTATCACCACATTATTTTCTTTTAACTGTATAATATCTTCTTTGAGACAGTCAATCTCTTTTTTTAAATCACTAATAGTATAGTAGTAGGAGAGCTTAGTAATTTTCTACTTTTAAGTAAGAGATTTTTAACCTCTGCCATGGTATATGAACCTTCCTTAGTAGGGATTTCCTCAGGAATATGATCCTTATTCTTACTAGTAGAAGTACTACTATTTTTATCAATAATTTGAGCTCTTATGTCTGGATCTTTAATACTTTGTAAAAGCTCCAAAACTTGATCATTATCAATGACATTAAGACTTAATTCCTTAAATTGATCATAGATCTTAAAAAGATCATCTTCATCGTCACCTTTTTCACATGCCATTCCATGTTGGCAAGGTGAACATTCTTCTTCAGAAGTCATAAAATTTTCTTGTTAAAGGGCTTTAAGATCTTCACTTGTTTAAGATCCACTATTATTATCTTCCGATTCTGATTTGTCTAAACCAGAATTAAGCATAATCTTATAAAAAGAATCCTTTATATTATCATCTATGTCGAGGCTCTTAATCTTTTCCTTGACTCGACAATCTTTGGCATTATGGTCAAATCTCCCACATTTGTAGCAAGTATCGGATTTGCGATACTTTTTCTTACTCTTGGAAGAGTCTCCTTTTCCTTCTTCAGCTCTTCTAAGCTTCTTGTTAATTCTCTTTTTCTTCCATTTTTCGTAATCTTTTTTGGAAGAGGCTTTTTTCCTAGGAATATAATCCTTTTCTTTAGATTTTTGCTTAGGAACATCCAATGCAAATTTCTCGCAAAATTCCCCTAATTGCTTTCTTTCATTTAAGCGATATCGCATAATCTGCTAGTTTAGCTTAATTTCGTTGCACAAGGAAAGTCCTTCCTGTACACAAGCACTTATAAGCTTTCCATGAGTAAAGTTATCATAATTGATACTGGGACTATGTCCTCCTATAATATTCAGGACTAGTGTATACACTGCATTCTGGGTAACATTATCTCATTCTTGTTTTACTGCCAATAAGACCTTATCTCTTTGATCTTGGTTAAGATAATTATCCCACCAATCTTTTAATTGGCCAGTAAAACCAGCAGTTATCATGTCTACAATAGTCTTATCACTATTTTTATTAGCTTTACAGATAGTATTGTACATAAGCATTCAATGGACTGTTGTATAAATCTTTCGGTCGGTATAATCATCAATATCCATTGATATATTTCTTTACCATTATAACTATTAGTTATAATGTGTTCATGTTCTTCCAGCAAAACATCTTATGGAGTGGGCCTAGGATAGTAAAACATCATTTGGACAGGATTTCTAGCATATTTATCTGATATTTTATTAATATCATCAGAAAAGTTGTTATTAACGTAACTAGGTTTTCCTTCGGAGAAGTTGTCAGCATTTATTGGCTGTACTCCTCCTGTGAACCTTTTTTCTAAGAACTTTTCCAGATCTGAATAATCCTTGATCTTAAAATCCTCACTTTCTGGCGGTGGTTGCAAGCTACTATGAGCTATCTTTTCTTTACCCTTGATTTTTGTAGGCAATAAAGATATTATTTTATCCACCTTATCATGTAAAGAAATAATATGTTCACACCCAAAATACTCATAAATATTGGCGTAATTAATTTGCTTAATCATGACATTAACATGTTGTGTAGTAACTAAAGCAGTATCATTTTCAAATAATTTTGAAAAAGCATTAAAACTAACAATGTTATCATTTTTATTAATTTGGAAAGATTGTAATGGAGGGAAAATAGATTTAGTAATTTCTCCGTAACTTAACATAAAATCTCTTTCTAACATAGAGATATAGTTATGAACATGTTTACACATAAACCAAGGTACGAATGGAACTAATTTATTAATCTTTGAATCAACAATATCTTTATAGAATTCTTCTTGGAATTCATATTGCTCATTTTTATTAAAATTCTGGAAAAATCATTTTCTAAATAGTTTTCATTTTTTTCGCTGAAAATCTTTAGCGATTCTTGGTCTTGTCGGGGAACCCAGGCAAAAATCAATTTGCTTGTCAGACATCATAAACAAATTTTTAAGTCGTTAATCCATTTGGAGAATAAGAGTCTTACACCTTAAGTTTTGGAGTAGAATCCTGATGGTGTCACTATTATCCGACCATCTTCCTGAAAAATGTTCTATAATAATCAGGACTAGTGTATACACTGCATTGTGGTAAAATTTTCACTGAGGGGCCATATAATGTCCATTATCTACAAAACCAATTGGGAATATTCTTGTCAAATATGTTAGAACATATCTTGATAAACCATGAATGCTTTCGATTAGCATTTCATATAATAAGGCTTAATTAAAGCCATCAATATAGTCCCAATAATTATACTTTACTGCAACTTTGTGTTATGGATGGATATAATTGATTTCTTTCAAAAGGCTTAAACCCCATTCCTCTGGTGCCAAGACCCTTTTTATGATAAATTTAGAGAAGTTATAAACTTTCTTTGTATTGGCTGAGTAAAAATGTTGAAATTCGCATGACCCAGTAGCTGAGAGTATAATCCCATAATGCATCCTGTATTTGTATGCCGGAGTGGAATAACTTACCGTATCTGAAGTAAGAGATTTTTAACCTCTGCCATGGTAAATGAACCTTCCTTAGTACGGATTTCCTGAGGAATATGATCCTTATTCTTACTAGTAGAAGTACTACTATTTTTATCAATAATTTGAGCTCTTATGTCTGGATCTTTAAACTTTGTAAAAGCTCCAAAACTTGATCATTATCAATGACATTAAGACTTAATTCCTTAAATTGATCATAGATCTTAAAAAGATCATCTTCATCGTCACCTTTTTCACATGCCATTCCATGTTGGCAAGGTGAACATTCTTCTTCAGAAGTCATAAAATTTTCTTGTTAAAGGGCTTTAAGATCTTCACTTGTTTAAGATCCACTATTATTATCTTCCGATTCTGATTTGTCTAAACCAGAATTAAGCATAATCTTATAAAGAGAATCCTTTATATTATCATCTATGTCGAGGCTCTTAATCTTTTCCTTGACTCGACAATCTTTGGCATTATGGTCAAATCTCCCACATTTGTAGCAAGTATCAGATTTGCGATACTTTTTCTTACTCTTGGAAGAGTCTCCTTTTCCTTCTTCAGCTCTTCTAAGCTTCTTGTTAATTCTCTTTTTCTTCCATTTTTCGTAATCTTTTTTGGAAGAAGCTTTTTTCCTAGGAATATAATCCTTTTCTTTAGATTTTTGCTTAGGAACATCCAATGCAAATTTCTCGCAAAATTCCCCTAATTGCTTTCTTTCATTTAACCGATATCGCATAATCTGCTAGTTTAGCTTAATTTCGTTGCACAAGGAAAGTCCTTCCTGTACACAAGCACTTAAAAGCTTTCCATCAGTAAAGTTATCATAATTGATATTGGGACTATCTACTCCTATAATATTCAGGACTAGTGTATACACTGCATTCTGGGTAACATTATCTCCTTCTTATTTTACTGCCAATAAGACCTTATCTCTTTGATCTTGGTTAAGATAATTATCCCACAAACCTTTTAATTGGCTAGTAAAACCAGCAGTTATCATGTCTGCAATAGTCTTATCACTATTTTTATTAGTTTTACAGATAGTATTGTACATAGGCATTCGATGGACTGTTGTATAAATCTGTCGGTCGGTATAACCATTAATATTCCATTCATTTATTATGTTACCATTATAACTATTAATTATAATGTGTTCTTGTTCTTCCAGAAATGTGTTCATGTTGTTCTAGCAAAACATCTTGTGGAGTGTGCATAGGATAGTAAAACATCATCTGGACCTATTTTCTAGCATATTTTTCTGATATTTTATTAATATCATCAGAAAAGTTGTTATTAACGTAACTAGGTTCTCCTTCTGAGAAGTTGTCAGCATTTATTGGTTGTACTCCTCCTGTGAACCTTTTTTCTAAGAACTTTTCCAGATCTGAATAATCCTTGATCTTAAAATCTTCACTTTCTAGCGGGGGTTGCAAGCCACTATGAGCTATCTTTTCTTTACCCTTGATTTTTGTAGGCAATAAAGATATTATTTTATCCACCTTATCATGTAAAGAAATAATATGTTCACCCAAAATACTCATTAAATATTGGCGTAATTATTTTGCTTAATCCTGACATTAAAGTGTTGTGTAGTAACTAAAGCAGTATAATTTTCAAATAATTTTGAAAAAGGATTAAAATTAACAATCTTATCATTTTTATTAATTTCGAAAGATTGTATTGTAGGGAAAAGAAATTTAGTAATTTCTCAGGTACTTAACATAAAATCTCTTTCTAACATAGAGATATAGTTATGAACATGTTTACACATAAACCAAGGTACAAATGGAACTAATTTATTAATCTTTGAATCAACAATATCTTTATCGAATTCTTCTTGGAATTCATATTGCTCATTTTTATTAAAATACTGAAAAACCCATTTTCTAAATAGTTTCCATTTTTTTCGCTGAAAATCTTTAGCGATTCTTGCTCTTGCCGGGGAACCCATGCTAAAATCAATTTGCTTGTCAGACATCATAAACAATTTTTTAACTCGTTAATCCATCTGGAAAATAGAAGTCTTACACCTTAAGTTTTGGAGTAGAGTCCTGAAGGTGTCACTATTATCCGACCATCTTCCTGAAAAATGTTCTATAATATTCAGGACTAGTGTATAGACTGCATTCTGGTAAAATTTTCACTGAGGGGCCATATAATGTTCACTATCTACAAAATCAATCGGGAATATTCCTGTCAAATATATAAGAACATATCTTGATAAACCATGAATGCTTTCTATTAGCATTTTCATATAATAAGGCTTCAGTAAAGCTATCAATATAGTCCCAATAGTTATACTTTACTGCAACTTTGTGTTCTGGATGGATATAATCTATTTCTTTCAAAGGGCTTAAACCCCATTCCTCTAGTACCAAGACCTTTTTTATGATAAATTTAGAGAAGTTATAAACTTTCTTCGTATTGGCTTGGTAAAAATGTTGAAATTCACATGACCCAGTAGATGAGAGATTAATCTCATAATGCATCATGTATTTGTATGCCGGAGTGGAATAACTTACCGTATCTAGGTACCTAGACATTATTTGCCAAGGCTCATCTTTCCATCTTAAATCACTGTTTTCCAATAGAAGTATAAGTTCTTTCTTATCGTTTAAATCAAATACTTCGGTATTCTCATCATCAGTAAGGATAGCAGAATAGGATGGTGTAGCATTTTCCCCTTCTTTTTTGGATTTTATAAATTCCAAAAATTCCTTATACATGGGGTGGTTAATAACAATGCCACTGGTTCCACTGGAACTTGACGATCCACCACTAATATTAGCGGTTATCAATTGTTTATTTCCATGTTGAATGAGGATATGACCTCTTCCGCCTCTTGCCATGCTACGTCCTCTTCCCCTTTGTGGAGGGGGGCATGATGGTCTCATTTTGCAAGAATACATAATTAAATAGTAGTTTAAATATTCTCTAGTAAGGAAATCTGGAAGACTATTATCTTCTCGCTTTTTATATTGTATTTGAAAATCAAAAGGAGCTAATAATGTTTGCCATCTTGCAAACATCTGTTTAGACACATTATGTTTACAATCTTTATTAAACATAAACTTATCTGCTTGGCAATCAGTTTTTATTAAAAACTTTTGATTATAAAGATCATCTTGGAATTTAAGCACACATTTTACTATAGCCAAAATTTATTTAGTTACAGTGGCATAATTTTTCTGGGCTGTATTCCATTTGCCCGAGTAAAATTGAACTATGTGATGACGTTTATTATCCGGACAATATTGAGTCAATACTCCGCCATAATCTACAACTGAAGCATCTGTTTCGACTGTTTTAGCCCAATTTGGATTTGCTAAGGTTAAACATAGAAGAATTTTAACCTTTTCCTTTATTCGTTTGACTGCTTCTGTATGATCATCTGACCATTCCTTAGAATTATTTTTTAGCCCGTCATATAAAATAACTGTATCTTTTGCTAAATCCTTTACAAAAGGAGCAATATAATTAAGACTCCCAAGAAATCTCTGCATTTGAGTCTTGTTAGTAATAATATCAGGAAATTTAGCAGCAAATTCAATACTTCTATTTATAGGACAAATATTTCCTCTTTCTATATTATGTCCAAGAAACCTAACATTTGTTTTAAAAAAAGCCATCTTCGGTTGAGATAAAACCAAACCATTTTGAATAATTATTTTTTAAAATAATTCAAGATGTTTAAAATTAGTTTCCACATTTTTGAGAATACTAGAATATCATCTATATAGACTATTATGAAATTACTATAAGGGATGAATATATCATTCATTATCTTCTAAAATTCTGATGAATCATTTTTTAAACCAAATGGCATGACATTCCATTCAAATTGCCCCATTGGTACATTAAAAGCGGTCTTAAACCTATCTGATTCAGCTATTTGAATCTGCCAATAACTTGATTTCAAATCAAATTTAGAGAATATAATAGCATCATAAACTCTATCCAATAAATCCTTCTTATTAGGGATGGGATACCTGATCCATCTTAAAGCTTTATTAAGTGGTTTGTAATTTATTACCAAACGAGGCGCTCCTCTTTCATGTTCCGCATGTTTATTAACATAAAACTCTGTACACGACCATGATGACTTTGATTGTCTTATCAGGCATTTTTGAACTAAAGAACTTATCCCTTTTTTACACAACTCCAAGTATTTTGAGTTCATTTGGCAAGGCCTCGCTTTAGTAGGAATATTATTTTCATCAAAATCATCTTCATATTAAAGACTAACTACATGTTTTTTCCTATTCCAAAAAGCATTAGGATGATCTCCGTAAATATCAAGAGAGAACTGATTATTCAAAATAACAATCTTTTCTTGTAATTTAGGATTTTGTAAAATATTATCAACTTCAATACTATTAATATCTTGCTTAATAAAATTGACTTGCTTATTTTTTGAAATCAATAATTTTTTAGTTAAATCATTTATCATTCTAGTTAATGGTTTTGTCGCAAACTCGAGTATCAAGGGTTTGTTATTCCAAGTTCCTATAACTTTATTATTCTCCCAATGAGTAAGTGGAAAAATATCATTTATAAAAGGGAAACCCAAAATAATTTGATTGGTAATATTTTTTACCAAAACAAAGCTCTAAGGAACACAATCTTTTCTTTTACAAATAAAAGCTTTGGGTAATTTAAATTCGATGTTCATCTTGCTACCATTAGCAGAACGAAGACTATGAGTAGTTTTATGAAAATACCTTGTAGGTATAAGTCCTTCTTGAATACAGTTTAAATCAGAAGTCATAAAATTTTCTTGTTGAAGGGCTTTAAGATCTTCACTTGTTGAAGATCCACTAGTATTATCTTCAGATTCTGATTTGTCTGAACCAGAATTAAGCATAATCTTATAAAGAGAATCCTTTATATTATCATCTATGTCGAGACTCTTAATCTTTTCCTTGACTCGACAATCTTTGGCATAATGGCCAAATCTCCCACATTTGTAGCAAGTATCGGATTTGCGATACTTTTTCTTACTCTTGGAAGAGTCTCATTTTCCTTCTTCAGCTCTTCTAAGCTTCTTCTCAATTCTCTTTTTCTTCCATTTTTCGTAATCTCTTTTGGAAGATGTTTTTTTCCTAGGAGTATAATCCTTTTCTTTAGATTTTTTCTTAGGAACATCAAAAGCGAATTGCTCGCAAAATTCCCCTAATTGCTTTCTTTCATTTAAGCAATGTCGCTTAATCTGCTTGTTTAGCTTAATTTCGTTGCAGAAGGAAAGTCCTTCCTGTACACAAGCACTTATAAGCTTTCCATCAGTAAAGTTATCATAATTGATACTGGGATTATCTCCTCCTATAATATTCAGGACTAGTGTATACACTGCATTCTGGGTAACATTATCTCCTTCATATCTTGAAAAGTTCTTAGAAAAAAGGTTCACAAGAGGAGTACAGCCAATAAATGCAGACAACTTCTCTGAAGGAGAACCTAGTTACGTTAATAACAACTTTTCTGATGATATTAATAAAATTTCAGAAAAATATGCTAGAAAACCAGTCCAAATGATGTTTTACTATCCTAGGCCAACTCCACAAGATGTTTTGCTGGAAGAACATGAACACATTATAACTAATAGTTATAATGGTAAAGAAATATATGAATGGAATATTGATGGTTATACTGGCCGACATATTTATAGAACAATCCATCGAATGCTTATGTGCAATACTATCTGTAAAGCTAATAAAAATAGTGATAAGACTATTGCAGACATGATAACTGCTGGTTTTACTGGCCAATTAAAAGGTTGGTGGGATAATTATCTTAACCAAGATCAAAGAGATAAGGTCTTATTGGCAATAAAACAAGAAGGAGGTAATGTTACCCAGAATGCAGTGTGTACACTAGTCCTGAATATTATAGGAGGAGATAGTCCCAGTATCAATTATGATAACTTTACTTATGGAAAGCTTGTAAGTTCTTGTTTACAGGAAGGACTTTCCTTATGCAACGAAATTAAGCTAAACCAGCAGATTAAGCGACATCGCTTAAATGAAAGAAAGCAATTAGGGGAATTTTGCGAGCAATTTGCATTTGATGTTCCTAAGCAAAAATCTAAAGAAAAGGATTATACTCCTAGGAAAAAAGCATCTTCCAAAAAAGATTACGAAAAATGAAAGAAAAAGAGAATTGAGAACAAGCTTAGAAGAGCTGAAGAAGGAAAAGGAGACTCTTCCAAGAGAAAGAAAAAGTATCGCAAATCCAATACTTGATACAAATGTGGGAGATTTGGCCATTATGCCAAAGATTGTCGAGTCAAGGCAAAGATTAAGAACCTCAACATAGATGATAATATAAAGGATTCTCTTTATAAGATTATGCTTAATTCCAGTTCAGATAAATCAGAATCGGAAGTTAATAGTAATGGATCTTCAACAAGTGAAGATCTTAAAGCCCTTCAAGAAGAAAAATTTATGACTTCTTAAGATGAATGTTCACCTTGCCAACAAGGAATGGCATGTGAAAAAGATGAGGATGAAGATGATCTTTGTAAGATCTGTGATCAATTTAAGGAATTAAGTCTCAATGTCATTGATAATGATCAAGTTTTGGAGCTTTTACCAAGTATTAAAGATCCAGACATAAGAACTCAAATTATTGATAAAAATAGTAGTACTTCTACTAGTAAGAATAAGGATCATATTCCTGAGGAAATCCCTACTAAGGAAGGTTCATATACCATGGCAGAGGTTAGAAATCTCTTACTTAAAAGGAGAAAACTAATAAGCTCTCCTACTACTATTAGTGATTTAAAAAAAAAGAATGATAATCTGAAAGAAAATATTGTACAGTTAAAAGAAAAGAATGTGGTGATAGAGGTTAGCCTAGATGCTATCCAAACTCGTCAAGACTTAGAAAATGCTTTTGAATCATCTTCCTCTATTGAAGGGGAAAATGACAGTCTTAATTTCATGAAAAATCTTTATTTGAAAAATAATAAATCAGATTTCTTATACAGTCTTAAAGCTTTTACTTCACAAAAGTTTTATACCAAAATTACTCTTTTAATAGATTATAATTATAAAAAAGAGTTTATTGCTCTTATTGATAGTGCAGCAGATTTAAACTGTATTCAAGAAGGACTTATACCTTCAAGGTATTTTCATAAAACTGCTCATAGTCTTCGTTCTACTAATGGTAGCAAGATGAACATCGAATTTAAATTACCCAAAGCTTTTATTTGTAAAAAAAGATTGTGTTCCTTAGAGCTTTGTTTTGGTAAAAAATATTACCAATCAAATTATTTTGGGTGTCCCTTTTATAAATGATATTTTTTCACTTACTCATTGGGATAATACTAAAGTTATAGGAACTTGGAATAACAAACCCTTGATACTCGAGTTTGTGACAAAACCATTTACTAGAATGATAAATGATTTAACTAAAAAATTATTGATTTCAAAAAATAAGCAAGTCAATTTCATAAAGCAAGAAATTAACAGTATTGAAGTTGATAATATTTTACAAAATCCTAAATTACAACAAAAGATTGCTATTTTGAATAATCAGTTCTCTCTTGATATTTGCGGAGATCATCCTAATGCTTTTTGGAATAGGAAAAAGCATGTAGTTAGTCTTCCAAATGAAAATGATTTTGATGAAAATAATATTCCTACTAAAGCGAGGCCTTGCCAAATGAACTCAGAATACTTGGAGTTGTGTAAAAGAGGGATATGTTTTTTACTTCAAAAAGGTCTGATAAGGCAATCAAAGTCACCATGGTCTTGTACGGCGTTCTATGGTAATAAACATGCAGAACATGAAAGAGGAGCGCCTCGTTTGGTAATAAATTACAAACCACTTAATAAAGCTTTAAGATGGATCAGGTATCCCATCCCTAATAAGAATGATGATTTATTGGATAGAGTTTATGATGCTATTATATTCTCTAAATTTGATTTGAAATCAGGTTATTGGCAGATTCAAATAGCTGAATCAGATAAGTTTAAGACCACTTTTAATGTACCAATGGGGCAATTTGAATGGAATGTCATGCCATTTGGTTTAAAAAATGTTCCATCAGAATTTCAGAAAATAATGAATGATATATTCATCCCTTATAGTAATTTCATAATAGTGTATATAGATGATATTTTGGTATTCTCCAAAAATGTGGAAACTCTTTTTAAACATCTTGAATTATTTTAAAAAATAATTATTCAAAATCGTTTGGTTTTATCTCAACCGAAGATGGCTTTGTTTAAAACAAATGTTAGGTTTCTTGGACATAATATAGAAAGAGGAAATATTAGTCCTATAAATAGAAGTATTGAATTTGCTTCTAAATTTCCTGATATTATTACTAACAAGACTCAAATGCAGAGATTTCTTGGGAGTTTTAATTATATTGCTCCTTTAGTAAAGGATTTAGCAAAAGATACAACTATTTTATATGACAGGCTAAAAAATAATCCTAAGGCATGGTCAGATGATCATACTGAAGAAGTCAAACGAATTAAGGAAAAGGTTAAAACTCTTCCCTGTTTAACCCTATCCAATTCAAATTGGGCTAAAATAGTCGAAACAGATGCTTCAGATGTAGGATATGCCGGAGTATTGACTCAATATTGTCCGGATAATAAACGTCATTACATAGTTCAATTTTACTCGGGCAAATGGAATACAGCCCAGAAATATTATGCCACTGTAGCTAAAGATATTTTGGCTATAGTAAAATGTGTGCTTAAATTCCAAGGTGATCTTTATAATCAAAAGTTTTTAATAAAAACTGATTGCCAAGCAGCTAAGTTTTTGTTTAATAAAGATTGTAAACATAATGTGTCTTAAACAGATGTTTGCAAGATGGCAAGCATTATTAGCTCCTTTTGATTTTGAAATACAATATAAAAAGGGTGAAGATAATAGTCCTTCAGATTTCCCTACTAGAGAATATTTAAAGTAATATTTAATTATTTATTCTTGCAGAATGAGAACATCATGGCCTCCTCCACAAAGGGGAAGAGGACGTAGCTTGGCAAGAGGCGGAAGAGGTCATATCCTCATTCAACATGGAAATAAGCAATTGATAACCGCTAATATTAGTGGTGAATCGTCAAGTTCCAGTGGAACCAGTGGTATTGATATTAACCACCCCATATATAAGGAATTTTTGGATTTTATAAAATCCAAAAAAGAAGGGGAAAATGCTACACCATCCTATTCTGCTATCCTTATTGATGATGAGAATACAGAAGTATTTGATTTAAATGATAAGAAAGAAGTTATACTTCTATTGAAAAACAGTGACTTAAGATGGAAAGATGAACCTTGGCAAATAATGTCCAGGTACCTAGATACGGTAAGTTATTCCACTCCGGCATACAAATACAGGATGCATTATGAGATTATACTCTCAGCTACTGGGTCATGTGAATTTCAACATTTTTACCCAGCCAATACGAAGAAAGTTTATAACTTCTCTAAATTTATCATAAAAAAGGTCTTGGCACCAAAGGAATGGGGTTTAAACCCTTTGAAAGAAATGGATTATATCCATCCAAAACACAAAGTTGCAGTAAAGTATAATTATTGGGACTATATTGATGGCTTTAAGAAAGCCTTATTATATTTAAAATGCTAATAGAAAGCATTCATGGTTTATCAAGATATGTTCTAATATATTTGATAGGAATATTCCCAATTGATTTTGTAGATGGTGGACATTATATGGCCCTTCAGTGAAAATTTTTACCAGAATCTTATAAAAAATTATATTTAGAGTGGGTAGATATCTCCCAAAAGATTATAAATTTACAGGAAAATAATATATTCTTTGAGGGAATGTCACTAATGTACTTCTTCATTGAATTCTCTATTCCATGGATCTTGAAATGGTCGATAGAAGTTAATACTACTTCTAATGAATTCCCATGCTTGCAAAGAACTTTTTATACAAAGTTCTGGAGTAAATTATTATAGAAAAATCAGGACGGACATATGCATGGACAGGAAATCCTTGATTTAATAAATGTAATAATAAGTAATTATTATAATTCCACCACAAATGACTCTTTCGCGACAGATATTTTAGTCCATTCAAAAAAATTACTAGAAAACTTCAAATGAAGAAGGGATTAATTTCGAAGTCGGAAGCAATAGCGATTTATATGGAGGAAGTGAAAAGCGATTTAATGAAAAATCTTGATATTGAATTGAAAGATGATACTTCTATGGCATCAGCCAGTCATACCAATGATGAAAAAGAAGAAGCTTGTTTAGCAGGAGAAGGGCAAAATGTGGATAGTGATGAAGAAATCGACATTGAAGCTATCCTACAAAATTATCAAAAACAATTCGAAGAATATTCGAGTACAAGTGCAGCTGGCAAAGGAAAGAAAAAGTATAACTATCAGCATATTTGGTGTCATAAGAAGCCAAAATAATTAAAGTTACTTTGATAAAGATGTCGGCCACATATAATGAGGCCAAAATACTTTATGTATAGGAATAAAAGGCCATATGGGTGTGTCGGCCTCTTTATTGTATAAATGGCTGTTATAAGGATGTGGGCCAATTTATTTTTGTCTTTTTATATTTTGGAGATTCCTTCCACCACTATATAAGTGAAGGAAGTATGTTTAGTTAGAGGCAGGTTTTAGAACCCCCTCACTCTCTATATCTCTCTCTTTGTAATATTTTCTCAGTTTTGAAAGTTTGAATAAAATTTGCACTTTGGTTTCGAAGATATCGTCTCAAGGTACGATTCTTTTATTAATTTGATTTTCCTTTATGAACATAAGCCCCATGATGGGCTAAACTATTTGTGTTGAACCATAGCATACTAGATTACTATAAGATGACACTGTGTCTATTATGTAGACAAATTAAATAGTTAGACTAAGGTCAGATATAGTTTAACCAGGCCGATTTATGAAAGGTCGCCAAATGAATCCGTTGGATTACCCATGTGGAGGGCGGACCCGGATAGTAGGGACTTTCATACACTGTTGCCAGACTAAAACTATGTCCGTAAAGGTTCCTAACAGTCTGACTGTGCGATCCGTTGACATTGTGGTATCAGAGCCATGGACTTATAGTAATTATAGGTGTTATAGTTCAACACAACTTGTTAAAAATGAATATCATGAGAAAGAAGTCTATTGTTAAAAATAGTAGAAAAGAAGAATATGATATACCGCAACACCTAGATCTACTTAATAAGTGGACTATTCCAAAAATATTGCCTAGAATTATATATCAAATGGGCACTTTTGAGAAATTAGTTCTCAAACAAGTGGTCAAAACCACAGAAGAAACGATTATTATTGATAGTGATAATTAGACTTTTAGATTATTATCTGATAATGATTTGGCCCCTTATAGGAATATTTATCGGTTTATGCATATCGGTTTAGTACAGGTGGTTTTCAAGCCCCTTACTTTGTGAGGTTTACCAGAAAGTTTTATAGCAGTTTTACGAGATAGTAGAAATCATAATTGGAAAAAGTCTCTTATAGGGACAATTCAAACTAGTCTTGCGTATGGACCAGTATATTTTAATGCATATCCTAACTTGCAGATTTCTTTGCAGGATGGGAATTCATTAAGTTCTCTTATATTAAATGTTAAACTTCATGGTTATGATTACATGTCTAGCACTGAAGTTGTTTGTATTTGTAATAGAATATATTATAAACTCTTGCATACTTTGAATCCTATGTGCAAAGTAATTGATTTTAAAAATGAAACTATTCTCATAGAAACTAATTTTGATAAATCTAAGGTAGTCACTAGAAGACCCATCAAGTGGGAAGAAATTGATTTTCCACAAGAGTGGGTTATTGAAAACGCTACCCAACCCCGAAATAATACTTATACGAATGTTTCTGAAATTGAACAGTTGAATGATGGAACTGTAAAAATTAGATGAACCGGCTAACATGCTTATTGATAATCGTAGCATGTCTTCTAGAATTACTAGATCAAATTCATCTTATATTTTTCCTGTGGATTATACTGTGCAAATTCATTCTAGGGCATCTACCTCTCAAATTAGAGAAACTTATAGGTGCGATAATATAAAAATTGATAACGATAATATTGCTAGACCTGTTCCCAGACCTAGTTCAAATTTAGATAAAACTGAATCTGAAATGAATTTTCCAGATGGATTAATGACTTAAAAATTTGTTTATGATGTCTGACAAGCAAATTGATTTTTGCCTGGGTTCCCCGGCAAGAGCAAGAATCGCTAAAGATTTTCAACGAAAAAAATGGTAACTATTTAGATAATGATTTTTCCAAAATTTTAATAAAAATGAGCAATATGAATTCCAAGAAGAATTCTATAAAGATATTGTTGATTCAAAGATTAATAAATTAGTTCCATTCGTACATTGGTTTATGTGTAAACATGTTCATAACTATATCTCTATGTTAGAAAGAGATTTTATGTTAAGTAACAGAGAAGTTACTAAATTTGTTTTCCCTCCATTACAATCTTTCCAAATTAATAAAAATGATAAGATTGTTAATTTTAATGTTTTTTCAAAATTATTTGAAAATGATACTTCTTTAGTTACTACATAACATGTTAATGTCATGATTAAGCAAAATAATTACGCCAATATTTAAATGAGTATTTTGGGTGAACATATTATTTCTTTACATGATAAGGTGGATAAAATAATATCTTTATTGCCTACAAAAATCAAGGGTAAAGAAAAGATAGCTCATAGTAGCTTGCAACCCCCGCTAGAAATTGAAGATTTTAAGATCAAGGATTATTCAGATCTTGAAAAGTTATTAGAAAAAAGGTTCACAGTAGGAGTACAGCCAATAAATGCTGACAACTTCTCCGAAGGAGAACTTAGTTACATTAATAACAACTTTTCTGATGATATTAATAAAATATTAGAAAAATATGCTAGAAAACCAGTCCAAAGGATGTTTTACTATCCTAGGCCCACTCCACAAGATGTTTTGCTGGAAGAACATGAACACATTATAACGAATATTTATAATGGTAAAGAAATATATGAATGGACTATTGATGGTAACACTAATAATAACAAGAATAATAATAATAATAATAATAAAATAAAAAAAAATAAAAAAGATTTTCATGACTATATGAAATAAAACTCATATTTATTACACTAACAAAACAATAGCATTCAATTTCAAAATCTAGCAATAAAATCTTTAAAAAAACATGTATAACCTTGGACACATCTCTAAAATTTCTAATTTTGGAATTTTTCTCTCTTTCGTCTTATCATTTCTTTCTCACGAACCCTAGTCGTTGTTGTCTCCATTCAAACTTTCATTTATCGATGTTCGCAACTCTTAGTTGAAGTTCTATTTTGTGCCAGTGCTTCTTCAATGGAGTTCTCACATCTCACTCATGGCTTCTCCATTACTATATTCATAGGACATATGTAACACCCCATAGTTTTTAGTACATGTACGACTTATAAACACCGATGTATCGTTGTGATTGTAATCATTTAAAATTTATTAAATATAAATTTATAAAATTAATTGGATTATGTTAAATTCATGAGTATATTAGTCCAAATAAAGTATGGATTAATATAATTGGGCTAATTATTCAAGTCCAATAAATATGGATTTAATTAAAGTCGAAGTTAATTGATTTGGGCTACAATAGATGAGCCCAGTTTGCTAAGTCCAATTTCATCTCATCTTAGAGGCCCATTTTTTTGGTGTCACGTGGCGAATCACATGGCATGCCAAGTCAAACAAGAAGCCAATAGGATCGTGACATGTGTCAAAGATGACAAGCCCGCTCCATAAAGCCCATATGCAATGTCACTAAAATCTGATTGGCCGAAGGGAATCATGTTCCAATCACAACTTCTCTATTCTAAAACTATAAATAGGGTCCTCATAATTTAGAAAGGGGACTGAAAATTCTAAACAAGAAGCTAGAGAATGTTTGGGTACAAACACCATAAAATTCTCTATAAGCCAACAAGTTTAAGAATTCAAGCATTCAAGTTCAAGAATAATCAAGATCAAGACCATCAGATTCAAAAACAAGCTTGAAGCTCTTGAATTCAAGTAAAAGTCAAGATAAAGGTTAAGTTCAAGTTCAAATTCATCAAAGATTCAAGAATAAACTTTAAAGCCCTTGAATCCAAGATCAAGTTCAAGACAAATTCAAGATTAAGCTCAAGAGCTCTTGAATTTATATTTGAAAAGGCAAATTCAGAGGAATCAGAGAGATTGTAACACTCGCACTTTAAATCAATAAAACAATTGTTGCATAATTTTCCATTTTTGATTGTTATTTTTCTCTACGCGAATTTTATTGTCTACAAATTCTGGCACGCTTAGTAGGACAATCTCTACCTCTCATGTGACACCCCGCAATGAAGGAGTCTAGAAAGGGAGTCAAGTAAGAGGTCACCAGCCCTCCACTGAGCCAAGGCACCCTTCATGGAGCCCTTCACGGGCAGTAAAGGGCACCACGACTCGTGGTGGTGCTCGTGAAGGAGTAGGCAGTATGCTCCCCAAGGCAGGCTCCTCCTAGGAGCCCCTAGACGGCTCGTGAAGAGCCACACGGGCCGTACAAGTGGTTGTGAAAGGGGTCACGTAAGTAAGGGTCCTCTCCTAGACACTGGTTGAGCACCACGTGCATCAAAACGGTCAGTGAAGCTCACGAATCATGAAGTCCTGCATGAAGGGTTTTCCTTAGACTTAGAGTTAGGGTCAAGTTAAAACAATCATATCTTTTAGCTAAAAATGAATTAGGTGGTCTACAACCTATCAAATTAAAGGTCTCAAAATCCTTATTCCAATGCCACCGAGTTTTCCAAATTCCCATCTCGGAGTAAAAACTTATGCCCGAAATAGCGAAGCACTATTAGGTAAAATTTCTTTACGACCCGTTTGACGGGCCGTGGTGGTCATGACGATCCGTGATGGGCTTCCTGTGAGCCAATTCGGCAGTTTTTAAGTCAGGGGTTATTGGGTCTTTTTCTAATTATTTTAACTCAATACAATGTTGTTTCTCATTCTACCCAAAGCCTTATATAATGATTCTAAACCCCCAAATCATCCAAACTAAATTCATTCTCTTAAAATTTCCAAAAGAAGATCAAGCTCCTCCTCTCAAATGTTTCTCTCTCTAGAAATTGAAGAAGAAAGCTAGGGTTTCAAGATCAAGCCTCCAAATCCTCCATTGCTTTCAAGCTTTTGGAATCAAGGTATGATAGTTTTTATCCATGGATTCCTTCCATCCATGGAGTTTCCAAATTCCTCTATTTTTAAAGTTAGAAATCCCTAATTGAGTTAGGCTTTCTTCAATTTCCATGGGTTCTCTTCAATGTTGATTTAAATGATTGAATTATGATTTCTTCTGCATGAATTGATGAAATACTATGGTTTTTATGATAATCCCCCATAAAACCATGTAAATCCCATATTTTTCAATTATGATGAAATAATGTGAGTTTGAATTATGAAAGAAGATTTTTATGAAATCAAGCATGAATTGATAGAATTATATGATTTTATGATGAATTTCTATGAACCCATATCTAACCCATAATTTCTAGATGTTGATGATTGAAAGTGAGTTTTGAACCTTGAAAGGTGAATTATGAAATTATGCATATTCTTATGAAATCTAAGCAAATGTTTTAAAGATGCTTTGAGAGTAAAGTATCAATGATGATGTTGTTGTTTTGTTGAAAGGATTTTTCTCATATACACATGAAAGCATGATTGTGAAAGGTTTTCTCACATAATAAGGATTCTAAGGTTGAAAGGTCTTCTCACCTAATTGAATCAAAGATTAAGAGCTATCATAATGAAACCTAGCTTGGATTTGCAAGATGACGTGCCTTCCTATGGATAATGACTTAGCTTGGATTGATAATTGAATGACACCTTTCCATGGATGACTTATGACCTAGCATGGATTGGTAATATGACGTTCCTTTTCATGGATAATAGGAACAAGTAAGAAATGACTATTCCATGGGATTTATGCTTAGCACCGAGAGGATATTAAGATGAAAGCTCTCTCGTGAGTAGAGGACGGGTTTCTAGAAGCAATCTCCTCATCCCTTACCTATGTGCCCCCATAGTATGATTGTCTAGATAGACATTAGCTAGTGGATCCACCTAAGCTAGAAGTTCATGGTTCTACCTTGGTAAGTAGGACAACCCTTTTTGGTGTGGGAGTCACCGGGGGATCATGCTATAGCTCACATGTTCTTTAGGTCGGTTAAGGCTCATTTCCACAATAATAATAAACTAAGGTTACTTCAATAAGTATCTCGCATGTGTTCAAAGATGATGTTCACTTGTATTGATCATGTTATTTATGTTTCTAACTCTCAAAATACATATTATAGCTTGATCATTGCATACTTATGAAAATGTCCCCTTTTAGCATGATTTAAATGTTTTATGCATGGCTATCATACTCGGTACATTTTTTTGTACTAACGCATATTCTTGTCTACATTTCCCCAAATGTAGGGTCCGATAGTCAGGATTCTCAGTTTCGTGGCTAGAGGTTGACTTGAGAGATTTCTGAGCTTTGGAGAGTCCTCATGCTTCGAGGATGGATTCTCATTATTTTTAGTTTCTGTCTTACTTTCTGTTTTGTGCATGATGTATGGGCTAGGCCCAATTTCATTCTATTGTATTAGATGGCTATTGAGACAAAGTGTTTAGACTTCTGCTTTACTTTTATAAAAAAAATGTTGGACTTGAAATGTATTTCTTTATCTCTTTTAGTTCTATTTTTTATGTTATGAATGTTAAGTGGCTTGTATGGGGCCTCTCGAGGTCCTATACTCCATGTTACATCTAGGGTGTACCCCTGGGTCGTGACAAACTTTGTATTCAGAGCACGTTTTAGAAAGGTCCTAGGGTGTCTCATAAGTCACGTCGAGTAGAGTCTTGTTCATGAGTGTGAACCGCGCCACATTTATGAATGAGAGGCTATAAGATGTTTAGGAAATTTCACTTCTTTCATTACTCTAAAGTCATGCGATAAAGTGTAAGTCTAGGTGTCTTTATCTCCTAACCCATATTTATGCTTTTCAGAATATGCCTCCATGAAGAAATCTTGTGAGAAGGAATAGGAATGTTCGTGAGAATGTGAGACTAGAGGTTCCCCCAGTGCCGCTCAACTCTTTGGCCGAGCAAGTGACTAATGATGAGTTTCGAGCCGCATTTCATGCATTGGCCCAAGCTATGATAGCTCAAGCAAATAAAGAGGTTGTGGCTCTTGTGAACCCAATGGTGGGTACGACGACAACAAGGGTGAGGGACTTTATTAGAATGAATCCTCCTGAATTTCACGGGTTTACCATTGAGAAAGATCCTCAAGAGTTCATTGATGAGGTGTATAAGGTGTTAAAGATCATGGGAGTGACGCCGGTGGAAAAGGTAGAATTGGTAGCTTATCAACTTAAGGGTGTTGCTCAAGTTTTGTTAACCAATGAAAAGAAAAGAGGGCGGTAGATGAAGGTCTTCTTGATTGGAAGAACTTTAAGGTTGAGTTTCTTAATAAGTTCTTTCCCATTGAGATGAGAGAGGCAAACGTACTTGAGCTCATTGACCTTCTCCAAGGAGATATGAGTGTGAATGACTATGCTTTGAAATTCGCACAATTGTCTAAATACGCTCCAACTATTATTGCCGATCCAAGGGAAAGAATGAGTAAGTTTGTGTTGGGTGCTTCCGACTTAGTGGTCAAAGAATGCCTAACAGACATGTTTGTTAAGGAGATGGATGTTTCCTGATTGATGATACATGCACAACAAATAGAAGAAGAAAAGCTTAAGGGGAAAACTAGGGATTCAAATAGGGCAAGAAGGGATGATGGTGAGTCTTCACATTCAAGGTCCAATGGAGGAAATCGTCCTCAAGGTAAGGGTGGTAGTGAGTAAATGTGGCCCGAGTGTAGGGAGCGTAGGAGAAGACATGAGGGTAAATGTCTAGCCGGTTCTAATACTTGTTTTGATTGTGGAAAGAGTGGTCACAAGATAAGAGATTGCCCAATTCTTACTTCTAAGGGAAGGGATGATAGGCAAGAACAAACTCAAGAAGATCATGAGGGTTCCCCGGATGCGGTAATTGGTAAGTTAAGGTCTTTTAGCTTGTGTTTATGCATTGGTTAATATTGAGTGTTTCCTTGGATATGGTAAGACTCCATGTATGGTGATTGTGTTTGAAGTAGTCCTTGAAAATCTTTGTGGAAAATTCTTAAGTGTTTACTTGTATCGATGGTTTAGTGGTTGTGAAGACGTTCGTGTTATGGTTGGGATTGAGGGAGATAGATTTGAAAAGACTAGTGGGGTTTGCTCCCAAGGGGGAGATAATGTGCTTCATGGTTGGTACGTGAGTAGAACTATGTTGGTTTTGGAAGAGTTCCTTGTTATGGTTTGGAGGCGATGTGACTTCTTAGTATCCCTATCTTTTTCCTTCTATCTTGGAGTCTAGCTTGAGGTCTCAGTCCTCATGGTTCACTCTTTAGGATTCTAGTGTCTTAGTCATCCTCATGTTTCCTCATGCATGCATGCTCATGGAAAAATTTATTTTAAAAAAATAATGATTTAGTTTAATTGATTGATTACTTCATGTTATTATGCATTTGAGTATGATCTTGCACGTTTGTCTTGTGAAAAGATGTTTTTAAAAGTATGCTTTAGCTTGGAGATGGAGTTTTCTCCTCGGGTATGTGCATTTATGTGATTGCATTCATGTTGGGCTGATAGGTCTAGTTTCTATCTTCCTTATCATGTTTTGAATATGTTCTAGCTTGGAGTCGAGGTTCCTCCTTGGTTATGTGCATTTAGATGAAGGTGCATTAATGATTGGGTTACTAGTTTTCCTCTTATTCTTAGTGTGCTAGTTTGAGTTCTGTGCGAGGATGAATGTTCCAAAGGGGGAGATAATGTAACACCCCGGAATCCAGGAGTCTAGAAAGGGAGTCAAGTGGGAGGTCACCAACCCTTCACTGAGCCAAGGTACCCGTCATGGTGCCTTTCACGGGCCATGAAAGGCACCACTATTCGTGGTGGTGCCCGTGAAGGAGTAGGCAGTATGATCTCCAAGGCAGGCTCCTCCCACGAGCCTCTAGATGGCTCGTGAAAAGCCATACGAGCCATACAAGTGGTCGTAAAGGGGGTCAAGTAAGTAGGGTTCCTCCCATAGCCACTGGTTGAGCACCACGGGCATCAAAATGGTCCGTGAAACTTCACACGGACCGTGAAGTCGTCCGTGAAGGGTTTTCCTTAGACTTAGAGTTTAGGGTCAACAAAATGATCATATCTTTTAGGTTAAAACATATTAGGTGGCACATGACCTATCAAATTAAAGATCTCTGAGTCCTCTTTCCAACGCCACTGAGTTTGCCCAATTCTCATCCCGGAGTAAAAGGTTATGCCGGAAATAGAGAAGCACTGTCATGCATAATTTCTTCACGACCCATTTGACGGGCCGTGGGGTCATGGCGACCCGTGATGGGATTCCAGTGAGCCAATTCGGTAGTTTTTAAGTCAGGGGTTATTGAGTCTTTTCCCAATTACTTTAACTTAATACTATGTCGTTTTTCCTTCTAACCAAAGCCCTATTTAATGATTCTAAACCCCCAAATCACCCAAACTAAATTCATTCTCTTAAATTTCCAAAAGAAGATCAAGATCCTCCTCTCAAATATTTCTCTCTCTAGAAATTGAATAAGAAAACTAGGGTTTCAAGATCAAGCCTCCAAATTCTCCATTGCTTTCAAGCTTTTGGTATCAAGGTATGATAGTTTTCATCCATGTAGTTCCCAAATTCCAGATCTATTTTTAAAGTCTGAAATCCCCAATTGAGTTAGGATTTTCTTCAATTGCCATGGGTTCTCCTAAATGTTGATTTGAATCATTGAATTATGAGTTCTTATGCATGAATCGATGAAATACTATGGTTTTTATGATGACCCCCTATGAACCTATGTAAATCCAATATTTTCCAATTATGATGAAATAATGTGGGTTTGGATTATGAAAGAAGATATTTATGAGATCAAGCATGAATTGATTGAATTATATGATTTTATGATGAATTTTTATGAACCCATATATAACCCATGATTTCTAGATGTTGATGATTGAAAGTGGGTTTTGAACCTTGAAAGGTGAATTATGAAATTAAGCATATTCTTATTAAATCTAAGCAAATGTTTTAAGGATGCTTCGAGAGTAAAGTATCAATGATGATATTGTTGTTGTATTGTTGAAAGGATTTTTCTCATATACACATGAATGCATGATTGTGAAAGGTTTTCTCACATAATAAGGATTCTAAGGTTGAAAGGTCTTCTCACCTAATTGAATCAAAGATTAAGAGCTATCCTAATGAAACCTAGCTTGGATTGGCAAGATGACGTGACTTCCCATGGATAATGACTTAGCTTGGATTAGTTATTGAATTATACCTTTCCATGGATGACTTATGACCTAGATTGGATTGGTCAGATGACATGCATTTCCATGGATAGTAAGAACAAGTAAGAAATGACTATTCCATGGGATTTATGCTTAGCACTGATAGAATATGAGAAGGAAGCTCTCTCGTGAGTAGAGGTCGGGTTTCTAGAAGCAATCTCCTTATCACTTACCTATGTGCCCCAATAGGATGATTGTATAAATAGACATTAGCTAGTGGATCCACCTAAGCTAGAAGTTCATGGTTCTACCTTGGCGAATGTCACGACCCAGGGGTACCACCTAGATGTAACAAGGTGTATAAGACCCCGAGAGGCCTCATACAAGTCACTTAGCATATCATAACATAAATTAATAGAAAAGGTGAGGAAATTTAAAACTTCTCAAATACAAGCACCATTTTTCGAGGCGAAATTCATCTTATTGGTAGGTGAGGGGTTCATGACATTTTTGGTAGTGTAGTAGGTGTAGAATTCATGACTTTTTTGGTAGGTGGTAGTGTGGTTGGTGATAGTGTGGTAGGTGAGTTATTTATTTTAAAGATTTTATTATAATATTCTTTTGTTAAGTGTCTTAATCTTGATATCTCTTTAATATTATTTATGATATATTCTAGGTATAACATATATTGGGTTCTTTGGTACATATATAAATTTTCCTCCATTAATTGTTCTAATAGTTTTATGTCTTCCATAGATTCTGTCCAATATTATAAATATTCGTAGTTCATGTTAGTGTGAATTTATTTCTAAATCGTACCATTCTATTCTTTCGTAGTCTAAATCATGTAAGTCTATTTCATACCATTGTTGGTTCAATATATCTTCTGATTCGTCATCATTAAATATATTTTCCCATATGATTCTTCTTAATTCAATTATTTTTATATCTTTAAGTATATATAAGATTAAAGTTTCATAGTTTTTTATCATTTCACCATGAACGTATGTAGTCATGTTCTTTATCATGCAGTTTTTTTATTTCAAATTATTCCTTCCTACCATATTCATAATTAATTAAATTCATATTAGATCATTATGAACCAAATTATTTGTTTATCATGTTTTCCTGTCACTACTAGCATCGTACTTTAGCGAATACTTCCTTTTTATCAGCGCCTCAATTTTGTTTACTCCCCTAAACGGCATCCTCGCCTACCGGTTTCAACATTAGGATGACATAGTATAGAAGTTTTCTCCCTGTTTCCAGTGTGCTAATAAACTAGAAATCGTGATTCAAATAATTCTAATACATAATAACTAACATAAATTTATTCAATCATATATATGATATTCAGGAATATATGAAATTAGTTCCGCATATTTTTTGAACAATATACCTTTGCCTCTTGCTTAGCCATGCTATCTGAAATATCTGATTGGATTTCAGATTTTTCCATTAGTATTTTAAATATTTATCTTAGTTGGGAGAGTGTTTTCTGAAGGAGGATTTTTAATTAGGCGTTGCCTGCCTCTATGTTACATATGTGTCCCTTTATATAGAAAGGAGACGACTACTACTTTACAATTCCTATCTTATCTCTACAGTAGTGCACAATAATGTGCACGTACTATACTACTTTATGACTAATATATATCTACCTTATGACACATTATTACTACCTTATGACACATTATGACATACCTTACCTATTTTATGATTTTTACTACTTACTTTAATGTCCACCTACTATTTTTACTATTCCTACTTTACACCTTGCAAAATACTATTCCTACTTTACACCTTGCAAATTGCTTTACATTACGTTACATCTATCTATCTATTCACGTTTATTTTGTCTGCCATCTTGTATCTTATCTTCTTTTTATCTTGTCCATATCTTATCTTGTATGTCTGCTTCTTATCTTCATTGTCTTCTTTTACTCTAAATCGACATCTGGAATTATGTTATCTTCTCCGTTGCATTTTGAACATATGTGGTCAGGATATTTGTGACCAATTAGCTTGCAATATCTGGTTAATAACTCTGCCAAAATAAATCCTGCTTTTAGTGCTCTCGTCGTAGGTCGTTCTTCTGGCTTAAGTAATGACAAAATCCATCTCTGGACTTCATCCATATCTGCTTTCCTTAGTTCCCTTGAATTGGAATAAATCATTAGCTGATCTCTTGCATAGTAGCTCCATA
This sequence comes from Solanum verrucosum, assembly GCF_900185275.1. Classification (NCBI taxonomy): domain Eukaryota; kingdom Viridiplantae; phylum Streptophyta; class Magnoliopsida; order Solanales; family Solanaceae; genus Solanum; species Solanum verrucosum. The sequence goes on from NW_026020364.1 coordinate 557,059, forward strand.
TAGCGTTTCCGTTTAAATAATTATTTGCTAGCTCCTGTATGATAGTTGATATACCAATTATTCTTTTGTTAACATAAAAACTTGGTATCTCTATTTTGCATATCTCTTCTTGTTGTCCCATGTCCTCGGGTATAATCATATCTTTAGTTAGTCCTATCTTGATAACCTGTATTGGAGGTTTTATTTCCTCGTATAATATCTCCGCTGGTGTTGTATAGAATTTTATATAAAATAAATTTCCTTTTGGAACTCTTTTGTATGTGACGAATGACTTGTGTAGTTCTGGTATTCCACTAACTTCTTATCCGTCGTATGTGTATACGGTATTTAACAGTCCGTAGTTGTAACATGTTCCTACTAAATTAGCATTAGTTTTTGGCTATGCAATTAACCTGTTATATCTTGTAGCTTTTGTGTCAAATAATCCTGGTTTGGTTCTTTTGTAGTTGATCTGGGGTTAAGGTTTAAATAAGTTTGAATTTTGTGTACATTTTCGATATAGGTTCGTGTGATGTAGTTATATGTCTTTTTCTCATTTTGGTTTTGCAAACTATCTGCGTATATAGATGTTTGTGGTTCTATGGACATATGTCTAGGTGTACTTTGGGTAAATGGTTTTGCGAATAGCTGGTTTAAGTTCGCATTTTTATGTTGTTTATCGCTAACTTGTTTGCTTGTACCTGCAGCTGTATTTAAACAAACATTATGGGTTTTAAGGAGTTTTCCCATCGTCTCCTTTTAGCTCTGGGTTTTTTCCGTCTTTCGATCAACGTAGCTCCGCATTTTTATAGTCATGCTGCTGACTAGCTTTAGACTTCAGATTATCTTCATTAGTCTTTAGCTTTTGTATCTCGTTGTCCATACTATCCACTTTTGTGCAAAGTGTAGTAATAGCTTTGAGTATCTTTTCGATTGTATCTTCTTCCTCAGTCTCAGTCTGAGTAGTTTTGTCGTGATAGGTAATCTGCAATAACATTCTTATCAGTGTTTATTACTTCAATTGTAAATGTAAAATTTAATATATTTAATACCAATCTCCTTATTTCTTTTGTTGTTACCGAATCTTGTATTTTTCTTGTTAGCCACCATTTTACTTGTGTATTATCTGTTCTTATAATAAATTCGTTATATACAATATATGGTTCAAATGATAATAAACATTTATATACCGAATATAATTCTTTCCTAGTTATTTCCCTTCTTATTTCTGTATTAGTAAATGTTCCTGAATAATATCTACAATGATGTTCTATTTTTCCTTCTCCATACCTATATTTTAATACTCCTCCATAACTTTTTTCACTGGCGTCTGATTATACTATATGAGTAAATTTTTTTTTTCATCCGGAAAATATAGTTTAGGTAGGTTCTTACATAATAATTTTATTTTTGTATTTGTGTTTGGTCTTTCTTATCAAACTGATATTCTACATCTTTCTTTAATTTTTGTTGTAATGGTTTTAAATTCTCTGCTAATTTTGGTATGTATTCTCTTACTTGATTTACTAGTCCTAGAAATGATTGTAATTTCTTTTTCGTATCTAGCTGTTCATTTGAGTTAATTAATTTTTGTACTATATGTGTTTGCATTTTTATTCCATTTTATCTATTTGTATTCCCAAGAATTCTATTTGGGTTTTCATTATGTCTTCTTTCTTTTTACTTAGACTTATGCCTGAATATTCTATAATATGTATGAATTTTTCTAATATTCTTATGTGTTCATCTTGGTTTTTAGAATATAGTAATATATCATCAATATATACTACACAATTTTCTAATTGTTTAAAGTAGTTATCCATAAAGTGTTGATATCTACCTGGTGCATTTTTATATCCAAATGTTAATATATTCCATTCATAAATTCTTGTGGTACAGTGAATGCTGTTAGTTTTTTAGATTCTTCTTAGTGTTTTAAGTGATAAAATCTTGATTTACAATCAAATTTGCTAAAATAATTATATCCTTATATTTGTCTTATCTTTAGTATTTTCCCATCCTTGTAAAGGATCTCCTATATAATAATTCTAACTTATCTGGATTATTTTTACTTTTATCTATAGAGAATATAATTAATTCTATTTTAGGGTCTTCTTCTTTTTATTTTCTAATTTTTGTGTAATTTTTTCACTTCCTTTTATCCATTCTGTTGTTTTTCGTTTTTTATTATTTACTCTTTTTGCTCCTATTTTTTGTTTACACGGTGTTGTGAACCACCAGTGTGTTTTTGTTATTATATGTGGGTATAATTTTTCTAAAAATGGCATTCCTAATAGCATATCTTTTGTAGTTAATTCAAAGTTATATATTTCTTCTATAGTTAATATCTTATCCCATATTTGTATTTTATATTTTTTGCCTTATATGTGATCATGCTTCCTTCATTATTAAATCTTGTTACTACTATCAGTGTTTTTAATTTTTCTCATTTATATTTGGTAAACAATTGTATTTACATATATTAGTTTCTGCTCCCGTATCTATCATTGGTGTATAATATATGTTGTAATATCCCTCTATTATTATCTTTGCAAGTATGTATATTTTCATACTAAGGTTCTTTTTATTATTACTCTTTTATTTTCATAATTTATTGTTAACTGTTTGCTTCTAGATTATATGGTTTTACTTGTTCTAGCCATTTTATTCCTAAATGATATTTTCATCTCCTTGGTATATTTTAAATTTTATCACTATTGGTACTCCTCCAATGATTATTTCCTTTTCTGTAGTTTCTTCGGTATACATTAATGTTTTTGGTATTCGGGGCATGATTGCTAATAGTTATTATTTCATCTTCCATCACTAATTCTCTTGTAATATAGTTTTCTTCTCATCCTGTATCTATTAATATTAAATATTTTCGTTGTTCCATTATTCCCGTTATGTAGTAATGATGTGGTTTTATTCTTCTTCCATTGATTTTTGTAGAGTTTTTCTATTCTTCTTGAGGTACTCATTTTTTATGAGATTTGTGGTATTTCACGGTCATGTTTATTCTTTTTGATGTGCTTAATCTTTCTTTTACTATTTCTAAATCTTCTTCTATGTCAATTTCATTATAACTATAGTCATTCTTGTCTATGACTGTGACTATTCTTTCAAAAGGATTTTTATTTTTATTTATTTATTTTATTTTTTGTGTTATTTTATGTTTTGTTGTTAAAACATATAAGTTTTTACATCTAGCTGTAAATATTTTACTTCCCGGGGCTAGTTCTATTCCTGACATTTTCCAATATAAACTAATGATTTATCTATATTTCTGTCATTTATTGCTACTGAGTAGTTAGCACTTATTATAAATTTAAATTTTTGGTCTATGAGGTTACCTTTTACCGCATTTATTATACTTTTTTCTATGGGTTGTATGATTCTATCATCCGCTAAGTATATTTCTATGGGTGTATCTATTCCTTCTCTAAAACATGTTTTTATTAATATTTTCGTTCCTCCTAAATGTACATATTTAATTGGATTTTAACCTTAATATCTTGTATTTCTTTATTTATTATTCGTTTATTTATTATTGGTATTTTAGCCTTTCCTTTGGTGTATTTACAATCTATGATATGTTCTCTTTGACTTACTACATAATATTCTTCTTTTTGTCATTTAAACCAGTTTTTATTGTTGGTATTTCGAATATTTTTGCTACGTTTAGGTCTAATTCTTTTCCTTTTATTTGTTCAAATATATATTATCAAATATTATTTTTTGTTCTGCCGATTCTCCATCTTGATATTTTTCTTTAGTTATTATTTGTATATCTGTTTCATTCATTGATATCGTATTCATTATCTGATTCTATTACTGGATTATTTTCTTCATTTTATGATAATTCATATATACTATCTTCCTTTCTAATTCATAATCTACGTACTCTATTTGCGTATATTTTTCATCGTCTATTATTATTTTTATATTTGTTTTTTCTTTTGATTTTAGGTAATTTACAATCTCTAGCTATATGTCCTAATTTTCCACAATTATAACAAGTACATTCCGTTAGTTTTTTTTTTGGTCTTTTGGTTTTGTAATTTTTTACA